>NW_027640946.1:0-382159 GCF_949752795.1 Hyperoodon ampullatus | reverse complement strand
TAAAACCCCATATTTGCCGCAGAGGAATATATCTGACTAGTAAGAATCTTAAAACCTATGTATTGATATGTCTCCGTAAGGGAATCAAGTGTGTCTAGACTGGCATAAACATGGCAGCGAGAATCAGCTCAAACCCACTATAAAAAGGAATTTCAAAAACAAAACAAAAAAACTGGGAAATTCTTTACAATTCCTTCAGGGTCTCTGATGAAACCTGGAATGACCCTATCTACAACGACAGCTGGATGTGGCATAAGGCTGGACACTTGGGACTGAGAGGATTGGTGAGATTGGGTGAACAAATGCAGACCCTTTAAAGCAATAATGCATGGCACCCATTCCATGGGTCCCAACTCTCCAGGTTGAAGGGAATATTACTACAGTTATAACATGTACGGGAAACCTAGAGAACGGACACACTGTGAATACGAAAGGTTTTAAAACTCAACGAATAGTCCCTCTCCTGGTGCTCTGGTTTGACTTTCCATCTGCTTTACTATCAACCTCCCATCTTGGAGAGACAGCCCCTTTAACCTCCTGGTTCGCACAGGTTGCCAATTTGGCAGAGGATTAAAGGGAAGAGGGAGAACCAATGAGAGAGTAGCTGTTAGGCATTTGGACTGGCACATATCACTGTAATTTCCCGGCAGGAAGAAGAATTAACCAAAGTCTCAGCCCCCACCGGGAACCAGTATAGGTCCTGAACCAAAATTTTGGACTTGCGGTCAGCTCACAAAAACGAGTTGAAAAATGGAGCTCAGGGGCACAGCAATTCACAAACTGGCCGAGTAATAAAGGACAACTATCGTCCAAAAATCTGTTGAGGAAGGCAACGAGGCGGACTTGAAAGCGAGGCAGAATAGCAGGAAACAGATTTCAAGAGGTACGTTGGAATCACCTTTAAATCACAGGAAGAGGGGCACAACTTCGACAATGATGCACTTGGCCCAAATGGGGCGTATGCGTTTTCTCCTGAATATATTCAGGAGAAAACGCATACGCCCTTTTTGGCCAAGCAAGCAAGCGGGCAATGCAAATCTGCACTACAAAGAAGTATCACTTCCCACCGGTCAAAAGGGACATCCACAAAATGTGTACAAACCAGAAAGGCAAGACAGGCCCTGGAGAACAGGGAGCCTTGTTATGCTGATGGGCGGGATGTAAATTGCCAACTGTCTCTCTGGAGGAGTGCATTGTGTTCCCTAAAACAAGTAAACAACAGAGCTACAGAGCCAAGGGCACTTCCAGTCTAGGGAATATACCTTGGGAAAACTGAAAATCAAAAAGACACAGCCACCCCAAAATTTAGTGCTGCACTGCTTACAAGGACCTCAACTTGGGTACACCATAAATATCCCAGGAAATATAAAAATGGTTCAAAAAATTTATGTACTTATGTACGATGGAATATCCCTCAGCCATGAAATCAATGTCATAAGACCAGTAGCAGCAAAATGGGTGGATTCAGGTACGATGATTCTAAGTGAAATAAGTCACACAGAAAAAGAAACTTATCATAAGATATCACTTATGAAGATCCTGTAAACATGGCTACACTTGAACTGAGTTAGGAAAGAGAACAGTGTCTCACATTTAGAAAACACTCTTATGCCTGCTTAAGGGGGAAGGAGAGGTGGGGTGATGCATAAAATCAGAGTTTGATATAAGCACAGGTACCATTCCAAAAACCAACTATGGAATAGACAAGACCTACACCTTCCTCAGTGAAAGGGACTCAAAACCCCATATTTCCCGCAGAGGAATATATCTGACTAGTAAGAATCTTAAAACCTATGTATTGATATGTCTCCATAAGGGAATCAAGTGTGTCTAGACTGGCATAAATATGGCAGCGAGAATCAGCTCAAACCCACTATAAAAAGGAATTTCAAAAATAAAACAAAAAAAACTGGGAAATTCTTTACAATTCCTTCAGGGTCTCTGATGATACCTGGAATGACCCTATGTACAATGACAGCTGGATGTGGCATAAGGCTGGACACTTGGGACTGAGAGGATTGGTGAGATTGGGTGAGCAAATGCAGACCCTTTAAAGCAATAATGCATGGCACACATTCCATGGGTCCCAAGTCTCCAGGTTGAAGGGAATATTACTACAGATATAACATGTACGGGAATCCTAGAGAACGGACACACTGTGAATACGAAAGGTTTCTAAAACTCAACGAATATTCCCTTTCCTGGTGCTCCGGTTTGACTTTCCATCTGCTTTACTATCAACCTCCCAACTTGGAGAGACAGCCCCTTTAACCTCCTGGTTCGCACAGGTTGCCAATTTGGCAGAGGATGAAAGGGAAGAGGGAGAACCAATGAGAGAGTAGCTGATAGGCATTTGGACTGGCACATATCACTGTAATTTCCCGGCAGGAAGAAGAATTAACCAAAGTCTCAGCCCCCCACCGGGAAAGAGTATAGGTCCTGAACCAAAATTTTGGACTTGCGGTCAGCTCACCAAAAACGAGTTGAAAAATGGAGCTCAGGGGCACAGCAATTCACAAACTGGCCGAGTAATAAAGGACAACTATCGTCCAAAAATCTGTTGAGGGAAGGCAACGAGGCGGACTTGAAAGCGAGGCAGAATAGCAGGAAACAGATTTCAAGAGGTACGTTGGAATCACCTTTAAATCACAGGAAGAGGGGCACAACTTCGACAATGATGCACTTGGCCAAATGGGGCGTATGCGTTTTCTCCTGAATATATTCAGGAGAAAACGCATACGCCCGTTTTGGCCAAGCAAGCAAGCGGGCAATGCAAATCTGCACTACAAAGAAGTATCACTTCCCACCGGTCAAAAGGGACATCCACAAAATGTGTACAAACCAGAAAGGCAAGACAGGCCCTGGAGAACAGGGAGCCTTGTTATGCTGATGGGCGGGATGTAAATTGCCAACTGCCTCTCTGGAGGAGTACATTGTGTTCCCTAAAACAAGTAAAGAACAGAGCTACAGAGCCAAGGGCACTTCCAGTCTAGGGAATAAACCTTGGGAAAACTGAAGATCAATAAGACAGAGCCACCCCAAAATCTAGGGCTGCACTGCTTACAAGGACCTCAACTTGGGTACACCATAAATATCCCAGGAAATATAAAAATGGTTCAAAAAATTGTGGTACTTACGTACGATGGAATATCCCTCAGCCATGAAATCAATGTCATAAGACCAGTAGCAGCAAAATGGGTGGATTCAGGTACGATGATTCTAAGTGAAATAAGTCACAGAGAAAAAGAAACTTATCATAAGATATCACTTATGAAGATCCTGTAAACATGGCTACACTTGAACTGAGTTAGGAAAGAGAACAGTGTCTCACATTTAGAAAACACTCTTATGCCTGCTTAAGGGGGAAGGAGAGGTGGGGTGATGCATAAAACCAGAGTTTGATATAAGCACAGGTACCATTCCAAAAACCAACTATGGAATAGACAAGACCTACACCTTCCTCAGTGAAAGGGACTCAAAACCCCATATTTCCCGCAGAGGAATATATCTGACTAGTAAGAATCTTAAAACCTATGTATTGATATGTCTCCGTAAGGGAATCAAGTGTGTCTAGACTGGCATAAATATGGCAGCGAGAATCAGCTCAAACCCATTATAAAAAGGAATTTCAAAAATAAAACAAAAAAAACTGGGAAATTCTTTACAATTCCTTCAGGGTCTCTGATGATACCTGGAATGACCTTATCTACAATGACAGCTGGATGTGGCATAAGGCTGGACACTTGGGACTGAGAGGATTGGTGAGATTGGGTGAACAAATGCAGACCCTTTAAAGCAATAATGCATGGCACCCATTCCATGGGTCCCAACTCTCCAGGTTGAAGGGAATATTACTACAGTTATAACATGTACGGGAAACCTAGAGAACGGACACACTGTGAATACGAAAGGTTTCTAAAACTCAACGAATAGTCCCTCTCCTGGTGCTCCGGTTTGACTTTCCATCAGCTTTACTATCAACCTCCCAACTTGGAGAGACAGCCCCTTTAACCTCCTGGTTCGCACAGGTTGCCAATTTGGCAGAGGATGAAAGGGAAGAGGGAGAACCAATGAGAGAGTAGCTGATAGGCATTTGGACGGGCACATATCACTGTAATTTCCCGGCAGGAAGAAGAATTAACCAAAGTCTCAGCCCCCCACCGGGAACCAGTATAGGTCCTGAACAAAAATTTTGGACTTGCGGTAAGCTCACCTAAAACGAGTTGAAAAATGGAGCTCAGGGGCACTGCAATTCACAATCTGGCCAAGTAATAAATGACAACTATCGTCCAAAAATCTGTTGAGGGAAGGCTAGGAGGCGGACTTGAAAGCGAGGCAGAATAGCAGGAAACAGATTTCAAGAGGTATGTTGGAATCACCTTTAAATCACAGGAAGAGGGGCACAACTTCGACAATGATGCACTTGGCCAAATGGGGCGTATGCGTTTTCTCCTGAATATATTCAGGAGAAAACGCATACGCCCTTTTTGGCCAAGCAAGCAAGCGGGCAATGCAAATCTGCACTACAAAGAAGTATCACTTCCACAGGTCAAAAGGGACATCCACAAAATGTGTAAAAACCGGAAAGGCAAGACAGGCCCTGGAGAACAGGGAGCCTTGTTATGCTGATGGGCGGGATGTAAATTGCCAACTGTCTCTCTGGAGGAGTGCACTGTGTTCCCTAAAACAAGTAAACAACAGAGCTACAGAGCCAAGGGCACTTCCAGTCTAGGGAATATACCTAGGGAAAACTGAAAATCAAAAAGACACAGCCACCCCAAAATTTAGTGCTGCACTGCTTACAAGGACCTCAACTTGGGTACACCATAAATATCCCAGGAAATATAAAAATGGTTCAAAAAATTGATGTACTTACGTACGATGGAATATCCCTCAGCCATGAAATCAATGTCATAAGACCAGTAGCAGCAAAATGGGTGGATTCAGGTACGATGATTCTAAGTGAAATAAGTCACACAGAAAAAGAAACTTATCATAAGATATCACTTATGAAGATCCTGTAAACATGGCTACACTTGAACTGAGTTAGGAAAGAGAACAGTGTCTCACATTTAGAAAACACTCTTATGCCTGCTTAAGGGGGAAGGAGAGGTGGGGTGATGCATAAAACCAGAGTTTCATATAAGCACAGGTACCATTCCAAAAACCAACTATGGAATAGACAAGACCTACACCTTCCTCAGTGAAAGGGACTCAAAACCCCATATTTCCCGCAGAGGAATATATCTGACTAGTAAGAATCTTAAAACCTATGTATTGATATGTCTCCATAAGGGAATCAAGTGTGTCTAGACTGGCATAAACATGGCAGCGAGAATCAGCTCAAACCCACTATAAAAAGGAATTTCAAAAACAAAACAAAAAAACTGGGAAATTCTTTACAATTCCTTCAGGGTCTCTGATGAAACCTGGAATGACCCTATCTACAACGACAGCTGGATGTGGCATAAGGCTGGACACTTGGAACTGAGAGGATTGGTGAGATTGGGTGAACAAATGCAGACCCTTTAAAGCAATAATGCATGGCACCCATTCCATGGGTCCCAACTCTCCAGGTTGAAGGGAATATTGCTACAGTTATAACATGTACGGGAAACCTAGAGAACGGACACACTGTGAATACGAAAGGTTTTTAAAACTCAACGAATAGTCCCTCTCCTGGTGCTCCGGTTTGACTTTCCATCTGCTTTACTATCAACCTCCCATCTTGGAGAGACAGCCCCTTTAACCTCCTGGTTCGCACAGGTTGCCAATTTGGCAGAGGATTAAAGGGAAGAGGGAGAACCAATGAGAGAGTAGCTGTTAGGCATTTGGACTGGCACATATCACTGTAATTTCCCGGCAGGAAGAAGAATTAACCAAAGTCTCAGCCCCCCACCGGGAACCAGTATAGGTCCTGAACCAAAATTTTGGACTTGCGGTCAGCTCACCTAAAACGAGTTGAAAAATGGAGCTCAGGGGCAGAGCAATTCACAAACTGGCCGAGTAATAAAGGACAACTATCGTCCAAAAATCTGTTGAGGGAAAGCAATGAGGCGGACTTGAAAGCGAAGCAGAATAGCAGGAAACAGATTTCAAGAGGTACGTTGGAATTGCCTTTAAAGCACAGGAAGAGGGGCACAACTTCGACAATGATGCACTTGGCCAAATGGGGCGTATGCGTTTTCTCCTGAATATATTCAGGAGAAAACGCATACGCCCTTTTTGGCCAAGCAAGCAAGCGGGCAATGCAAATCTGCACTACAAAGAAGTATCACTTCCCACCGGTCAAAAGGGACATCCACAAAATGTGTAAAAACCGGAAAGGCAAGACAGGCCCTGGAGAACAGGGAGCCTTGTTATGCTGATGGGCGGGATGTAAATTGCCAACTGCCTCTCTGGAGGAGTGCATTGTGTTCCCTAAAACAAGTAAAGAATAGAGCTACAGAGCCAAGGGCACTTCCAGTCTAGGGAATATACCTTGGGAAAACTGAAAATCAAAAAGACACAGCCACCCCAAAATTTAGGGCTGCACTGCTTACAAGGACCTCAACTTGGGTACACCATAAATATCCCAGGAAATATAAAAATGGTTCAAAAAATTGTGGTACTTACGTACGATGGAATATCCCTCAGCCATGAAATCAATGTCATAAGACCAGTAGCAGCAAAATGGGTGGATTCAGGTACGATGATTCTAAGTGAAATAAGTCACACAGAAAAAGAAACTTATCATAAGATATCACTTATGAAGATCCTGTAAACATGGCTACACTTGAACTGAGTTAGGAAAGAGAACAGTGTCTCACATTTAGAAAACACTCTTATGCTTGCTTAAGGGGGAAGGAGAGGTGGGGTGATGCATAAAACCAGAGTTTCATATAAGCACAGGTACCATTCCAAAAACCAACTATGGAATAGACAAGACCTACACCTTCCTCAGTGAAAGGGACTCAAAACCCCATATTTCCCGCAGAGGAATATATCTGACTAGTAAGAATCTTAAAACCTATGTATTGATATGTCTCCGTAAGGGAATCAAGTGTGTCTAGACTGGCATAAATATGGCAGCGAGAATCAGCTCAAACCCATTATAAAAAGGAATTTCAAAAATAAAACAAAAAAAACTGGGAAATTCTTTACAATTCCTTCAGGGTCTCTGATGATACCTGGAATGACCTTATCTACAATGACAGCTGGATGTGGCATAAGGCTGGACACTTGGGACTGAGAGGATTGGTGAGATTGGGTGAACAAATGCAGACCCTTTAAAGCAATAATGCATGGCACCCATTCCATGTGTCCCAACTCTCCAGGTTGAAGGGAATATTGCTACAGTTATAACATGTACGGGAAACCTAGAGAACGGACACACTGTGAATACGAAAGGTTTTTAAAACTCAACGAATAGTCCCTCTCCTGGTGCTCCGGTTTGACTTTCCATCTGCTTTACTATCAACCTCCCATCTTGGAGAGACAGCCCCTTTAACCTACTGGTTCGCACAGGTTGCCAATTTGGCAGAGGATGAAAGGGAAGAGGGAGAACCAATGAGAGAGTAGCTGTTAGGCATTTGGACTGGCACATATCACTGTAATTTCCCGGCAGGAAGAAGAATTAACCAAAGTCTCAGCCCCCCACCGGGAACCAGTATAGGTCCTGAACCAAAATTTTGGACTTGCGGTCAGCTCACCTAAAACGAGTTGAAAAATGGAGCTCAGGGGCAGAGCAATTCACAAACTGGCCGAGTAATAAAGGACAACTATCGTCCAAAAATCTGTTGAGGGAAAGCAATGAGGCGGACTTGAAAGCGAAGCAGAATAGCAGGAAACAGATTTCAAGAGGTACGTTGGAATTGCCTTTAAAGCACAGGAAGAGGGGCACAACTTCGACAATGATGCACTTGGCCAAATGGGGCGTATGCGTTTTCTCCTGAATATATTCAGGAGAAAACGCATACGCCCTTTTTGGCCAAGCAAGCAAGCGGGCAATGCAAATCTGCACTACAAAGAAGTATCACTTCCCACCGGTCAAAAGGGACATCCACAAAATGTGTAAAAACCGGAAAGGCAAGACAGGCCCTGGAGAACAGGGAGCCTTGTTATGCTGATGGGCGGGATGTAAATTGCCAACTGCCTCTCTGGAGGAGTGCATTGTGTTCCCTAAAACAAGTAAACAACAGAGCTACAGAGCCAAGGGTACTTCCAGTCTAGGGAATATACCTTGGGAAAACTGAAAATCAAAAAGACACAGCCACCCCAAAATTTAGGGCTGCACTGCTTACAAGGACCTCAACTTGGGTACACCATAAATATCCCAGGAAATATAAAAATGGTTCAAAAAATTGTGGTACTTACGTACGATGGAATATCCCTCAGCCATGAAATCAATGTCATAAGACCAGTAGCAGCAAAATGGGTGGATTCAGGTACGATGATTCTAAGTGAAATAAGTCACACAGAAAAAGAAACTTATCATAAGATATCACTTATGAAGATCCTGTAAACATGGCTACACTTGAACTGAGTTAGGAAAGAGAACAGTGTCTCACATTTAGAAAACACTCTTATGCTTGCTTAAGGGGGAAGGAGAGGTGGGGTGATGCATAAAACCAGAGTTTCATATAAGCACAGGTACCATTCCAAAAACCAACTATGGAATAGACAAGACCTACACCTTCCTCAGTGAAAGGGACTCAAAACCCCATATTTCCCGCAGAGGAATATATCTGACTAGTAAGAATCTTAAAACCTATGTATTGATATGTCTCCGTAAGGGAATCAAGTGTGTCTAGACTGGCATAAATATGGCAGCGAGAATCAGCTCAAACCCATTATAAAAAGGAATTTCAAAAATAAAACAAAAAAAACTGGGAAATTCTTTACAATTCCTTCAGGGTCTCTGATGATACCTGGAATGACCTTATCTACAATGACAGCTGGATGTGGCATAAGGCTGGACACTTGGGACTGAGAGGATTGGTGAGATTGGGTGAACAAATGCAGACCCTTTAAAGCAATAATGCATGGCACCCATTCCATGGGTCCCAACTCTCCAGGTTGAAGGGAATATTACTACAGTTATAACATGTACGGGAAACCTAGAGAACGGACACACTGTGAATACGAAAGGTTTCTAAAACTCAACGAATAGTCCCTCTCCTGGTGCTCCGGTTTGACTTTCCATCAGCTTTACTATCAACCTCCCAACTTGGAGAGACAGCCCCTTTAACCTCCTGGTTCGCACAGGTTGCCAATTTGGCAGAGGATGAAAGGGAAGAGGGAGAACCAATGAGAGAGTAGCTGATAGGCATTTGGACGGGCACATATCACTGTAATTTCCCGGCAGGAAGAAGAATTAACCAAAGTCTCAGCCCCCCACCGGGAACCAGTAAGGCCCTGAACCAAAATTTTGGACTTGCGGTCAGCTCACCTAAAACGAGTTGAAAAATGGAGCTCAGGGGCACTGCAATTCACAATCTGGCCGAGTAATAAATGACAACTATCGTCCAAAAATCAGTTGAGGGAAGGCAACGAGGCGGACTTGAAAGCGAAGCAGAATAGCAGGAAACAGATTTCAAGAGGTATGTTGGAATCACCTTTAAATCACAGGAAGAGGGGCACAACTTCGACAATGATGCACTTGGCCAAATGGGGCGTATGCGTTTTCTCCTGAATATATTCAGGAGAAAACGCATACGCCCTTTTTGGCCAAGCAAGCAAGCGGGCAATGCAAATCTGCACTACAAAGAAGTATCACTTCCACCGGTCAAAATGGACATCCACAAAATGTGTAAAAACTGGAAAGGCAAGACAGACCCTGGAGAACAGGGAGCCTTGTTATGCTGATGGGCGGGATGTAAATTGCCAACTGTCTCTCTGGAGGAGTGCATTGTGTTCCCTAAAACAAGTAAACAACAGAGCTACAGAGCCAAGGGCACTTCCAGTCTAGGGAATATACCTTGGGAAAACTGAAAATCAAAAAGACACAGCCACCCCAAAATTTAGGGCTGCACTGCTTACAAGGACCTCAACTTGGGTACACCATAAATATCCCAGGAAATATAAAAATGGTTCAAAAAATGGATGTACTTACGTACGATGGAATATCCCTCAGCCATGAAATCAATGTCATAAGACCAGTAGCAGCAAAATGGGTGGATTCAGGTACGATGATTCTAAGTGAAATAAGTCACACAGAAAAAGAAACTTATCATAAGATATCACTTATGAAGATCCTGTAAACATGGCTACACTTGAACTGAGTTAGGAAAGAGAACAGTGTCTCACATTTAGAAAACACTCTTATGCCTGCTTAAGGGGGAAGGAGAGGTGGGGTGATGCATAAAACCAGAGTTTCATATAAGCACAGGTACCATTCCAAAAACCAACTATGGAATAGACAAGACCTACACCTTCCTCAGTGAAAGGGACTCAAAACCCCATATTTCCCGCAGAGGAATATATCTGACTAGTAAGAATCTTAAAACCTATGTATTGATATGTCTCCATAAGGGAATCAAGTGTATCTAGACTGGCATAAATATGGCAGCGAGAATCAGCTCAAACCCACCATAAAAAGGAATTTCAAAAATAAAACAAAAAAAACTGGGAAATTCTTTACAATTCCTTCAGGGTCTCTGATGATACCTGGAATGACCCTATGTACAATGACAGCTGGATGTGGCATAAGGCTGGACACTTGGGACTGAGAGGATTGGTGAGATTGGGTGAGCAAATGCAGACCCTTTAAAGCAATAATGCATGGCACACATTCCATGGGTCCCAACTCTCCAGGTTGAAGGGAATATTACTACAGATATAACATGTACGGGAATCCTAGAGAACGGACACACTGTGAATACGAAAGGTTTCTAAAACTCAACGAATAGTCCCTTTCCTGGTGCTCCGGTTTGACTTTCCATCTGCTTTACTATCAACCTCCCAACTTGGAGAGACAGCCCCTTTAACCGCCTGGTTCGCACAGGTTGCCAATTTGGCAGAGGATGAAAAGGAAGAGGGAGAACCAATGAGAGAGTAGCTGATAGGCATTTGGACGGGCACATATCACTGTAATTTCCCGGCAGGAAGAAGAATTAAGCAAAGTCTCAGCCCCCCACCAGGAACCAGTATAGGTCCTGAACCAAAATTTTGGACTTGCGGTCAGCTCACCAAAAACGAGTTGAAAAATGGAGCTCAGGGGCACAGCAATTCACAAACTGGCCGAGTAATAAAGGACAACTATCGTCCAAAAATCTGTTGAGGGAAGGCAACGAGGCGGACTTGAAAGCGAGGCAGAATAGCAGGAAACAGATTTCAAGAGGTACGTTGGAATCACCTTTAAATCACAGGAAGAGGGGCACAACTTCGACAATGATGCACTTGGCCAAATGGGGCGTATGCATTTTCTCCTGAATATATTCAGGAGAAAACGCATACGCCCTTTTTGGCCAAGCAAGCAAGCGGGCAATGCAAATCTGCACTACAAAGAAGTATCACTTCCCACCGGTCAAAAGGGACATCCACAAAATGTGTAAAAACCAGAAAGGCAAGACAGGCCCTGGAGAACAGGGAGCCTTGTTATGCTGATGGGCGGGATGTAAATTGCCAACTGCCTCTCTGGAGGAGTACATTGTGTTCCCTAAAACAAGTAAAGAACAGAGCTACAGAGCCAAGGGCACTTCCAGTCTAGGGAATAAACCTTGGGAAAACTGAAGATCAATAAGACAGAGCCACCCCAAAATCTAGGGCTGCACTGCTTACAAGGACCTCAACTTGGGTACACCTTAAATATCCCAGGAAATATAAAAATGGTTCAAAAAATTGTGGTACTTACGTACGATGGAATATCCCTCAGCCATGAAATCAATGTCATAAGACCAGTAGCAGCAAAATGGGTGGATTCAGGTATGATGATTCTAAGTGAAATAAGTCACAGAGAAAAAGAAACTTATCATAAGATATCACTTATGAAGATCCTGTAAACATGGCTACACTTGAACTGAGTTAGGAAAGAGAACAGTGTCTCACATTTAGAAAACACTCTTATGCCTGCTTAAGGGGGAAGGAGAGGTGGGGTGATGCATAAAACCAGAGTTTCATATAAGCACAGGTACCATTCCAAAAACCAACTATGGAATAGACAAGACCTACACCTTCCTCAGTGAAAGGGACTTAAAACCCCATATTTGCCGCAGAGGAATATATCTGACTAGTAAGAATCTTAAAACCTATGTATTGATATGTCTCCGTAAGGGAATCAAGTGTGTCTAGACTGGCATAAACATGGCAGCGAGAATCAGCTCAAACCCACTATAAAAAGGAATTTCAAAAACAAAACAAAAAAACTGGGAAATTCTTTACAATTCCTTCAGGGTCTCTGATGAAACCTGGAATGACCCTATCTACAACGACAGCTGGATGTGGCATAAGGCTGGACACTTGGGACTGAGAGGATTGGTGAGATTGGGTGAACAAATGCAGACCCTTTAAAGCAATAATGCATGGCACCCATTCCATGGGTCCCAACTCTCCAGGTTGAAGGGAATATTACTACAGTTATAACATGTACGGGAAACCTAGAGAACGGACACACTGTGAATACGAAAGGTTTTTAAAACTCAACGAATAGTCCCTCTCCTGGTGCTCTGGTTTGACTTTCCATCTGCTTTACTATCAACCTCCCATCTTGGAGAGACAGCCCCTTTAACCTCCTGGTTCGCACAGGTTGCCAATTTGGCAGAGGATTAAAGGGAAGAGGGAGAACCAATGAGAGAGTAGCTGTTAGGCATTTGGACTGGCACATATCACTGTAATTTCCCGGCAGGAAGAAGAATTAACCAAAGTCTCAGCCCCCCACCGGGAACCAGTATAGGTCCTGAACCAAAATTTTGGACTTGCGGTCAGCTCACCAAAAACGAGTTGAAAAATGGAGCTCAGGGGCACAGCAATTCACAAACTGGCCGAGTAATAAAGGACAACTATCATCCAAAAATCTGTTGAGGGAAGGCAACGAGGCGGACTTGAAAGCGAGGCAGAATAGCAGGAAACAGATTTCAAGAGGTACGTTGGAATCACCTTTAAATCACAGGAAGAGGGGCACAACTTCGACAATGATGCACTTGGCCAAATGGGGCGTATGCGTTTTCTCCTGAATATATTCAGGAGAAAACGCATACGCCCTTTTTGGCCAAGCAAGCAAGCGGGCAATGCAAATCTGCACTACAAAGAAGTATCACTTCCCACCGGTCAAAAGGGACATCCACAAAATGTGTACAAACCAGAAAGGCAAGACAGGCCCTGGAGAACAGGGAGCCTTGTTATGCTGATGGGCGGGATGTAAATTGCCAACTGCCTCTCTGGAGGAGTGCATTGTGTTCCCTAAAACAAGTAAACAACAGAGCTACAGAGCCAAGGGTACTTCCAGTCTAGGGAATATACCTTGGGAAAACTGAAAATCAAAAAGACACAGCCACCCCAAAATTTAGGGCTGCACTGCTTACAAGGACCTCAACTTGGGTACACCATAAATATCCCAGGAAATATAAAAATGGTTCAAAAAATTGTGGTACTTACGTACGATGGAATATCCCTCAGCCATGAAATCAATGTCATAAGACCAGTAGCAGCAAAATGGGTGGATTCAGGTACGATGATTCTAAGTGAAATAAGTCACAGAGAAAAAGAAACTTATCATAAGATATCACTTATGAAGATCCTGTAAACATGGCTACACTTGAACTGAGTTAGGAAAGAGAACAGTGTCTCACATTTAGAAAACACTCTTATGCCTGCTTAAGGGGGAAGGAGAGGTGGGGTGATGCATAAAACCAGAGTTTGATATAAGCACAGGTACCATTCCAAAAACCAACTATGGAATAGACAAGACCTACACCTTCCTCAGTGAAAGGGACTCAAAACCCCATATTTCCCGCAGAGGAATATATCTGACTAGTAAGAATCTTAAAACCTATGTATTGATATGTCTCCGTAAGGGAATCAAGTGTGTCTAGACTGGCATAAATATGGCAGCGAGAATCAGCTCAAACCCATTATAAAAAGGAATTTCAAAAATAAAACAAAAAAAACTGGGAAATTCTTTACAATTCCTTCAGGGTCTCTGATGATACCTGCAATGACCTTATCTACAATGACAGCTGGATGTGGCATAAGGCTGGACACTTGGGACTGAGAGGATTGGTGAGATTGGGTGAACAAATGCAGACCCTTTAAAGCAATAATGCATGGCACCCATTCCATGGGTCCCAACTCTCCAGGTTGAAGGGAATATTACTACAGTTATAACATGTACGGGAAACCTAGAGAACGGACACACTGTGAATACGAAAGGTTTCTAAAACTCAACGAATAGTCCCTCTGCTGGTGCTCCGGTTTGACTTTCCATCAGCTTTACTATCAACCTCCCAACTTGGAGAGACAGCCCCTTTAACCTCCTGGTTCGCACAGGTTGCCAATTTGGCAGAGGATGAAAGGGAAGAGGGAGAACCAATGAGAGAGTAGCTGATAGGCATTTGGACGGGCACATATCACTGTAATTTCCCGGCAGGAAGAAGAATTAACCAAAGTCTCAGCCCCCCACCGGGAGCCAGTATAGGTCCTGAACCAAAATTTTGGACTTGCGGTCAGCTCACCTAAAACGAGTTGAAAAATGGAGCTCAGGGGCAGTGCAATTCACAATCTGGCCGAGTAATAAATGACAACTATCGTCCAAAAATCTGTTGAGGGAAGGCAACGAGGCGGACTTGAAAGCGAGGCAGAATAGCAGGAAACAGATTTCAAGAGGTATGTTGGAATCACCTTTAAATCACAGGAAGAGGGGCACAACTTCGACAATGATGCACTTGGCCAAATGGGGCGTATGCGTTTTCTCCTGAATATATTCAGGAGAAAACGCATACGCCCTTTTTGGCCAAGCAAGCAAGCGGGCAATGCAAATCTGCACTACAAAGAAGTATCACTTCCACCGGTCAAAAGGGACATCCACAAAATGTGTAAAAACCGGAAAGGCAAGACAGGCCCTGGAGAACAGGGAGCCTTGTTATGCTGATGGGCGGGATGTAAATTGCCAACTGTCTCTCTGGAGGAGTGCATTGTGTTCCCTAAAACAAGTAAACAACAGAGCTACAGAGCCAAGGGCACTTCCAGTCTAGGGAATATACCTTGGGAAAACTGAAAATCAAAAAGACACAGCCACCCCAAAATTTAGTGCTGCACTGCTTACAAGGACCTCAACTTGGGTACACCATAAATATCCCAGGAAATATAAAAATGGTTCAAAAAATTTATGTACTTATGTACGATGGAATATCCCTCAGCCATGAAATCAATGTCATAAGACCAGTAGCAGCAAAATGGGTGGATTCAGGTACGATGATTCTAAGTGAAATAAGTCACACAGAAAAAGAAACTTATCATAAGATATCACTTATGAAGATCCTGTAAACATGGCTACACTTGAACTGAGTTAGGAAAGAGAACAGTGTCTCACATTTAGAAAACACTCTTATGCCTGCTTAAGGGGGAAGGAGAGGTGGGGTGATGCATAAAATCAGAGTTTGATATAAGCACAGGTACCATTCCAAAAACCAACTATGGAATAGACAAGACCTACACCTTCCTCAGTGAAAGGGACTCAAAACCCCATATTTCCCGCAGAGGAATATATCTGACTAGTAAGAATCTTAAAACCTATGTATTGATATGTCTCCATAAGGGAATCAAGTGTGTCTAGACTGGCATAAATATGGCAGCGAGAATCAGCTCAAACCCACTATAAAAAGGAATTTCAAAAATAAAACAAAAAAAACTGGGAAATTCTTTACAATTCCTTCAGGGTCTCTGATGATACCTGGAATGACCCTATGTACAATGACAGCTGGATGTGGCATAAGGCTGGACACTTGGGACTGAGAGGATTGGTGAGATTGGGTGAGCAAATGCAGACCCTTTAAAGCAATAATCCATGGCACACATTCCATGGGTCCCAAGTCTCCAGGTTGAAGGGAATATTACTACAGATATAACATGTACGGGAATCCTAGAGAACGGACACACTGTGAATACGAAAGGTTTCTAAAACTCAACGAATATTCCCTTTCCTGGTGCTCCGGTTTGACTTTCCATCTGCTTTACTATCAACCTCCCAACTTGGAGAGACAGCCCCTTTAACCTCCTGGTTCGCACAGGTTGCCAATTTGGCAGAGGATGAAAGGGAAGAGGGAGAACCAATGAGAGAGTAGCTGATAGGCATTTGGACGGGCACATATCACTGTAATTTCCCGGCAGGAAGAAGAATTAACCAAAGTCTCAGCCCCCCACCGGGAAAGAGTATAGGTCCTGAACCAAAATTTTGGACTTGCGGTCAGCTCACCAAAAACGAGTTGAAAAATGGAGCTCAGGGGCACAGCAATTCACAAACTGGCCGAGTAATAAAGGACAACTATCGTCCAAAAATCTGTTGAGGGAAGGCAACGAGGCGGACTTGAAAGCGAGGCAGAATAGCAGGAAACAGATTTCAAGAGGTACGTTGGAATCACCTTTAAATCACAGGAAGAGGGGCACAACTTCGACAATGATGCACTTGGCCAAATGGGGCGTATGCGTTTTCTCCTGAATATATTCAGGAGAAAACGCATACGCCCTTTTTGGCCAAGCAAGCAAGCGGGCAATGCAAATCTGCACTACAAAGAAGTATCACTTCCCACCGGTCAAAAGGGACATCCACAAAATGTGTACAAACCAGAAAGGCAAGACAGGCCCTGGAGAACAGGGAGCCTTGTTATGCTGATGGGCGGGATGTAAATTGCCAACTGCCTCTCTGGAGGAGTACATTGTGTTCCCTAAAACAAGTAAAGAACAGAGCTACAGAGCCAAGGGCACTTCCAGTCTAGGGAATAAACCTTGGGAAAACTGAAGATCAATAAGACAGAGCCACCCCAAAATCTAGGGCTGCACTGCTTACAAGGACCTCAACTTGGGTACACCATAAATATCCCAGGAAATATAAAAATGGTTCAAAAAATTGTGGTACTTACGTACGATGGAATATCCCTCAGCCATGAAATCAATGTCATAAGACCAGTAGCAGCAAAATGGGTGGATTCAGGTACGATGATTCTAAGTGAAATAAGTCACAGAGAAAAAGAAACTTATCATAAGATATCACTTATGAAGATCCTGTAAACATGGCTACACTTGAACTGAGTTAGGAAAGAGAACAGTGTCTCACATTTAGAAAACACTCTTATGCCTGCTTAAGGGGGAAGGAGAGGTGGGGTGATGCATAAAACCAGAGTTTGATATAAGCACAGGTACCATTCCAAAAACCAACTATGGAATAGACAAGACCTACACCTTCCTCAGTGAAAGGGACTCAAAACCCCATATTTCCCGCAGAGGAATATATCTGACTAGCAAGAATCTTAAAACCTATGTATTGATATGTCTCCGTAAGGGAATCAAGTGTGTCTAGACTGGCATAAATATGGCAGCGAGAATCAGCTCAAACCCATTATAAAAAGGAATTTCAAAAATAAAACAAAAAAAACTGGGAAATTCTTTACAATTCCTTCAGGGTCTCTGATGATACCTGGAATGACCTTATCTACAATGACAGCTGGATGTGGCATAAGGCTGGACACTTGGGACTGAGAGGATTTGTGAGATTGGGTGAACAAATGCAGACCCTTTAAAGCAATAATGCATGGCACCCATTCCATGGGTCCCAACTCTCCAGGTTGAAGGGAATATTACTACAGTTATAACATGTACGGGAAACCTAGAGAACGGACACACTGTGAATACGAAAGGTTTCTAAAACTCAACGAATAGTCCCTCTCCTGGTGCTCCGGTTTGACTTTCCATCAGCTTTACTATCAACCTCCCAACTTGGAGAGACAGCCCCTTTAACCTCCTGGTTCGCACAGGTTGCCAATTTGGCAGAGGATGAAAGGGAAGAGGGAGAACCAATGAGAGAGTAGCTGATAGGCATTTGGACGGGCACATATCACTGTAATTTCCCGGCAGGAAGAAGAATTAACCAAAGTCTCAGCCCCCCACCGGGAACCAGTATAGGTCCTGAACCAAAATTTTGGACTTGCGGTCAGCTCACCTAAAACGAGTTGAAAAATGGAGCTCAGGGGCACTGCAATTCACAATCTGGCCGAGTAATAAATGACAACTATCGTCCAAAAATCTGTTGAGGGAAGGCAACGAGGCGGACTTGAAAGCGAGGCAGAATAGCAGGAAACAGATTTCAAGAGGTATGTTGGAATCACCTTTAAATCACAGGAAGAGGGGCACAACTTCGACAATGATGCACTTGGCCAAATGGGGCGTATGCGTTTTCTCCTGAATATATTCAGGAGAAAACACATACGCCCTTTTTGGCCAAGCAAGCAAGCGGGCAATGCAAATCTGCACTACAAAGAAGTATCACTTCCACCGGTCAAAAGGGACATCCACAAAATTTGTAAAAACCGGAAAGGCAAGACAGGCCCTGGAGAACAGGGAGCCTTGTTATGCTGATGGGCGGGATGTAAATTGCCAACTGTCTCTCTGGAGGAGTGCATTGTGTTCCCTAAAACAAGTAAACAACAGAGCTACAGAGCCAAGGGCACTTCCAGTCTAGGGAATATACCTTGGGAAAACTGAAAATCAAAAAGACACAGCCACCCCAAAATTTAGTGCTGCACTGCTTACAAGGACCTCAACTTGGGTACACCATAAATATCCCTGGAAATATAAAAATGGTTCAAAAAATTTATGTACTTATGTACGATGGAATATCCCTCAGCCATGAAATCAATGTCATAAGACCAGTAGCAGCAAAATGGTTGGATTCAGGTACGATGATTCTAAGTGAAATAAGTCACACAGAAAAAGAAACTTATCATAAGATATCACTTATGAAGATCCTGTAAACATGGCTACACTTGAACTGAGTTAGGAAAGAGAACAGTGTCTCACATTTAGAAAACACTCTTATGCCTGCTTAAGGGGGAAGGAGAGGTGGGGTGATGCATAAAATCAGAGTTTGATATAAGCACAGGTACCATTCCAAAAACCAACTATGGAATAGACAAGACCTACACCTTCCTCAGTGAAAGGGACTCAAAACCCCATATTTCCCGCAGAGGAATATATCTGACTAGTAAGAATCTTAAAACCTATGTATTGATATGTCTCCATAAGGGAATCAAGTGTGTCTAGACTGGCATAAATATGGCAGCGAGAATCAGCTCAAACCCACTATAAAAAGGAATTTCAAAAATAAAACAAAAAAAACTGGGAAATTCTTTATAATTCCTTCAGGGTCTCTGATGATACCTGGAATGACCCTATGTACAATGACAGCTGGATGTGGCATAAGGCTGGACACTTGGGTCTGAGAGGATTGGTGAGATTGGGTGAGCAAATGCAGACCCTTTAAAGCAATAATGCATGGCACACATTCCATGGGTCCCAACTCTCCAGGTTGAAGGGAATATTACTACAGATATAACATGTACGGGAATCCTAGAGAACGGACACACTGTGAATACGAAAGGTTTCTAAAACTCAACGAATAGTCCCTTTCCTGGTGCTCCGGTTTGACTTTCCATCTGCTTTACTATCAACCTCCCAACTTGGAGAGACAGCCCCTTTAACCTCCTGGTTCGCACAGGTTGCCAATTTGGCAGAGGATGAAAGGGAAGAGGGAGAACCAATGAGAGAGTAGCTGATAGGCTTTTGGACGGGCACATATCACTGTAATTTCCCGGCAGGAAGAAGAATTAACCAAAGTCTCAGCCCCCCACCGGGAACGAGTATAGGTCCTGAACCAAAATTTTGGACTTGCGGTCAGCTCACCAAAAACGAGTTGAAAAATGGAGCTCAGGGGCACAGCAATTCACAAACTGGCCGAGTAATAAAGGACAACTATCGTCCAAAAATCTGTTGAGGGAAGGCAACGAGGCGGACTTGAAAGCGAGGCAGAATAGCAGGAAACAGATTTCAAGAGGTACGTTGGAATCACCTTTAAATCACAGGAAGAGGGGCACAACTTCGACAATGATGCACTTGGCCAAATGGGGCGTATGCGTTTTCTCCTGAATATATTCAGGAGAAAACGCATACGCCCTTTTTGGCCAAGCAAGCAAGCGGGCAATGCAAATCTGCACTACAAAGAAGTATCACTTCCCACCGGTCAAAAGGGACATCCACAAAATGTGTACAAACCAGAAAGGCAAGACAGGCCCTGGAGAACAGGGAGCCTTGTTATGCTGATGGGCGGGATGTAAATTGCCAACTGCCTCTCTGGAGGAGTACATTGTGTTCCCTAAAACAAGTAAAGAACAGAGCTACAGAGCCAAGGGCACTTCCAGTCTAGGGAATAAACCTTGGGAAAACTGAAGATCAATAAGACAGAGCCACCCCAAAATCTAGGGCTGCACTGCTTACAAGGACCTCAACTTGGGTACACCATAAATATCCCAGGAAATATAAAAATGGTTCAAAAAATTGTGGTACTTACGTACGATGGAATATCCCTCAGCCATGAAATCAATGTCATAAGACCAGTAGCAGCAAAATGGGTGGATTCAGGTACGATGATTCTAAGTGAAATAAGTCACAGAGAAAAAGAAACTTATCATAAGATATCACTTATGAAGATCCTGTAAACATGGCTACACTTGAACTGAGTTAGGAAAGAGAACAGTGTCTCACATTTAGAAAACACTCTTATGCCTGCTTAAGGGGGAAGGAGAGGTGGGGTGATGCATAAAACCAGAGTTTGATATAAGCACAGGTACCATTCCAAAAACCAACTATGGAATAGACAAGACCTACACCTTCCTCAGTGAAAGGGACTCAAAACCCCATATTTCCCACAGAGGAATATATCTGACTAGTAAGAATCTTAAAACCTATGTATTGATATGTCTCCGTAAGGGAATCAAGTGTGTCTAGACTGGCATAAACATGGCAGCGAGAATCAGCTCAAACCCACTATAAAAAGAATTTCAAAAACAAAACAAAAAACCTGGGAAATTCTTTACAATTCCTTCAGGGTCTCTGATGAAACCTGGAATGACCCTATCTACAACGACAGCTGGATGTGGCATAAGGCTGGACACTTGGGACTGAGAGGATTTGTGAGATTGGGTGAACAAATGCAGACCCTTTAAAGCAATAATGCATGGCACCCATTCCATGGGTCCCAACTCTCCAGGTTGAAGGGAATATTACTACAGTTATAACATGTACGGGAAACCTAGAGAACGGACACACTGTGAATACGAAAGGTTTTTAAAACTCAACGAATAGTCCCTCTCCTGGTGCTCCGGTTTGACTTTCCATCTGCTTTACTATCAACCTCCCATCTTGGAGAGACAGCCCCTTTAACCTCCTGGTTCGCACAGGTTGCCAATTTGGCAGAGGATTAAAGGGAAGAGGGAGAACCAATGAGAGAGTAGCTGTTAGGCATTTGGACTGGCACATATCACTGTAATTTCCCGGCAGGAAGAAGAATTAACCAAAGTCTCAGCCCCCCACCGGGAACCAGTATAGGTCCTGAACCAAAATTTTGGACTTGCGGTCAGCTCACCTAAAACGAGTTGAAAAATGGAGCTCAGGGGCACAGCTATTCACAATCTGGCCGAGTAATAAAGGACAACTATCGTCCAAAAATCTGTTGAGGGAAGGCAATGAGGCGGACTTGAAAGCGAGGCAGAATAGCAGGAAACAGATTTCAAGAGGTACGTTGGAATTGCCTTTAAAGCACAGGAAGAGGGGCACAACTTCGACAATGATGCACTTGGCCAAATGGGGCGTATGCGTTTTCTCCTGAATATATTCAGGAGAAAACGCATACGCCCTTTTTGGCCAAGCAAGCAAGCGGGCAATGCAAATCTGCACTACAAAGAAGTATCACTTCCCACCGGTCAAAAGGGACATCCACAAAATGTGTACAAACCGGAAAGGCAAGACAGGCCCTGGAGAACAGGGAGCCTTGTTATGCTGATGGGCGGGATGTAAATTGCCAACTGCCTCTCTGGAGGAGTGCATTGTGTTCCCTAAAACAAGTAAACAACAGAGCTACAGAGCCAAGGGTACTTCCAGTCTAGGGAATATACCTTGGGAAAACTGAAAATCAAAAAGACACAGCCACCCCAAAATTTAGGGCTGCACTGCTTACAAGGACCTCAACTTGGGTACACCATAAATATCCCAGGAAATATAAAAATGGTTCAAAAAATTGTGGTACTTACGTACGATGGAATATCCCTCAGCCATGAAATCAATGTCATAAGACCAGTAGCAGCAAAATGGGTGGATTCAGGTACGATGATTCTAAGTGAAATAAGTCACAGAGAAAAAGAAACTTATCATAAGATATCACTTATGAAGATCCTGTAAACATGGCTACACTTGAACTGAGTTAGGAAAGAGAACAGTGTCTCACATTTAGAAAACACTCTTATGCCTGCTTAAGGGGGAAGGAGAGGTGGGGTGATGCATAAAACCAGAGTTTGATATAAGCACAGGTACCATTCCAAAAACCAACTATGGAATAGACAAGACCTACACCTTCCTCAGTGAAAGGGACTCAAAACCCCATATTTCCCGCAGAGGAATATATCTGACTAGTAAGAATCTTAAAACCTATGTATTGATATGTCTCCGTAAGGGAATCAAGTGTGTCTAGACTGGCATAAATATGGCAGCGAGAATCAGCTCAAACCCATTATAAAAAGGAATTTCAAAAATAAAACAAAAAAAACTGGGAAATTCTTTACAATTCCTTCAGGGTCTCTGATGATACCTGGAATGACCTTATCTACAATGACAGCTGGATGTGGCATAAGGCTGCACACTTGGGACTGAGAGGATTGGTGAGATTGGGTGAACAAATGCAGACCCTTTAAAGCAATAATGCATGGCACCCATTCCATGGGTCCCAACTCTCCAGGTTGAAGGGAATATTACTACAGTTATAACATGTACGGGAAACCTAGAGAACGGACACACTGTGAATACGAAAGGTTTCTAAAACTCAACGAATAGTCCCTCTGCTGGTGCTCCGGTTTGACTTTCCATCAGCTTTACTATCAACCTCCCAACTTGGAGAGACAGCCCCTTTAACCTCCTGGTTCGCACAGGTTGCCAATTTGGCAGAGGATGAAAGGGAAGAGGGAGAACCAATGAGAGAGTAGCTGATAGGCATTTGGACGGGCACATATCACTGTAATTTCCCGGCAGGAAGAAGAATTAACCAAAGTCTCAGCCCCCCACCGGGAACCAGTATAGGTCCTGAACCAAAATTTTGGACTTGCGGTCAGCTCACCTAAAACGAGTTGAAAAATGGAGTTCAGGGGCACTGCAATTCACAATCTGGCCAAGTAATAAATGACAACTATCGTCCAAAAATCTGTTGAGGGAAGGCAAGGAGGCGGACTTGAAAGCGAGGCAGAATAGCAGGAAACAGATTTCAAGAGGTATGTTGGAATCACCTTTAAATCACAGGAAGAGGGGCACAACTTCGACAATGATGCACTTGGCCAAATGGGGCGTATGCGTTTTCTCCTGAATATATTCAGGAGAAAACGCATACGCCCTTTTTGGCCAAGCAAGCAAGCGGGCAATGCAAATCTGCACTACAAAGAAGTATCACTTCCACCGGTCAAAAGGGACATCCACAAAATGTGTAAAAACCGGAAAGGCAAGACAGGCCCTGGAGAACAGGGAGCCTTGTTATGCTGATGGGCGGGATGTAAATTGCCAACTGTCTCTCTGGAGGAGTGCATTGTGTTCCCTAAAACAAGTAAACAACAGAGCTACAGAGCCAAGGGCACTTCCAGTCTAGGGAATATACCTTGGGAAAACTGAAAATCAAAAAGACACAGCCACCCCAAAATTTAGTGCTGCACTGCTTACAAGGACCTCAACTTGGGTACACCATAAATATCCCAGGAAATATAAAAATGGTTCAAAAAATTTATGTACTTATGTACGATGGAATATCCCTCAGCCATGAAATCAATGTCATAAGACCAGTAGCAGCAAAATGGTTGGATTCAGGTACGATGATTCTAAGTGAAATAAGTCACACAGAAAAAGAAACTTATCATAAGATATCACTTATGAAGATCCTGTAAACATGGCTACACTTGAACTGAGTTAGGAAAGAGAACAGTGTCTCACATTTAGAAAACACTCTTATGCCTGCTTAAGGGGGAAGGAGAGGTGGGGTGATGCATAAAATCAGAGTTTGATATAAGCACAGGTACCATTCCAAAAACCAACTATGGAATAGACAAGACCTACACCTTCCTCAGTGAAAGGGACTCAAAACCCCATATTTCCCGCAGAGGAATATATCTGACTAGTAAGAATCTTAAAACCTATGTATTGATATGTCTCCATAAGGGAATCAAGTGTGTCTAGACTGGCATAAATATGGCAGCGAGAATGAGCTCAAACCCACTATAAAAAGGAATTTCAAAAATAAAACAAAAAAAACTGGGAAATTCTTTATAATTCCTTCAGGGTCTCTGATGATACCTGGAATGACCCTATGTACAATGACAGCTGGATGTGGCATAAGGCTGGACACTTGGGTCTGAGAGGATTGGTGAGATTGGGTGAGCAAATGCAGACCCTTTAAAGCAATAATGCATGGCACACATTCCATGGGTCCCAACTCTCTAGGTTGAAGGGAATATTACTACAGATATAACATGTACGGGAATCCTAGAGAACGGACACAATGTGAATATGAAAGGTTTCTAAAACTCAACGAATAGTCCCTTTCCTGGTGCTCCGGTTTGACTTTCCATCTGCTTTACTATCAACCTCCCAACTTGGAGAGACAGCCCCTTTAACCTCCTGGTTCGCACAGGTTGCCAATTTGGCAGAGGATGAAAGGGAAGAGGGAGAACCAATGAGAGAGTAGCTGATAGGCATTTGGACGGGCACATATCACTGTAATTTCCCGGCAGGAAGAAGAATTAACCAAAGTCTCAGCCCCCCACCGGGAACCAGTATAGGTCCTGAACCAAAATTTTGGACTTGCGGTCAGCTCACCAAAAACGAGTTGAAAAATGGAGCTCAGGGGCACAGCAATTCACAAACTGGCCGAGTAATAAAGGACAACTATCGTCCAAAAATCTGTTGAGGGAAGGCAACGAGGCGGACTTGAAAGCGAAGCAGAATAGCAGGAAACAGATTTCAAGAGGTACGTTGGAATCACCTTTAAATCACAGGAAGAGGGGCACAACTTCGACAATGATGCACTTGGCCAAATGGGGCGTATGCGTTTTCTCCTGAATATATTCAGGAGAAAACGCATACGCCCTTTTTGGCCAAGCAAGCAAGCGGGCAATGCAAATCTGCACTACAAAGAAGTATCACTTCCCACCGGTCAAAAGGGACATCCACAAAATGTGTACAAACCAGAAAGGCAAGACAGGCCCTGGAGAACAGGGAGCCTTGTTATGCTGATGGGCGGGATGTAAATTGCCAACTGCCTCTCTGGAGGAGTACATTGTGTTCCCTAAAACAAGTAAAGAACAGAGCTACAGAGCCAAGGGCACTTCCAGTCTAGGGAATAAACCTTGGGAAAACTGAAGATCAATAAGACAGAGCCACCCCAAAATCTAGGGCTGCACTGCTTACAAGGACCTCAACTTGGGTACACCTTAAATATCCCAGGAAATATAAAAATGGTTCAAAAAATTGTGGTACTTACGTACGATGGAATATCCCTCAGCCATGAAATCAATGTCATAAGACCAGTAGCAGCAAAATGGGTGGATTCAGGTATGATGATTCTAAGTGAAATAAGTCACAGAGAAAAAGAAACTTATCATAAGATATCACTTATGAAGATCCTGTAAACATGGCTACACTTGAACTGAGTTAGGAAAGAGAACAGTGTCTCACATTTAGAAAACACTCTTATGCCTGCTTAAGGGGGAAGGAGAGGTGGGGTGATGCATAAAACCAGAGTTTAATATAAGCACAGGTACCATTCCAAAAACCAACTATGGAATAGACAAGACCTACACCTTCCTCAGTGAAAGGGACTCAAAACCCCATATTTCCCACAGAGGAATATATCTGACTAGTAAGAATCTTAAAACCTATGTATTGATATGTCTCCGTAAGGGAATCAAGTGTGTCTAGACTGGCATAAACATGGCAGCGAGAATCAGCTCAAACCCACTATAAAAAGAATTTCAAAAACAAAACAAAAAAACTGGGAAATTCTTTACAATTCCTTCAGGGTCTCTGATGAAACCTGGAATGACCCTATCTACAACGACAGCTGGATGTGGCATAAGGCTGGACACTTGGGACTGAGAGGATTGGTGAGATTGGGTGAACAAATGCAGACCCTTTAAAGCAATAATGCATGGCACCCATTCCATGGGTCCCAACTCTCCAGGTTGAAGGGAATATTACTACAGTTATAACATGTACGGGAAACCTAGAGAACGGACACACTGTGAATACGAAAGGTTTTTAAAACTCAACGAATAGTCCCTCTCCTGGTGCTCCGGTTTGACTTTCCATCTGCTTTACTATCAACCTCCCATCTTGGAGAGACAGCCCCTTTAACCTCCTGGTTCGCACAGGTTGCCAATTTGGCAGAGGATTAAAGGGAAGAGGGAGAACCAATGAGAGAGTAGCTGTTAGGCATTTGGACTGGCACATATCACTGTAATTTCCCAGCAGGAAGAAGAATTAACCAAAGTCTCAGCCCCCCACCGGGAACCAGTATAGGTCCTGAACCAAAATTTTGGACTTGCGGTCAGCTCACCTAAAACGAGTTGAAAAATGGAGCTCAGGGGCACAGCAATTCACAATCTGGCCGAGTAATAAAGGACAACTATCGTCCAAAAATCTGTTGAGGGAAGGCAATGAGGCGGACTTGAAAGCGAGGCAGAATAGCAGGAAACAGATTTCAAGAGGTACGTTGGAATTGCCTTTAAAGCACAGGAAGAGGGGCACAACTTCGACAATGATGCACTTGGCCAAATGGGGCGTATGCGTTTTCTCCTGAATATATTCAGGAGAAAACGCATACGCCCTTTTTGGCCAAGCAAGCAAGGGGGCAATGCAAATCTGCACTACAAAGAAGTATCACTTCCCACCGGTCAAAAGGGACATCCACAAAATGTGTACAAACCGGAAAGGCAAGACAGGCCCTGGAGAACAGGGAGCCTTGTTATGCTGATGGGCGGGATGTAAATTGCCAACTGCCTCTCTGGAGGAGTGCATTGTGTTCCCTAAAACAAGTAAACAACAGAGCTACAGAGCCAAGGGTACTTCCAGTCTAGGGAATATACCTTGGGAAAACTGAAAATCAAAAAGACACAGCCACCCCAAAATTTAGGGCTGCACTGCTTACAAGGACCTCAACTTGGGTACACCATAAATATCCCAGGAAATATAAAAATGGTTCAAAAAATTGTGGTACTTACGTACGATGGAATATCCCTCAGCCATGAAATCAATGTCATAAGACCAGTAGCAGCAAAATGGGTGGATTCAGGTACGATGATTCTAAGTGAAATAAGTCACAGAGAAAAAGAAACTTATCATAAGATATCACTTATGAAGATCCTGTAAACATGGCTACACTTGAACTGAGTTAGGAAAGAGAACAGTGTCTCACATTTAGAAAACACTCTTATGCCTGCTTAAGGGGGAAGGAGAGGTGGGGTGATGCATAAAACCAGAGTTTGATATAAGCACAGGTACCATTCCAAAAACCAACTATGGAATAGACAAGACCTACACCTTCCTCAGTGAAAGGGACTCAAAACCCCATATTTCCCGCAGAGAAATATATCTGACTAGTAAGAATCTTAAAACCTATGTATTGATATGTCTCCGTAAGGGAATCAAGTGTGTCTAGACTGGCATAAATATGGCAGCGAGAATCAGCTCAAACCCATTATAAAAAGGAATTTCAAAAATAAAACAAAAAAAACTGGGAAATTCTTTACAATTCCTTCAGGGTCTCTGATGATACCTGGAATGACCTTATCTACAATGACAGCTGGATGTGGCATAAGGCTGCACACTTGGGACTGAGAGGATTGGTGAGATTGGGTGAACAAATGCAGACCCTTTAAAGCAATAATGCATGGCACCCATTCCATGGGTCCCAACTCTCCAGGTTGAAGGGAATATTACTACAGTTATAACATGTACGGGAAACCTAGAGAACGGACACACTGTGAATACGAAAGGTTTCTAAAACTCAACGAATAGTCCCTCTGCTGGTGCTCCGGTTTGACTTTCCATCAGCTTTACTATCAACCTCCCAACTTGGAGAGACAGCCCCTTTAACCTCCTGGTTCGCACAGGTTGCCAATTTGGCAGAGGATGAAAGGGAAGAGGGAGAACCAATGAGAGAGTAGCTGATAGGCATTTGGACGGGCACATATCACTGTAATTTCCCGGCAGGAAGAAGAATTAACCAAAGTCTCAGCCCCCCACCGGGAACCAGTATAGGTCCTGAACCAAAATTTTGGACTTGCGGTCAGCTCACCTAAAACGAGTTGAAAAATGGAGTTCAGGGGCACTGCAATTCACAATCTGGCCAAGTAATAAATGACAACTATCGTCCAAAAATCTGTTGAGGGAAGGCAAGGAGGCGGACTTGAAAGCGAGGCAGAATAGCAGGAAACAGATTTCAAGAGGTATGTTGGAATCACCTTTAAATCACAGGAAGAGGGGCACAACTTCGACAATGATGCACTTGGCCAAATGGGGCGTATGCGTTTTCTCCTGAATATATTCAGGAGAAAACGCATACGCCCTTTTTGGCCAAGCAAGCAAGCGGGCAATGCAAATCTGCACTACAAAGAAGTATCACTTCCACCGGTCAAAAGGGACATCCACAAAATGTGTAAAAACCGGAAAGGCAAGACAGGCCCTGGAGAACAGGGAGCCTTGTTATGCTGATGGGCAGGATGTAAATTGCCAACTGTCTCTCTGGAGGAGTGCATTGTGTTCCCTAAAACAAGTAAACAACAGAGCTACAGAGCCAAGGGCACTTCCAGTCTAGGGAATATACCTTGGGAAAACTGAAAATCAAAAAGACACAGCCACCCCAAAATTTAGGGCTGCACTGCTTACAAGGACCTCAACTTGGGTACACCATAAATATCCCAGGAAATATAAAAATGGTTCAAAAAATTAATGTACTTACGTACGATGGAATATCCCTCAGCCATGAAATCAATGTCATAAGACCAGTAGCAGCAAAATGGGTGGATTCAGGTACGATGATTCTAAGTGAAATAAGTCACACAGAGAAAGAAACTTATCATAAGATATCACTTATGAAGATCCTGTAAACATGGCTACACTTGAACTGAGTTAGGAAAGAGAACAGTGTCTCACATTTAGAAAACACTCTTATGCCTGCTTAAGGGGGAAGGAGAGGTGGGGTGATGCATAAAATCAGAGTTTGATATAAGCACAGGTACCATTCCAAAAACCAACTATGTAATAGACAAGACCTACACCTTCCTCAGTGAAAGGGACTCAAAACCCCATATTTCCCGCAGAGGAATATATCTGACTAGTAAGAATCTTAAAACCTATGTATTGATATGTCTCCATAAGGGAATCAAGTGTGTCTAGACTGGCATAAATATGGCAGCGAGAATCAGCTCAAACCCACTATAAAAAGGAATTTCAAAAATAAAACAAAAAAAACTGGGAAATTCTTTACAATTCCTTCAGGGTCTCTGATGATACCTGGAATGACCCTATGTACAATGACAGCTGGATGTGGCATAAGCCTGGACACTTGGGACTGAGAGGATTGGTGAGATTGGGTGAGCAAATGCAGACCCTTTAAAGCAATAATGCATGGCACACATTCCATTGGTCCCAACTCTCCAGGTTGAAGGGAATATTACTACAGATATAACATGTACGGGAATCCTAGAGAACGGACACACTGTGAATACGAAAGGTTTCTAAAACTCAACGAATAGTCCCTTTCCTGTGCTCCGGTTTGACTTTCCATCTGCTTTACTATCAACCTCAAAACTTGGAGAGACAGCCCCTTTAACCTCCTGCTTCGCACAGGTTGCCAATTTGGCAGAGGATGAAAGGGAAGAGGGAGAACCAATGAGAGAGTAGCTGATAGGCATTTGGACGGGCACATATCACTGTAATTTCCCGGCAGGAAGAAGAATTAACCAAAGTCTCAGCCCCCCACCGGGAACCAGTATAGGTCCTGAACCAAAATTTTGGACTTGCGGTCAGCTCACCAAAAACTAGTTGAAAAATGGAGCTCAGGGGCACAGCAATTCAAAAACTGGCCGAGTAATAAAGGACAACTATCGTCCAAAAATCTGTTGAGGGAAGGCAACGAGGCGGACTTGAAAGCGAGGCAGAATAGCAGGAAACAGATTTCAAGAGGTATGTTGGAATCACCTTTAAATCACAGGAAGAGGGGCACAACTTCGACAATGATGCACTTGGCCAAATGGGGCGTATGCGTTTTCTCCTGAATATATTCAGGAGAAAACGCATACGCCCTTTTTGGCCAAGCAAGCAAGCGGGCAATGCAAATCTGCACTACAAAGAAGTATCACTTCCCACCGGTCAAAAGGGACATCCACAAAATGTGTAAAAACCAGAAAGGCAAGACAGGCCCTGGAGAACAGGGAGCCTTGTTATGCTGATGGGCGGGATGTAAATTGCCAACTGCCTCTCTGGAGGAGTGCATTGTGTTCCCTAAAACAAGTAAACAACAGAGCTACAGAGCCAAGGGTACTTCCAGTCTAGGGAATATACCTTGGGAAAACTGAAAATCAAAAAGACACAGCCACCTCAAAATTTAGGGCTGCACTGCTTACAAGGACCTCAACTTGGGTACACCTTAAATATCCCAGGAAATATAAAAATGGTTCAAAAAATTGTGGTACTTACGTATGATGGAATATCCCTCAGCCATGAAATCAATGTCATAAGACCAGTAGCAGCAAAATGGGTGGATTCAGGTATGATGATTCTAAGTGAAATAAGTCACAGAGAAAAAGAAACTTATCATAAGATATCACTTATGAAGATCCTGTAAACATGGCTACACTTGAACTGAGTTAGGAAAGAGAACAGTGTCTCACATTTAGAAAACACTCTTATGCCTGCTTAAGGGGGAAGGAGAGGTGGGGTGATGCATAAAACCAGAGTTTCATATAAGCACAGGTACCATTCCAAAAACCAACTATGGAATAGACAAGACCTACACCTTCCTCAGTGAAAGGTTCTCAAAACCCCATTTTTGCCGCAGAGGAATATATCTGACTAGTAAGAATCTTAAAACCTATGTATTGATATGTCTCCGTAAGGGAATCAAGTGTGTCTAGACTGGCATAAACATGGCAGCGAGAATCAGCTCAAACCCACTATAAAAAGGAATTTCAAAAACAAAACAAAAAAACTGGGAAATTCTTTACAATTCCTTCAGGGTCTCTGATGAAACCTGGAATGACCCTATCTACAACGACAGCTGGATGTGGCATAAGGCTGGACACTTGGGACTGAGAGGATTGGTGAGATTGGGTGAACAAATGCAGACCCTTTAAAGCAATAATGCATGGCACCCATTCCATGGGTCCCAACTCTCCAGGTTGAAGGGAATATTACTACAGTTATAACATGTACGGGAAACCTAGAGAACGGACACACTGTGAATACGAAAGGTTTTTAAAACTCAACGAATAGTCCCTCTCCTGGTGCTCCGGTTTGACTTTCCATCTGCTTTACTATCAACCTCCCATCTTGGAGAGACAGCCCCTTTAACCTCCTGGTTCGCACAGGTTGCCAATTTGGCAGAGGATTAAAGGGAAGAGGGAGAACCAATGAGAGAGTAGCTGTTAGGCATTTGGACTGGCACATATCACTGTAATTTCCCGGCAGGAAGAAGAATTAACCAAAGTCTCAGCCCCCCACCGGGAACCAGTATAGGTCCTGAACCAAAATTTTGGACTTGCGGTCAGCTCACCTAAAACGAGTTGAAAAATGGAGCTCAGGGGCACAGCAATTCACAAACTGGCCGAGTAATAAAGGACAACTATCGTCCAAAAATCTGTTGAGGGAAGGCAATGAGGCGGACTTGAAAGCGAGGCAGAATAGCAGGAAACAGATTTGAAGAGGTACGTTGGAATTGCCTTTAAAGCACAGGAAGAGGGGCACAACTTCGACAATGATGCACTTGGCCAAATGGGGCGTATGCGTTTTCTCCTGAATATATTCAGGAGAAAACGCATACGCCCTTTTTGGCCAAGCAAGCAAGCGGGCAATGCAAATCTGCACTACAAAGAAGTATCACTTCCCACCGGTCAAAAGGGACATCCACAAAATGTGTAAAAACCGGAAAGGCAAGACAGGCCCTGGAGAACAGGGAGCCTTGTTATGCTGATGGGCGGGATGTAAATTGCCAACTGCCTCTCTGGAGGAGTGCATTGTGTTCCCTAAAACAAGTAAACAACAGAGCTACAGAGCCAAGGGTACTTCCAGTCTAGGGAATATACCTTGGGAAAACTGAAAATCAAAAAGACACAGCCACCCCAAAATTTAGGGCTGCACTGCTTACAAGGACCTCAACTTGGGTACACCATAAATATCCCAGGAAATATAAAAATGGTTCAAAAAATTGTGGTACTTACGTACGATGGAATATCCCTCAGCCATGAAATCAATGTCATAAGACCAGTAGCAGCAAAATGGGTGGATTCAGGTACGATGATTCTAAGTGAAATAAGTCACAGAGAAAAAGAAACTTATCATAAGATATCACTTATGAAGATCCTGTAAACATGGCTACACTTGAACTGAGTTAGGAAAGAGAACAGTGTCTCACATTTAGAAAACACTCTTATGCCTGCTTAAGGGGGAAGGAGAGGTGGGGTGATGCATAAAACCAGAGTTTGATATAAGCACAGGTACCATTCCAAAAACCAACTATGGAATAGACAAGACCTACACCTTCCTCAGTGAAAGGGACTCAAAACCCCATATTTCCCGCAGAGGAATATATCTGACTAGTAAGAATCTTAAAACCTATGTATTGATATGTCTCCGTAAGGGAATCAAGTGTGTCTAGACTGGCATAAATATGGCAGCAAGAATCAGCTCAAACCCATTATAAAAAGGAATTTCAAAAATAAAACAAGAAAAACTGGGAAATTCTTTACAATTCCTTCAGATCTCTGATGATACCTGGAATGACCTTATCTACAATGACAGCTGGATGTGGCATAAGGCTGGACACTTGGGACTGAGAGGATTGGTGAGATTGGGTGAACAAATGCAGACCCTTTAAAGCAATAATGCATGGCACCCATTCCTTGGGTCCCAACTCTCCAGGTTGAAGGGAATATTACAACAGTTATAACATGTACGGGAAACCTAGAGAACGGACACACTGTGAATACGAAAGGTTTCTAAAACTCAACGAATAGTCCCTCTGCTGGTGCTCCGGTTTGACTTTCCATCAGCTTTACTATCAACCTCCCAACTTGGAGAGACAGCCCCTTTAACCTCCTGGTTCGCACAGGTTGCCAATTTGGCAGAGGATGAAAGGGAAGAGGGAGAACCAATGAGAGAGTAGCTGATAGGCATTTGGACGGGCACATATCACTGTAATTTCCCGGCAGGAAGAAGAATTAACCAAAGTCTCAGCCCCCCACCGGGAACCAGTATAGGTCCTGAACCAAAATTTTGGACTTGCGGTCAGCTCACCTAAAACGAGTTGAAAAATGGAGCTCAGGGGCACTGCAATTCACAATCTGGCCGAGTAATAAATGACAACTAAAGTCCAAAAATCTGTTGAGGGAAGGCAACGAGGCGGACTTGAAAGCGAGGCAGAATAGCAGGAAACAGATTTCAAGAGGTATGTTGGAATCACCTTTAAATCACAGGAAGAGGGGCACAACTTCGACAATGATGCACTTGGCCAAATGGGGCGTATGCGTTTTCTCCTGAATATATTCAGGAGAAAACGCATACGCCCTTTTTGGCCAAGCAAGCAAGCGGGCAATGCAAATCTGCACTACAAAGAAGTATCACTTCCACCGGTCAAAAGGGACATCCACAAAATGTGTAAAAACCGGAAAGGCAAGACAGGCCCTGGAGAACAGGGAGCCTTGTTATGCTGATGGGCGGGATGTAAATTGCCAACTGTCTCTCTGGAGGAGTGCATTGTGTTCCCTAAAACAAGTAAACAACAGAGCTACAGAGCCAAGGGCACTTCCAGTCTAGGGAATATACCTTGGGAAAACTGAAAATCAAAAAGACACAGCCACCCCAAAATTTAGTGCTACACTGCTTACAAGGACCTCAACTTGGGTACACCATAAATATCCCAGGAAATATAAAAATGGTTCAAAAAATTGATGTACTTACGTACGATGGAATATCCCTCAGCCATGAAATCAATGTCATAAGACCAGTAGCAGCAAAATGGGTGGATTCAGGTACGATGATTCTAAGTGAAATAAGTCACAGAGAAAAAGAAACTTATCATAAGATATCACTTATGAAGATCCTGTAAACATGGCTACACTTGAACTGAGTTAGGAAAGAGAACAGTGTCTCACATTTAGAAAACACTCTTATGCCTGCTTAAGGGGGAAGGAGAGGTGGGGTGATGCATAAAATCAGAGTTTGATATAAGCACAGGTACCATTCCAAAAACCAACTATGGAATAGACAAGACCTACACCTTCCTCAGTGAAAGGGACTCAAAACCCCATATTTCCCGCAGAGGAATATATCTGACTAGTAAGAATCTTAAAACCTATGAATTGATATGTCTCCGTAAGGGAATCAAGTGTGTCTAGACTGGCATAAATATGGCAGCAAGAATCAGCTCAAACCCATTATAAAAAGGAATTTCAAAAATAAAACAAGAAAAACTGGGAAATTCTTTACAATTCCTTCAGGGTCTCTGATGATACCTGGAATGACCTTATCTACAATGACAGCTGGATGTGGCATAAGGCTGGACACTTGGGACTGAGAGGATTGGTGAGATTGGGTGAACAAATGCAGACCCTTTAAAGCAATAATGCATGGCACCCATTCCATGGGTCCCAACTCTCCAGGTTGAAGGGAATATTACTACAGTTATAACATGTACGGGAAACCTAGAGAACGGACACACTGTGAATACGAAAGGTTTCTAAAACTCAACGAATAGTCCCTTTCCTGGTGCTCCGGTTTGACTTTCCATCAGCTTTACTATCAACCTCCCAACTTGGAGAGACAGCCCCTTTAACCCCCTGGTTCGCACAGGTTGCCAATTTGGCAGAGGATGAAAGGGAAGAGGGAGAACCAATGAGAGAGTAGCTGATAGGCATTTGGACGGGCACATATCACTGTAATTTCCCGGCAGGAAGAAGAATTAACCAAAGTCTCAGCCCCCCACCGGGAACCAGTATAGGTCCTGAACCAAAATTTTGGACTTGCGGTCAGCTCACCTAAAACGAGTTGAAAAATGGAGCTCAGGGGCACTGCAATTCACAATCTGGCCGAGTAATAAATGACAACTATCGTCCAAAAATCTGTTGAGGGAAGGCAACGAGGCGGACTTGAAAGCGAGGCAGAATAGCAGGAAACAGATTTCAAGAGGTATGTTGGAATCACCTTTAAATCACAGGAAGAGGGGCACAACTTCGACAATGATGCACTTGGCCAAATGGGGCGTATGCGTTTTCTCCTGAATATATTCAGGAGAAAACGCATACGCCCTTTTTGGCCAAGCAAGCAAGCGGGCAATGCAAATCTGCACTACAAAGAAGTATCACTTCCACCGGTCAAAAGGGACATCCACAAAATGTGTAAAAACCGGAAAGGCAAGACAGGCCCTGGAGAACAGGGAGCCTTGTTATGCTGATGGGCGGGATGTAAATTGCCAACTGTCTCTCTGGAGGAGTGCATTGTGTTCCCTAAAACAAGTAAACAACAGAGCTACAGAGCCAAGGGCACTTCCAGTCTAGGGAATATACCTTGGGAAAACTGAAAATCAAAAAGACACAGCCACCCCAAAATTTAGTGCTGCACTGCTTACAAGGACCTCAACTTGGGTACACCATAAATATCCCAGGAAATATAAAAATGGTTCAAAAAATTGTGGTACTTACGTACGATGGAATATCCCTCAGCCATGAAATCAATGTCATAAGACCAGTAGCAGCAAAATGGGTGGATTCAGGTACGATGATTCTAAGTGAAATAAGTCACACAGAAAAAGAAACTTATCATAAGATATCACTCATGAAGATCCTGTAAACATGGCTACACTTGAACTGAGTTAGGAAAGAGAACAGTGTCTCACATTTAGAAAACACTCTTATGCCTGCTTAAGGGGGAAGGAGAGGTGGGGTGATGCATAAAATCAGAGTTTGATATAAGCACAGGTACCATTCCAAAAACCAACTATGGAATAGACAAGACCTACACCTTCCTCAGTGAAAGGGACTCAAAACCCCATATTTCCCGCAGAGGAATATATCTGACTAGTAAGAATCTTAAAACCTATGTATTGATATGTCTCCATAAGGGAATCAAGTGTGTCTAGACTGGCATAAATATGGCAGCGAGAATCAGCTCAAACCCACTATAAAAAGGAATTTCAAAAATAAAACAAAAAAAACTGGGAAATTCTTTACAATTCCTTCAGGGTCTCTGATGATACCTGGAATGACCCTATGTACAATGACAGCTGGATGTGGCATAAGGCTGGACACTTGGGACTGAGAGGATTGGTGAGATTGGGTGAGCAAATGCAGACCCTTTAAAGCAATAATGCATGGCACCCATTCCATGGGTCCCAACTCTCCAGGTTGAAGGGAATATTACTACAGATATAACATGTACGGGAATCCTAGAGAACGGACACACTGTGAATACGAAAGGTTTCTAAAACTCAACGAATAGTCCCTTTCCTGGTGCTCCGGTTTGACTTTCCATCTGCTTTACTATCAACCTCCCAACTTGGAGAGACAGCCCCTTTAACCTCCTGGTTCGCACAGGTTGCCAATTTGGCAGAGGATGAAAGGGAAGAGGGAGAACCAATGAGAGAGTAGCTGATAGGCATTTGGACGGGCACATATCACTGTAATTTCCCGGCAGGAAGAAGAATTAACCAAAGTCTCAGCCCCCCACCGGGAACCAGTATAGGTCCTGAACCAAAATTTTGGACTTGCGGTCAGCTCACCAAAAACGAGTTGAAAAATGGAGCTCAGGGGCACAGCAATTCACAAACTGGCCGAGTAATAAAGGACAACTATCGTCCAAAAATCTGTTGAGGGAAGGCAACGAGGCGGACTTGAAAGCGAGGCAGAATAGCAGGAAACAGATTTCAAGAGGTATGTTGGAATCACCTTTAAATCACAGGAAGAGGGGCACAACTTCGACAATGATGCACTTGGCCAAATGGGGCGTATGCGTTTTCTCCTGAATATATTCAGGAGAAAACGCATACGCCCTTTTTGGCCAAGCAAGCAAGCGGGCAATGCAAATCTGCACTACAAAGAAGTATCACTTCCACCGGTCAAAAGGGACATCCACAAAATGTGTAAAAACCGGAAAGGCAAGACAGGCCCTGGAGAACAGGGAGCCTTGTTATGCTGATGGGCGGGATGTAAATTGCCAACTGTCTCTCTGGAGGAGTGCATTGTGTTCCCTAAAACAAGTAAACAACAGAGCTACAGAGCCAAGGGCACTTCCAGTCTAGGGAATATACCTTGGGAAAACTGAAAATCAAAAAGACACAGCCACCCCAAAATTTAGTGCTACACTGCTTACAAGGACCTCAACTTGGGTACACCATAAATATCCCAGGAAATATAAAAATGGTTCAAAAAATTGATGTACTTACGTACGATGGAATATCCCTCAGCCATGAAATCAATGTCATAAGACCAGTAGCAGCAAAATGGGTGGATTCAGGTACGATGATTCTAAGTGAAATAAGTCACAGAGAAAAAGAAACTTATCATAAGATATCACTTATGAAGATCCTGTAAACATGGCTACACTTGAACTGAGTTAGGAAAGAGAACAGTGTCTCACATTTAGAAAACACTCTTATGCCTGCTTAAGGGGGAAGGAGAGGTGGGGTGATGCATAAAATCAGAGTTTGATATAAGCACAGGTACCATTCCAAAAACCAACTATGGAATAGACAAGACCTACACCTTCCTCAGTGAAAGGGACTCAAAACCCCATATTTCCCGCAGAGGAATATATCTGACTAGTAAGAATCTTAAAACCTATGAATTGATATGTCTCCGTAAGGGAATCAAGTGTGTCTAGACTGGCATAAATATGGCAGCAAGAATCAGCTCAAACCCATTATAAAAAGGAATTTCAAAAATAAAACAAGAAAAACTGGGAAATTCTTTACAATTCCTTCAGGGTCTCTGATGATACCTGGAATGACCTTATCTACAATGACAGCTGGATGTGGCATAAGGCTGGACACTTGGGACTGAGAGGATTGGTGAGATTGGGTGAACAAATGCAGACCCTTTAAAGCAATAATGCATGGCACCCATTCCATGGGTCCCAACTCTCCAGGTTGAAGGGAATATTACTACAGTTATAACATGTACGGGAAACCTAGAGAACGGACACACTGTGAATACGAAAGGTTTCTAAAACTCAACGAATAGTCCCTCTCCTGGTGCTCCGGTTTGACTTTCCATCAGCTTTACTATCAACCTCCCAACTTGGAGAGACAGCCCCTTTAACCCCCTGGTTCGCACAGGTTGCCAATTTGGCAGAGGATGAAAGGGAAGAGGGAGAACCAATGAGAGAGTAGCTGATAGGCATTTGGACGGGCACATATCACTGTAATTTCCCGGCAGGAAGAAGAATTAACCAAAGTCTCAGCCCCCCACCGGGAACCAGTATAGGTCCTGAACCAAAATTTTGGACTTGCGGTCAGCTCACCTAAAACGAGTTGAAAAATGGAGCTCAGGGGCACTGCAATTCACAATCTGGCCGAGTAATAAATGACAACTATCGTCCAAAAATCTGTTGAGGGAAGGCAACGAGGCGGACTTGAAAGCGAGGCAGAATAGCAGGAAACAGATTTCAAGAGGTATGTTGGAATCACCTTTAAATCACAGGAAGAGGGGCACAACTTCGACAATGATGCACTTGGCCAAATGGGGCGTATGCGTTTTCTCCTGAATATATTCAGGAGAAAACGCATACGCCCTTTTTGGCCAAGCAAGCAAGCGGGCAATGCAAATCTGCACTACAAAGAAGTATCACTTCCCACCGGTCAAAAGGGACATCCACAAAATGTGTAAAAACCGGAAAGGCAAGACAGGCCCTGGAGAACAGGGAGCCTTGTTATGCTGATGGGCGGGATGTAAATTGCCAACTGTCTCTCTGGAGGAGTGCATTGTGTTCCCTAAAACAAGTAAACAACAGAGCTACAGAGCCAAGGGCACTTCCAGTCTAGGGAATATACCTTGGGAAAACTGAAAATCAAAAAGACACAGCCACCCCAAAATTTAGTGCTGCACTGCTTACAAGGACCTCAACTTGGGTACACCATAAATATCCCAGGAAATATAAAAATGGTTCAAAAAATTGTGGTACTTACGTACGATGGAATATCCCTCAGCCATGAAATCAATGTCATAAGACCAGTAGCAGCAAAATGGGTGGATTCAGGTACGATGATTCTAAGTGAAATAAGTCACACAGAAAAAGAAACTTATCATAAGATATCACTTATGAAGATCCTGTAAACATGGCTACACTTGAACTGAGTTAGGAAAGAGAACAGTGTCTCACATTTAGAAAACACTCTTATGCCTGCTTAAGGGGGAAGGAGAGGTGGGGTGATGCATAAAATCAGAGTTTGATATAAGCACAGGTACCATTCCAAAAACCAACTATGGAATAGACAAGACCTACACCTTCCTCAGTGAAAGGGACTCAAAACCCCATATTTCCCGCAGAGGAATATATCTGACTAGTAAGAATCTTAAAACCTATGTATTGATATGTCTCCATAAGGGAATCAAGTGTGTCTAGACTGGCATAAATATGGCAGCGAGAATCAGCTCAAACCCACTATAAAAAGGAATTTCAAAAATAAAACAAAAAAAACTGGGAAATTCTTTACAATTCCTTCAGGGTCTCTGATGATACCTGGAATGACCCTATGTACAATGACAGCTGAATGTGGCATAAGGCTGGACACTTGGGACTGAGAGGATTGGTGAGATTGGGTGAGCAAATGCAGACCCTTTAAAGCAATAATGCATGGCACCCATTCCATGGGTCCCAACTCTCCAGGTTGAAGGGAATATTACTACAGATATAACATGTACGGGAATCCTAGAGAACGGACACACTGTGAATACGAAAGGTTTCTAAAACTCAACGAATAGTCCCTTTCCTGGTGCTCCGGTTTGACTTTCCATCTGCTTTACTATCAACCTCCCAACTTGGAGAGACAGCCCCTTTAACCTCCTGGTTCGCACAGGTTGCCAATTTGGCAGAGGATGAAAGGGAAGAGGGAGAACCAATGAGAGAGTAGCTGATAGGCATTTGGACGGGCACATATCACTGTAATTTCCCGGCAGGAAGAAGAATTAACCAAAGTCTCAGCCCCCCACCGGGAACCAGTATAGGTCCTGAACCAAAATTTTGGACTTGCGGTCAGCTCACCAAAAACGAGTTGAAAAATGGAGCTCAGGGGCACAGCAATTCACAAACTGGCCGAGTAATAAAGGACAACTATCGTCCAAAAATCTGTTGAGGGAAGGCAACGAGGCGGACTTGAAAGCGAGGCAGAATAGCAGGAAACAGATTTCAAGAGGTACGTTGGAATCACCTTTAAATCACAGGAAGAGGGGCACAACTTCGACAATGATGTACTTGGCCAAATGGGGCGTATGCGTTTTCTCCTGAATATATTCAGGAGAAAACGCATACGCCCTTTTTGGCCAAGCAAGCAAGCGGGCAATGCAAATCTGCACTACAAAGAAGTATCACTTCCCACCGGTCAAAAGGGACATCCACAAAATGTGTAAAAACCAGAAAGGCAAGACAGGCCCTGGAGAACAGGGAGCCTTGTTATGCTGATGGGCGGGATGTAAATTGCCAACTGCCTCTCTGGAGGAGTACATTGTGTTCCCTAAAACAAGTAAAGAACAGAGCTACAGAGCCAAGGGCATTTCCAGTCTAGGGAATAAACATTGGGAAAACTGAAGATCAATAAGACAGAGCCACCCCAAAATCTAGGGCTGCACTGCTTACAAGGACCTCAACTTGGGTACACCATAAATATCCCAGGAAATATAAAAATGGTTCAAAAAATTGTGGTACTTACGTACGATGGAATATCCCTCAGCCATGAAATCAATGTCATAAGACCAGTAGCAGCAAAATGGGTGGATTCAGGTACGATGATTCTAAGTGAAATAAGTCACAGAGAAAAAGAAACTTATCATAAGATATCACTTATGAAGATCCTGTAAACATGGCTACACTTGAACTGAGTTAGGAAAGAGAACAGTGTCTCACATTTAGAAAACACTCTTATGCCTGCTTAAGGGGGAAGGAGAGGTGGGGTGATGCATAAAACCAGAGTTTGATATAAGCACAGGTACCATTCCAAAAACCAACTATGGAATAGACAAGACCTACACCTTCCTCAGTGAAAGGGACTCAAAACCCCATATTTGCCGCAGAGGAATATATCTGACTAGTAAGAATCTTAAAACCTATGTATTGATATGTCTCCATAAGGGAATCAAGTGTGTCTAGACTGGCATAAACATGGCAGCGAGAATCAGCTCAAACCCACTATAAAAAGGAATTTCAAAAACAAAACAAAAAAACTGGGAAATTCTTTACAATTCCTTCAGGGTCTCTGATGAAACCTGGAATGACCCTATCTACAACGACAGCTGGATGTGGCATAAGGCTGGACACTTGGGACTGAGAGGATTGGTGAGATTGGGTGAACAAATGCAGACCCTTTAAAGCAATAATGCATGGCACCCATTCCATGGGTCCCAACTCTCCAGGTTGAAGGGAATATTACTACAGTTATAACATGTACGGGAAACCTAGAGAACGGACACACTGTGAATACGAAAGGTTTTTAAAACTCAACGAATAGTCCCTCTCCTGGTGCTCCGGTTTGACTTTCCATCTGCTTTACTATCAACCTCCCATCTTGGAGAGACAGCCCCTTTAACCTCCTGGTTCGCACAGGTTGCCAATTTGGCAGAGGATTAAAGGGAAGAGGGAGAACCAATGAGAGAGTAGCTGTTAGGCATTTGGACTGGCACATATCACTGTAATTTCCCGGCAGGAAGAAGAATTAACCAAAGTCTCAGCCCCCCACCGGGAACCAGTATAGGTCCTGAACCAAAATTTTGGACTTGCGGTCAGCTCACCTAAAACGAGTTGAAAAATGGAGCTCAGGGGCACAGCAATTCACAAACTGGCCGAGTAATAAAGGACAACTATCGTCCAAAAATCTGTTGAGGGAAGGCAATGAGGCGGACTTGAAAGCGAGGCAGAATAGCAGGAAACAGATTTCAAGAGGTACGTTGGAATTGCCTTTAAATCACAGGAAGAGGGGCACAAATTCGACAACGATGCACTTGGCCAAATGGGGCGTATGCGTTTTCTCCTGAATATATTCAGGAGAAAACGCATACGCCCTTTTTGGCCAAGCAAGCAAGCGGGCAATGCAAATCTGCACTACAAAGAAGTATCACTTCCACCGGTCAAAAGGGACATCCACAAAATGTGTAAAAACCGGAAAGGCAAGACAGGCCCTGGAGAACAGGGAGCCTTGTTATGCTGATGGGCGGGATGTAAATTGCCAACTGTCTCTCTGGAGGAGTGCATTGTGTTCCCTAAAACAAGTAAACAACAGAGCTACAGAGCCAAGGGCACTTCCAGTCTAGGGAATATACCTTGGGAAAACTGAAAATCAAAAAGACACAGCCACCCCAAAATTTAGTGCTGCACTGCTTACAAGGACCTCAACTTGGGTACACCATAAATATCCCAGGAAATATAAAAATGGTTCAAAAAATTGATGTACTTACGTACGATGGAATATCCCTCAGCCATGAAATCAATGTCATAAGACCAGTAGCAGCAAAATGGGTGGATTCAGGTACGATGATTCTAAGTGAAATAAGTCACAGAGAAAAAGAAACTTATCATAAGATATCACTTATGAAGATCCTGTAAACATGGCTACACTTGAACTGAGTTAGGAAAGAGAACAGTGTCTCACATTTAGAAAACACTCTTATGCCTGCTTAAGGGGGAAGGAGAGGTGGGGTGATGCATAAAATCAGAGTTTGATATAAGCACAGGTACCATTCCAAAAACCAACTATGGAATAGACAAGACCTACACCTTCCTCAGTGAAAGGGACTCAAAACCCCATATTTCCCGCAGAGGAATATATCTGACTAGTAAGAATCTTAAAACCTATGTATTGATATGTCTCCATAAGGGAATCAAGTGTGTCTAGACTGGCATAAATATGGCAGCGAGAATCAGCTCAAACCCACTATAAAAAGGAATTTCAAAAATAAAACAAAAAAAACTGGGAAATTCTTTACAATTCCTTCAGGGTCTCTGATGATACCTGGAATGACCCTATGTACAATGACAGCTGGATGTGGCATAAGGCTGGACACTTGGGACTGAGAGGATTGGTGAGATTGGGTGAGCAAATGCAGACCCTTTAAAGCAATAATGCATGGCACACATTCCATGGGTCCCAACTCTCCAGGTTGAAGGGAATATTACTACAGATATAACATGTACGGGAATCCTAGAGAACGGACACACTGTGAATACGAAAGGTTTCTAAAACTCAACGAATAGTCCCTTTCCTGGTGCTCCGGTTTGACTTTCCATCTGCTTTACTATCAACCTCCCAACTTGGAGAGACAGCCCCTTTAACCTCCTGGTTCGCACAGGTTGCCAATTTGGCAGAGGATGAAAGGGAAGAGGGAGAACCAATGAGAGAGTAGCTGATAGGCATTTGGACGGGCACATATCACTGTAATTTCCCGGCAGGAAGAAGAATTAACCAAAGTCTCAGCCCCCCACCGGGAACCAGTATAGGTCCTGAACCAAAATTTTGGACTTGCGGTCAGCTCACCAAAAACGAGTTGAAAAATGGAGCTCAGGGGCACAGCAATTCACAAACTGGCCGAGTAATAAAGGACAACTATCGTCCAAAAATCTGTTGAGGGAAGGCAACGAGGCGGACTTGAAAGCGAGGCAGAATAGCAGGAAACAGATTTCAAGAGGTACGTTGGAATCACCTTTAAATCACAGGAAGAGGGGCACAACTTCGACAATGATGCACTTGGCCAAATGGGGCGTATGCGTTTTCTCCTGAATATATTCAGGAGAAAACGCATACGCCCTTTTTGGCCAAGCAAGCAAGCGGGCAATGCAAATCTGCACTACAAAGAAGTATCACTTCCCACCGGTCAAAAGGGACATCCACAAAATGTGTAAAAACCAGAAAGGCAAGACAGGCCCTGGAGAACAGGGAGCCTTGTTATGCTGATGGGCGGGATGTAAATTGCCAACTGCCTCTCTGGAGGAGTACATTGTGTTCCCTAAAACAAGTAAAGAACAGAGCTACAGAGCCAAGGGCACTTCCAGTCTAGGGAATAAACCTTGGGAAAACTGAAGATCAATAAGACAGAGCCACCCCAAAATCTAGGGCTGCACTGCTTACAAGGACCTCAACTTGGGTACACCTTAAATATCCCAGGAAATATAAAAATGGTTCAAAAAATTGTGGTACTTACGTACGATGGAATATCCCTCAGCCATGAAATCAATGTCATAAGACCAGTAGCAGCAAAATGGGTGGATTCAGGTACGATGATTCTAAGTGAAATAAGTCACAGAGAAACAGAAACTTATCATAAGATATCACTTATGAAGATCCTGTAAACATGGCTACACTTGAACTGAGTTAGGAAAGAGAACAGTGTCTCACATTTAGAAAACACTCTTATGCCTGCTTAAGGGGGAAGGAGAGGTGGGGTGATGCATAAAACCAGAGTTTCATATAAGCACAGGTACCATTCCAAAAACCAACTATGGAATAGACAAGACCTACACCTTCCTCAGTGAAAGGTTCTCAAAACCCCATATTTGCCGCAGAGGAATATATCTGACTAGTAAGAATCTTAAAACCTATGTATTGATATGTCTCCGTAAGGGAATCAAGTGTGTCTAGACTGGCATAAACATGGCAGCGAGAATCAGCTCAAACCCACTATAAAAAGGAATTTCAAAAACAAAACAAAAAAACTGGGAAATTCTTTACAATTCCTTCAGGGTCTCTGATGAAACCTGGAATGACCCTATCTACAACGACAGCTGGATGTGGCATAAGGCTGGACACTTGGGACTGAGAGGATTGGTGAGATTGGGTGAACAAATGCAGACCCTTTAAAGCAATAATGCATGGCACCCATTCCATGGGTCCCAACTCTCCAGGTTGAAGGGAATATTACTACAGTTATAACATGTACGGGAAACCTAGAGAACGGATACACTGTGAATACGAAAGGTTTTTAAAACTCAACGAATAGTCCCTCTCCTGGTGCTCCGGTTTGACTTTCCATCTGCTTTACTATCAACCTCCCATCTTGGAGAGACAGCCCCTTTAACCTCCTGGTTCGCACAGGTTGCCAATTTGGCAGAGGATTAAAGGGAAGAGGGAGAACCAATGAGAGAGTAGCTGTTAGGCATTTGGACGGGCACATATCACTGTAATTTCCCGGCAGGAAGAAGAATTAACCAAAGTCTCAGCCCCCCACCGGGAACCAGTATAGGTCCTGAACCAAAATTTTGGACTTGCGGTCAGCTCACCTAAAACGAGTTGAAAAATGGAGCTCAGGGGCACAGCAATTCACAAACTGGCCGAGTAATAAAGGACAACTATCGTCCAAAAATCTGTTGAGGGAAGGCAATGAGGCGGACTTGAAAGCGCGGCAGAATAGCAGGAAACAGATTTCAAGAGGTACGTTGGAATTGCCTTTAAATCACAGGAAGAGGGGCACAAATTCGACAACGATGCACTTGGCCAAATGGGGCGTATGCGTTTTCTCCTGAATATATTCAGGAGAAAACGCATACGCCCTTTTTGGCCAAGCAAGCAAGCGGGCAATGCAAATCTGCACTACAAAGAAGTATCACTTCCACCGGTCAAAAGGGACATCCACAAAATGTGTAAAAACCGGAAAGGCAAGACAGGCCCTGGAGAACAGGGAGCCTTGTTATGCTGATGGGCGGGATGTAAATTGCCAACTGTCTCTCTGGAGGAGTGCATTGTGTTCCCTAAAACAAGTAAACAACAGAGCTACAGAGCCAAGGGCACTTCCAGTCTAGGGAATATACCTTGGGAAAACTGAAAATCAAAAAGACACAGCCACCCCAAAATTTAGTGCTGCACTGCTTACAAGGACCTCAACTTGGGTACACCATAAATATCCCAGGAAATATAAAAATGGTTCCAAAAATTGATGTACTTACGTACGATGGAATATCCCTCAGCCATGAAATCAATGTCATAAGACAAGTAGCAGCAAAATGGGTGGATTCAGGTACTATGATTCTAAGTGAAATAAGTCACACAGAAAAAGAAACTTATCATAAGATATCACTTATGAAGATCCTGTAAACATGGCTACACTTGAACTGAGTTAGGAAAGAGAACAGTGCCTCACATTTAGAAAACACTCTTATGCCTGCTTAAGGGGGAAGGAGAGGTGGGGTGATGCATAAAATCAGAGTTTGATATAAGCACAGGTACCATTCCAAAAACCAACTATGGAATAGACAAGACCTACACCTTCCTCAGTGAAAGGGACTCAAAACCCCATATTTCCCGCAGAGGAATATATCTGACTAGTAAGAATCTTAAAACCTATGTATTGATATGTCTCCATAAGGGAATCAAGTGTGTCTAGACTGGCATAAATATGGCAGCGAGAATCAGCTCAAACCCACTATAAAAAGGAATTTCAAAAATAAAACAAAAAAAACTGGGAAATTCTTTACAATTCCTTCAGGGTCTCTGATGATACCTGGAATGACCCTATGTACAATGACAGCTGGATGTGGCATAAGGCTGGACACTTGGGACTGAGAGGATTGGTGAGATTGGGTGAGCAAATGCAGACCCTTTAAAGCAATAATGCATGGCACACATTCCATGGGTCCCAACTCTCCAGGTTGAAGGGAATATTACTACAGATATAACATGTACGGGAATCCTAGAGAACGGACACACTGTGAATACGAAAGGTTTCTAAAACTCAACGAATAGTCCCTTTCCTGGTGCTCCGGTTTGACTTTCCATCTGCTTTACTATCAACCTCCCAACTTGGAGAGACAGACCCTTTAACCTCCTGGTTCGCACAGGTTGCCAATTTGGCAGAGGATGAAAGGGAAGAGGGAGAACCAATGAGAGAGTAGCTGATAGGCATTTGGACGGGCACATATCACTGTAATTTCCCGGCAGGAAGAAGAATTAACCAAAGTCTCAGCCCCCCACCGGGAACCAGTATAGGTCCTGAACCAAAATTTTGGCTTGCGGTCAGCTCACCAAAAACGAGTTGAAAAATGGAGCTCAGGGGCACAGCAATTCACAAACTGGCCGAGTAATAAAGGACAACTATCGTCCAAAAATCTGTTGAGGGAAGGCAATGAGGCGGACTTGAAAGCGAGGCAGAATAGCAGGAAACAGATTTCAAGAGGTACGTTGGAATTGCCTTTAAAGCACAGGAAGAGGGGCACAACTTCGACAATGATGCACTTGGCCAAAAAGGGCGTATGCGTTTTCTCCTGAATATATTCAGGAGAAAACGCATACGCCCTTTTTGGCCAAGCAAGCAAGCGGGCAATGCAAATCTGCACTACAAAGAAGTATCACTTCCCACCGGTCAAAAGGGACATCCACAAAATGTGTAAAAACCGGAAAGGCAAGACAGGCCCTGGAGAACAGGGAGCCTTGTTATGCTGATGGGCGGGATGTAAATTGCCAACTGCCTCTCTGGAGGAGTGCATTGTGTTCCCTAAAACAAGGAAACAACAGAGCTACAGAGCCAAGGGTACCTCCAGTCTAGGGAATATACCTTGGGGAAACTGAAAATCAAAAAGACACAGCCACCCCAAAATTTAGGGCTGCACTGCTTACAAGGACCTCAACTTGGGTACACCATAAATATCCTAGGAAATATAAAAATGGTTCAAAAAATTGTGGTACTTACGTACGATGGAATATCCCTCAGCCATGAAATCAATGTCATAAGACCAGTAGCAGCAAAATGGGTGGATTCAGGTACGATGATTCTAAGTGAAATAAGTCACAGAGAAAAAGAAACTTATCATAAGATATCACTTATGAAGATCCTGTAAACATGGCTACACTTGAACTGAGTTAGGAAAGAGAACAGTGTCTCACATTTAGAAAACACTCTTATGCCTGCTTAAGGGGGAAGGAGAGGTGGGGTGATGCATAAAATCAGAGTTTGATATAAGCACAGGTACCATTCCAAAAACCAACTATGGAATAGACAAGACCTACACCTTCCTCAGTGAAAGGGACTCAAAACCCCATATTTCCCGCAGAGGAATATATCTGACTAGTAAGAATCTTAAAACCTATGTATTGATATGTCTCTGTAAGGGAATCAAGTGTGTCTAGACTGGCATAAATATGGCAGCGAGAATCAGCTCAAACCCATTATAAAAATGAATTTCAAAAATAAAACAAAAAAAACTGGGAAATTCTTTACAATTCCTTCAGGGTCTCTGATGATACCTGGAATGACCCTATGTACAATGACAGCTGGATGTGGCATAAGGCTGGACACTTGGGACTGAGAGAATTGGTGAGATTGGGTGAGCAAATGCAGACCCTTTAAAGCAATAATGCATGGCACCCATTCCATGGGTCCCAACTCTCCAGGTTGAAGGGAATATTACTACAGATATAACATGTACGGGAATCCTAGAGAACGGACACACTGTGAATACGAAAGGTTTCTAAACCTCAACGAATAGTCCCTTTCCTGGTGCTCCGGTTTGACTTTCCATCTGCTTTACTATCAACCTCCCAACTTGGAGAGACAGCCCCTTTAACCTCCTGGTTCGCACAGGTTGCCAATTTGGCAGAGGATGAAAGGGAAGAGGGAGAACCAATGAGAGAGTAGCTGATAGGCATTTGGACGGGCACATATCACTGTAATTTCCCGGCAGGAAGAAGAATTAACCAAAGTCTCAGCCCACCACCGGGAACCAGTATAGCTCTTGAACCAAAATTTTGGACTTGCGGTCAGCTCACCAAAAACGAGTTGAAAAATGGAGCTCAGGGGCACAGCAATTCACAAACTGGCCGAGTAATAAAGGACAACTGTCGTCCAAAAATCTGTTGAGGGAAGGCAACGAGGCAGACTTGAAAGCGAGGCAGAATAGCAGGAAACAGATTTCAAGAGGTACGTTGGAATCACCTTTAAATCACAGGAAGAGGGGCACAACTTCGACAATGATGCACTTGGCCAAATGGGGCGTATGCGTTTTCTCCTGAATATATTCAGGAGAAAACGCATACGCCCTTTTTGGCCAAGCAAGCAAGCGGGCAATGCAAATCTGCACTACAAAGAAGTATCACTTCCCACCGGTCAAAAGGGACATCCACAAAATGTGTAAAAACCGGAAAGGCAAGACAGGCCCTGGAGAACAGGGAGCCTTGTTATGCTGATGGGCGGGATGTAAATTGCCAACTGCCTCTCTGGAGGAGTACATTGTGTTCCCTAAAACAAGTAAAGAACAGAGCTACAGAGCCAAGGGCACTTCCAGTCTAGGGAATAAACCTTGGGAAAACTGAAGATCAATAAGACAGAGCCACCCCAAAATCTAGGGCTGCACTGCTTACAAGGACCTCAACTTGGGTACACCTTAAATATCCCAGGAAATATAAAAATGGTTCAAAAAATTGTGGTACTTACGTACGATGGAATATCCCTCAGCCATGAAATCAATGTCATAAGACCAGTAGCAGCAAAATGGGTGGATTCAGGTACGATGATTCTAAGTGAAATAAGTCACAGAGAAAAAGAAACTTATCATAAGATATCACTTATGAAGATCCTGTAAACATGGCTACACTTGAACTGAGTTAGGAAAGAGAACAGTGTCTCACATTTAGAAAACACTCTTATGCCTGCTTAAGGGGGAAGGAGAGGTGGGGTGATGCATAAAACCAGAGTTTCATATAAGCACAGGTACCATTCCAAAAACCAACTATGGAATAGACAAGACCTACACCTTCCTCAGTGAAAGGGACTCAAAACCCCATATTTGCCGCAGAGGAATATATCTGACTAGTAAGAATCTTAAAACCTATGTATTGATATGTCTCCGTAAGGGAATCAAGTGTGTCTAGACTGGCATAAACATGGCAGCGAGAATCAGCTCAAACCCACTATAAAAAGGAATTTCAAAAACAAAACAAAAAAACTGGGAAATTCTTTACAATTCCTTCAGGGTCTCTGATGAATCCTAGAATGACCCTATCTACAACGACAGCTGGATGTGGCATAAGGCTGGACACTTGGGACTGAGAGGATTGGTGAGATTGGGTGAACAAATGCAGACCCTTTAAAGCAATAATGCATGGCACCCATTCCATGGGTCCCAACTCTCCAGGTTGAAGGGAATATTACTACAGTTATAACATGTACGGGAAACCTAGAGAACGGACACACTGTGAATACGAAAGGTTTTTAAAACTCAACGAATAGTCCCTCTCCTGGTGCTCCAGTTTGACTTTCCATCTGCTTTACTATCAACCTCCCATCTTGGAGAGACAGCCCCTTTAACCTCCTGGTTCGCACAGGTTGCCAATTTGGCAGAGGATGAAAGGGAAGAGGGAGAACCAATGAGAGAGTAGCTGTTAGGCATTTGGACTGGCACATATCACTGTAATTTCCCGGCAGGAAGAAGAATTAACCAAAGTCTCAGCCCCCCACCGGGAACCAGTATAGGTCCTGAACCAAAATTTTGGACTTGCGGTCAGCTCACCTAAAACGAGTTGAAAAATGGAGCTCAGGGGCACATCAATTCACAAACTGGCCGAGTAATAAAGGACAACTATCGTCCAAAAATCTGTTGAGGGAAGGCAATGAGGCGGACTTGAAAGCGAGGCAGAATAGCAGGAAACAGATTTCAAGAAGTACGTTGGAATTGCCTTTAAATCACAGGAAGAGGGGCACAAATTCGACAACGATGCACTTGGCCAAATGGGGCGTATGCGTTTTCTCCTGAATATATTCAGGAGAAAACGCATACGCCCTTTTTGGCCAAGCAAGCAAGCGGGCAATGCAAATCTGCACTACAAAGAAGTATCACTTCCACCGGTCAAAAGGGACATCCACAAAATGTGTAAAAACCGGAAAGGCAAGACAGGCCCTGGAGAACAGGGAGCCTTGTTATGCTGATGGGCGGGATGTAAATTGCCAACTGTCTCTCTGGAGGAGTGCATTGTGTTCCCTAAAACAAGTAAACAACAGAGCTACAGAGCCAAGGGCACTTCCAGTCTAGGGAATATACCTTGGGAAAACTGAAAATCAAAAAGACACAGCCACCCCAAAATTTAGTGCTGCACTGCTTACCAGGACCTCAACTTGGGTACACCATAAATATCCCAGCAAATATAAAAATGGTTCAAAAAATTGATGTACTTACGTACGATGGAATATCCCTCAGCCATGAAATCAATGTCATAAGACCAGTAGCAGCAAAATGGGTGGATTCAGGTACGATGATTCTAAGTGAAATAAGTCACACAGAAAAAGAAACTTATCATAAGATATCACTTATGAAGATCCTGTAAACATGGCTACACTTGAACTGAGTTAGGAAAGAGAACAGTGCCTCACATTTAGAAAACACTCTTATGCCTGCTTAAGGGGGAAGGAGAGGTGGGGTGATGCATAAAATCAGAGTTTGATATAAGCACAGGTACCATTCCAAAAACCAACTATGGAATAGACAAGACCTACACCTTCCTCAGTGAAAGGGACTCAAAACCCCATATTTCCCGCAGAGGAATATATCTGACTAGTAAGAATCTTAAAACCTATGTATTGATATGTCTCCATAAGGGAATCAAGTGTGTCTAGACTGGCATAAACATGGCAGCGAGAATCAGCTCAAACCCACTATAAAAAGGAATTTCAAACATAAAACAAAAAAAAACTGGGAAATTCTTTACAATTCCTTCAGTGTCTCTGATGATACCTGGAATGACCTTATCTACAATGACAGCTGGATGTGGCATAAGGCTGGACACTTGGGACTGAGAGGATTGGTGAGATTGGGTGAACAAATGCAGACCCTTTAAAGCAATAATGCATGGCACCCATTCCATGGGTCCCAACTCTCCAGGTTGAAGGGAATATTACTACAGTTATAACATGTACGGGAAACCTAGAGAACGGACACACTGTGAATACGAAAGGTTTCTAAAACTCAACGAATAGTCCCTCTCCTGGTGCTCCGGTTTGACTTTCCATCAGCTTTACTATCAACCTCCCAACTTGGAGAGACAGCCCCTTTAACCTCCTGGTTCGCACAGGTTGCCAATTTGGCAGAGGATGAAAGGGAAGAGGGAGAACCAATGAGAGAGTAGCTGATAGGCATTTGGACGGGCACATATCACTGTAATTTCCCGGCAGGAAGAAGAATTAACCAAAGTCTCAGCCCCCCACCGGGAACCAGTATAGGTCCTGAACCAAAATTTTGGACTTGCGGTCAGCTCACCTAAAACGAGTTGAAAAATGGAGCTCAGGGGCACTGCAATTCACAATCTGGCCGAGTAATAAATGACAACTATCGTCCAAAAATCTGTTGAGGGAAGGCAACGAGGCGGACTTGAAAGCGAGGCAGAATAGCAGGAAACAGATTTCAAGAGGTATGTTGGAATCACCTTTAAATCACAGGAAGAGGGGCACAACTTCGACAATGATGCACTTGGCCAAATGGGGCGTATGCGTTTTCTCCTGAATATATTCAGGAGAAAACGCATACGCCCTTTTTGGCCAAGCAAGCAAGCGGGCAATGCAAATCTGCACTACAAAGAAGTATCACTTCCACCGGTCAAAAGGGACATCCACAAAATGTGTAAAAACCGGAAAGGCAAGACAGGCCCTGGAGAACAGGGAGCCTTGTTATGCTGATGGGCGGGATGTAAATTGCCAACTGTCTCTCTGGAGGAGTGCATTGTGTTCCCTAAAACAAGTAAACAACAGAGCTACAGAGCCAAGGGCACTTCCAGTCTAGGGAATATACCTTGGGAAAACTGAAAATCAAAAAGACACAGCCACCCCAAAATTTAGTGCTGCACTGCTTACAAGGACCTCAACTTGGGTACACCATAAATATCCCAGGAAATATAAAAATGGTTCAAAAAATTGATGTACTTACGTACGATGGAATATCCCTCAGCCATGAAATCAATGTCATAAGACCAGTAGCAGCAAAATGGGTGGATTCAGGTACGATGATTCTAAGTGAAATAAGTCACACAGAAAAAGAAACTTATCATAAGATATCACTTATGAAGATCCTGTAAACATGGCTACACTTGAACTGAGTTAGGAAAGAGAACAGTGTCTCACATTTAGAAAACACTCTTATGCCTGCTTAAGGGGGAAGGAGAGGTGGGGTGATGCATAAAATCAGAGTTTGATATAAGCACAGGTACCATTCCAAAAACCAACTATGGAATAGACAAGACCTACACCTTCCTCAGTGAAAGGGACTCAAAACCCCATATTTCCCGCAGAGGAATATATCTGACTAGTAAGAATCTTAAAACCTATGTATTGATATGTCTCCATAAGGGAATCAAGTGTGTCTAGACTGGCATAAATATGGCAGCGAGAATCAGCTCAAACCCACTATAAAAAGGAATTTCAAAAATAAAACAAAAAAAACTGGGAAATTCTTTACAATTCCTTCAGGGTCTCTGATGATACCTGGAATGACCCTATGTACAATGACAGCTGGATGTGGCATAAGGCTGGACACTTGGGACTGAGAGGATTGGTGAGATTGGGTGAGCAAATGCAGACCCTTTAAAGCAATAATGCATGGCACACATTCCATGGGTCCCAACTCTCCAGGTTGAAGGGAATATTACTACAGATATAACATGTACGGGAATCCTAGAGAACGGACACACTGTGAATACGAAAGGTTTCTAAAACTCAACGAATAGTCCCTTTCCTGGTGCTCCGGTTTGACTTTCCATCTGCTTTACTATCAACCTCCCAACTTGGAGAGACAGCCCCTTTAACCTCCTGGTTCGCACAGGTTGCCAATTTGGCAGAGGATGAAAGGGAAGAGGGAGAACCAATGAGAGAGTAGCTGATAGGCATTTGGACGGGCACATATCACTGTAATTTCCCGGCAGGAAGAAGAATTAACCAAAGTCTCAGCCCCCCACCGGGAACCAGTATAGGTCCTGAACCAAAATTTTGGACTTGCGGTCAGCTCACCAAAAACGAGTTGAAAAATGGAGCTCAGGGGCACAGCAATTCACAAACTGGCCGAGTAATAAAGGACAACTATCGTCCAAAAATCTGTTGAGGGAAGGCAACGAGGCGGACTTGAAAGCGAGGCAGAATAGCAGGAAACAGATTTCAAGAGGTACGTTGGAATCACCTTTAAATCACAGGAAGAGGGGCACAACTTCGACAATGATGTACTTGGCCAAATGGGGCGTATGCGTTTTCTCCTGAATATATTCAGGAGAAAACCCATACGCCCTTTTTGGCCAAGCAAGCAAGCGGGCAATGCAAATCTGCACTACAAAGAAGTATCACTTCCCACCGGTCAAAAGGGACATCCACAAAATGTGTAAAAACCAGAAAGGCAAGACAGGCCCTGGAGAACAGGGAGCCTTGTTATGCTGATGGGCGGGATGTAAATTGCCAACTGCCTCTCTGGAGGAGTACATTGTGTTCCCTAAAACAAGTAAAGAACAGAGCTACAGAGCCAAGGGCATTTCCAGTCTAGGGAATAAACCTTGGGAAAACTGAAGATCAATAAGACAGAGCCACCCCAAAATCTAGGGCTGCACTGCTTACAAGGACCTCAACTTGGGTACACCTTAAATATCCCAGGAAATATAAAAATGGTTCAAAAAATTGTGGTACTTACGTACGATGGAATATCCCTCAGCCATGAAATCAATGTCATAAGACCAGTAGCAGCAAAATGGGTGGATTCAGGTACGATGATTCTAAGTGAAATAAGTCACAGAGAAAAAGAAACTTATCATAAGATATCACTTATGAAGATCCTGTAAACATGGCTACACTTGAACTGAGTTAGGAAAGAGAACAGTGTCTCACATTTAGAAAACACTCTTATGCCTGCTTAAGGGGGAAGGAGAGGTGGGGTGATGCATAAAACCAGAGTTTGATATAAGCACAGGTACCATTCCAAAAACCAACTATGGAATAGACAAGACCTACACCTTCCTCAGTGAAAGGGACTCAAAACCCCATATTTGCCGCAGAGGAATATATCTGACTAGTAAGAATCTTAAAACCTATGTATTGATATGTCTCCATAAGGGAATCAAGTGTGTCTAGACTGGCATAAACATGGCAGCGAGAATCAGCTCAAACCCACTATAAAAAGGAATTTCAAAAACAAAACAAAAAAACTGGGAAATTCTTTACAATTCCTTCAGGGTCTCTGATGAAACCTGGAATGACCCTATCTACAACGACAGCTGGATGTGGCATAAGGCTGGACACTTGGGACTGAGAGGATTGGTGAGATTGGGTGAACAAATGCAGACCCTTTAAAGCAATAATGCATGGCACCCATTCCATGGGTCCCAACTCTCCAGGTTGAAGGGAATATTACTACAGTTATAACATGTACGGGAAACCTAGAGAACGGACACACTGTGAATACGAAAGGTTTTTAAAACTCAACGAATAGTCCCTCTCCTGGTGCTCCGGTTTGACTTTCCATCTGCTTTACTATCAACCTCCCATCTTGGAGAGACAGCCCCTTTAACCTCCTGGTTCGCACAGGTTGCCAATTTGGCAGAGGATTAAAGGGAAGAGGGAGAACCAATGAGAGAGTAGCTGTTAGGAATTTGGACTGGCACATATCACTGTAATTTCCCGGCAGGAAGAAGAATTAACCAAAGTCTCAGCCCCCCACCGGGAACCAGTATAGGTCCTGAACCAAAATTTTGGACTTGCGGTCAGCTCACCTAAAACGAGTTGAAAAATGGAGCTCAGGGGCACAGCAATTCACAAACTGGCCGAGTAATAAAGGACAACTATCGTCCAAAAATCTGTTGAGGGAAGGCAATGAGGCGGACTTGAAAGCGAGGCAGAATAGCAGGAAACAGATTTCAAGAGGTACGTTGGAATTGCCTTTAAATCACAGGAAGAGGGGCACAAATTCGACAACGATGCACTTGGCCAAATGGGGCGTATGCGTTTTCTCCTGAATATATTCAGGAGAAAACGCATACGCCCTTTTTGGCCAAGCAAGCAAGCGGGCAATGCAAATCTGCACTACAAAGAAGTATCACTTCCACCGGTCAAAAGGGACATCCACAAAATGTGTAAAAACCGGAAAGGCAAGACAGGCCCTGGAGAACAGGGAGCCTTGTTATGCTGATGGGCGGGATGTAAATTGCCAACTGTCTCTCTGGAGGAGTGCATTGTGTTCCCTAAAACAAGTAAACAACAGAGCTACAGAGCCAAGGGCACTTCCAGTCTAGGGAATATACCTTGGGAAAACTGAAAATCAAAAAGACACAGCCACCCCAAAATTTAGTGCTGCACTGCTTACAAGGACCTCAACTTGGGTACACCATAAATATCCCAGGAAATATAAAAATGGTTCAAAAAATTGATGTACTTACGTACGATGGAATATCCCTCAGCCATGAAATCAATGTCATAAGACCAGTAGCAGCAAAATGGGTGGATTCAGGTACGATGATTCTAAGTGAAATAAGTCACACAGAAAAAGAAACTTATCATAAGATATCACTTATGAAGATCCTGTAAACATGGCTACACTTGAACTGAGTTAGGAAAGAGAACAGTGTCTCACATTTAGAAAACACTCTTATGCCTGCTTAAGGGGGAAGGAGAGGTGGGGTGATGCATAAAATCAGAGTTTGATATAAGCACAGGTACCATTCCAACAAACTATGGAATAGACAAGACCTACACCTTCCTCAGTGAAAGGGACTCTAAACCCCATATTTCCCGCAGAGGAATATATCTGACTAGTAATAATCTTAAAACCTATGTACTGATATGTCTCCGTAAGGGAATCAAGTGTGTCTAGACTGGCATAAACATGGCAGCGAGAATCAGCTCAAACCCACTATAAAAAGGAATTGCAAAAACAAAACAAGAAAACTGGGAAATTCTTTACAATTCCTTCAGGGTCTCTGATGAAACCTGGAATGACCCTATCTACAATGACAGCTGGATGTGGCATAAGGCTGCACACTTGGGACTGAAATGATTGGTGAGATTGGGTGAGCAAATGAAGACTCTTTAAAGCAATAATGCATGGCACCCATTCCATGGGTCCCAACTCTCCAGGTTGAAGGGAATATTACTACAGTTATAACATGTACGTGAAACCTAGAGAACGGACACACTGTGAATACGAAATGTTTCTAAAACTCAACGAATAGTCCCTCTCCTGGTGCTCCGGTTTGACTTTCCATCTGCTTTACTATCAATCTCCCAAGTTGGAGAGACAGCCCCTTTAACCTCCTGGTTCTCACAGGTTTCCAATTTGGCAGAGGATGAAAGGGAAGAGGCAGAACCAAGGAGAGAGTAGCTGTTAGGCATGTGGACGGGCACATATCACTCTAACTTCCCGGCAGGAAAAAGAAGTAACCAAAGTCTCAGCCCCCCACCGGGAACCAGCATAGGTCCTGAACCAAAATTTTGGACTTGCGGTCAGCTCACAAAAACGAGTTGAAAAATGGAGCTCAGGGGCACAGCAATTCACAAACTGGCCGAGTAATAAAGGACAACTATCGTCCAAAAATCTGTTGAGGGAAGGCAACGAGGCGGACCTGAAAGCGAGGCAGAATAGCAGGAAACAGATTTCAAGAGGTACGTTGGAATCGCCTTTAAAGCACAGGAAGAGGGGCACAACTTCGACAATGATGCACTTGGCCAAAAAGGGCGTATGCGTTTTCTCCTGAATATAATCAGGAGAAAACGCATACGCCCTTTTTGGCCAAGCAAGCAAGCGGGCAATGCAAATCTGCACTACAAAGAAGTATCACTTCCCACCGGTCAAAAGGGACTTCCACAAAATATGTAAAAACCAGAAAGGCAAGACAGGCCCTGGAGAAGAGGAAGCCTTGTTATGCTGATGGGCGGGATGTAAAATGCCAACTGCCTCTCTGGAGGAGTACATTGTGTTCCCTAAAACAAGTAAAGAACAGAGCTACATAGCCAAGGGCACTTCCAGTCTAGGGAATATACCTTGGGAAAACTGAAAATCAATAAGACAGAGCCACCCCAAAACTTTGGGCTGCACTGCTTACAAGGACCTCAACTTGGGTACACCTTAAATATCCCAGGAAATATAAAAATGGTTCAAAAAATTGTGGTACTTACGTACGATGGAATATCCCTCAGGCATGAAATCAATGACATAAGACCAGTAGCAGCAAAATGGGTGGATTCAGCTACGATGATTCTAAGTGAAATAAGTCACACAGAAAAAGAAACTTATCATAAGATATCACTTATGAAGATCCTGTAAAAATGGCTACACTTGAACTGAGTTAGGAAAGAGAACAGTGTCTCACATTTAGAAAACACACTTATGCCTGCTTAAGGGGGAAAGAGAGGTGGGGTGATGCATAAAAACAGAGTTTGATATAAGCACAGGTACCGTTCTAAAAACCAACTATGGAATAGACAAGACCTACACCTTCCTCAGTGAAAGGGACTCAAAACACCATATTTCCCGCAGAGGAATATATCTGACTAGTAAGAATCTTTAAACCTATGTATAGTTATGTCTCCGTAAGGGAATCAAGTGTGTCTAGACTGGCATAATCATGGCAGCGAGAATCAGCTCAAACACACTATAAAAAGTAATTTCAAAAACAAAACAAAAAAACTGGGAAATTCTTTACAATTCCTTCAGTGTCTCTGATGAAACCTGGAATGACCCTATCTACAATGGCAGCTGGATGTGGCATAAGGCTGGACACTTGGGACTGAGACGATTGGTGAGGTTGGGTCAGCAAATGCTGACCCTTTAAAGCAATAATGCATGGCACCCAATCCATGTGTCCCAACTCTCCAGGTTGAAGGGAATATTACTACAGTTATAACATGTACGGGAAACCTAGAGTACGGACACACTGTGAATACGAAAGGTTTCTAAAACTCAACGAATAGTCCCTCTCCTGGTGCTCCGGTTTGACTTTCCATCTGCTTTACTATCAACCTCCCAACTTGGAGAGACATCCCCTTCAACCTCCTGGTTCGCACAGCTTTCCAATTTGGCAGAGGATGAAGGGAAGTGGGAGAACCAATGAGAGAGTAGCTGTTAGGCATTTGGACGGGCATATTTCACTCTAATTTCCCGGCAAGAAGAAGAATTAACCAAACTCTCAGCCACCCACCGGGAACCAGCATAGGTCCTGAACCAAAATGTTGGACTTGCGGTCAGCTCACCAAAAACGAGTTGAAAAATGGAGCTCAGGGGCACAGCAATTCACAAAATGGCCCAGTAATAAAGGACAACTATCGTCCAAAAATCTGTTGAGGGAAGGCAACGAGGTGGACCTGAAAGCGAGGCAGAAGAGCAGGAAACAGATTTCAAGAGGTACGTAGGAATCACCTTTAAAGCACAGGAAGAGGGGCAAAACTTCGACAATGATGCACTTGGCCAAAAAGGGCGTATGCATTTTCTCCTGAATATATTCAGGAGAAAACACATACGCCCTTTTTGGCCAAGCAAGCAAGCGGGCAATGCAAATCTGCACTACAAAGAAGTATCACTTCCCACCGGTCAAAAGGGACTTCCACAAAATATGTAAAAACCAGAAAGGCAAGACAGGCCCTGGAGAAGAGGAAGCACTGTTATGCTGATGGGCGGGATGTAAATTGCCAACTGCCTCTCTGGAGGAGTATATTGTGTTCCCTAAAACAAGTAAAGAACAGAGCTACATAACTAAGGGCACTTCCAGTCTACGGAATATACCTTGGGACAACTGAAAATCAATAAGACAGAGCCACACCAAAACTTAGGGCTGCACTGCTTACAAGGACCTCAACTTGGGTACACTTTAAATATCCCAGGAAATATAAAAATGGTTCAAAAAATTGTGGTACTTACGTACGATGGAATATCCCTCAGCCATGAAATCAATGTCATAAGACCAGTAGCAGCAAAATGGGTGGATTCAGCTACGATGATTGTAAGTGAAATAAGTCACAGAGAAAAAGAAACTTATCATAAGATATCACTTATGAAGATCCTGTAAACATGGCTACACTTGAACTGAGTTAGGAAAGAGAACAGTGTCTCACATTTAGAAAACACTCTTATGCCTGCTTAAGGGGGAAAGAGAGGTGGGGTGATGCATAAAAACAGAGTTTGATATAAGCACAGGTACCGTTCCAAAAACCAACTATGGAATAGAAAAGATCTACACCTTCCTCAGTGAAATGGACTCAAAACACCATATTTCCCGCAGAGGAATATATCTGACTAGTAAGAATCTTAAAACCTATATATTGATATGTCTCCGTAAGGGAATCAAGTGTGTCTAGACTGGCATAAACATGGCAGCGAGAATCAGCTCAAACCCACTATAAAAAGGAATTTCAAAAACAAAACAAAAAAACTGGGAAATTCTTTACAATTCCTTCAGGGTCTCTGATGAAACCTGGAATGACCCTATCTACAATGACAGCTGGATGTGGCATAAGGAGGGACACTTGGGACTGAGACGATTGGTGAGATTGGGTGAGCAAATGCAGACCCTTTAAAGCAATAATGCATGGCACCCATTCCATGGGTCCCAACTCTCCAGGTTGAAGGGAATATTACTACAGCTATAACATGTACGGGAAACCTAAGGAACGGACACACTGTGAATACAAAAGGTTTCTAAAACTCAACGAATAGTCCCTCTCCTGGTCCTCCGGCTTGACTTTCCACCTGCTTTACTATCAACCTCCCAACTTGGAGATACAGCCCCTTTAACCTCCTGGTTCGCACAGGTTTCCAATTTGGCAGAAGATGAAAGGGAAGAGGGAGAACCAATGAGAGAGTAGCTGTCAGGCATTTGGACGGGCACATATCACAGTAATTTCCAGGCAGGGAGAAGAATTAACCAAAGTCTCAGGCACCCACCGGGAACCAGTATAGGTCCTGAACCAAAATTTTGGACTTGCGGTCAGTCTCACAAAAAACGAGTTGAAAAATGGAGTTCAGGGGCACAGCAATTCACAAACTGGCCGAGTAATAAAGGACAACTATCGTCCAAAAATCTGTTGAGGGAAGGCAACGAGGCGGACTTGAAAGCGAGGCAGAATAGCAGGAAACAGATTTCAAGAGGTATGTTGGAATCGCCTTTAAAGCACAGGAAGTGGGGCACAACTTCGACAATGATGCACTTGGCCAAAAAGGGCATATGCGTTTTCTCCTGAATATATTCAGGAGAAAACGCATACGACCTTTTTGACCAAGCAAGCAAGCGGGCAATGCAAATCTGCACTACAAAGAAGTATCACTTCCCACCGGTCAAAAGGGACATCCACAAAATGTGTAAAAACCAGAAAGGCAAGACAGGCCCTGGAGAACAGGGAGCCTTGTAATACTGATGGGCGGGATGTAAATTGCCAACTGCCTCTCTGGAGGAGTGCATTGTGTTCCCTAAAACAAGTAAACAACAGAGTTACAGAGCCAAGGGCACTTCCAGTCTAGAGAATATACCTTGGGAAAACTGAAAATCAATAAGACAGAGCCACCCCAAAATTTAGGGCTGCACTGATTACAAGGACCTCAACTTGGGTACACCTTAAATATCCCAGGAAATATAAAAATGGTTCAAAAAATTGTGGTACTTACGTACGATGGAATATCCCTCAGCCATGAAATCAATGTCATAAGACCAGTAGCAGCAAAATGGGTGGATTCAGGTACGATGATTCTAAGTGAAATAAGTCACACAGAAAAAGAAACTTATCATAAGATATCACTTATGAAGATCCTGTAAACATGGTTACACTTTAACTGAGTTAGGAAAGAGAACAGGGTCTCACATTTAGAAAACACTCTTATGCCTGCTTAAGGGGAAGGAGAGGTGGGGTGATGCATAAAACCAGAGTTTGATATAAGCACAGGTACCGTTCCAAAAACCAACTATGGAATAGACAAGACCTACACCTTCCTCAGTGAAAGGGACTCAAAACCCCATATTTCCCGCAGAGGAACATATCTGACTAGTAAGAATCTTAAAACCTATGTATTGATATGTCTCCATAAGGGAATCAAGTGTGTCTAGACTGGCATAAACATGGCAGCGAGAATCAGCTGAAACCCACTATAAAAAGGAATTTAAAAAACAAAACAAAAAAAACTGGGAAATTCTTTACAATTCCTTCAGGGTCTCTAATGAAACCAGGAATGACCCTATCTACAATGACAGCTGGATGTGGCATAAGGAGGGACACTTGGGACTGAGACGATTGGTGAGATTGGGTGAGCAAATGCAGACCTTTTAAAGCAATAATGCATGGCACCCATTCCATGGGTCCCAACTCTCCAGGTTGAAGGGAATATTACTACAGATATAACATGTACAGAAAAACTACAGAACGGACACACTGTGAATACGAAAGGTTTCTAAAACTCAACGAATAGTCCCTCTCCTGGTGCTCCGGTTTGACTTTCTATCTGCTTTACTATCAACCTCCCAAATGGAGAGACAGCCCCTTTAACCTCCTGGTTCGCACAGGTTGCCAATTTGGCAGAGGATAAAAGGGAAGAGGGAGAACCAATGAGAGAGTAGCTGTTAGGCATTTGGATGGGCACATATCACTGTAATTTCCCGGCAGGAAGAAGAATTAACCAAAGTCTCAGCCCCCCACCGGGAACCAGTATAGGTCCTGAACCAAAATTTTGGACTTGCGGTCAGCTCACCAAAAACGAGTTGAAAAATGGAGCTCAGGGGCACAGCAATTCACAAACTGGCCGAGTAATAAAGGACAACTATCGTCCAAAAATCTGTTGAGAGAACGCAACGAGGCGGACTAGAAAGCGAGGCAGAATAGCACGAAACAGTTTTCAAGAGGTACGTTGGAATCGCCTTTAAAGCACAGGAAGAGGGGCACAACTTCGACAATGATGCACTTGGCCAAAAAGGGCGTATGCGTTTTCTCCTGAATATATTCAGGAGAAAACGCATACGCCCTTTTTGGCCAAGCAAGCAAGCTGGCAATGCAAATCTGCACTACAAAGAAGTATCACTTCCCACTGGTCAAAAGGGATATCCACAAAATGTGTAAAAACCAGAAAGGCAAGACAGGCCCTGGAGAACAGGGAGCCTTGTTATGCTGATGGGCGGCATGTAAATTGCCAACTGCCTCTCTGGAGGAGTACATTGTGTTCCCTAAAACAAGTAAAGAACAGAGCTACAGAGCCAAGGGCACTTCCAGTCTAGGGAATATACCTTGGGAAAACTGAAAATCAATAAGACAGAGCCACCCCAAAATTTAGGGCTGCACTGCTTACAAGGACCTCAACTTGGGTACACCTTAAATATCCCAGGAAATATAACAATGGTTCAAAAAATTGTGCTAATTACATACGATGGAATATCCCTCAGCCATGAAATCAATGTCATAAGACCAGTAGCAGCAAAATGGGTGGATTCAGGTACGATGATTCTAAGTGAAATAAGTCACACAGAAAAAGAAACTTATCATAAGATATCACTTATGAAGATCCTGTAAAAATGGCTACACTTGAACTGAGTTAGGAAAGAGAACAGTGTCTCACATTTAGAAAACACTCTTATGCCTGCTTAAGGGGGAAAGAGAGGTGGGGTGATGCATAAAAACAGAGTTTGATATAAGCACAGGTACCGTTCTAAAAACCAACTATGGAATAGACAAGACCTACACCTTCCTCAGTGAAAGGGACTCAAAACACCATATTTCCCGCAGAGGAATATATCTGACTAGTAAGAATCTTTAAACCTATGTATAGTTATGTCTCCGTAAGGGAATCAAGTGTGTCTAGACTGGCATAATCATGGCAGCGAGAATCAGCTCAAACACACTATAAAAAGGAATTTCAAAAACAAAACAAAAAAACTGGGAAATTCTTTACAATTCCTTCAGTGTCTCTGATGAAACCTGGAATGACCCTATCTACAATGGCAGCTGGATGTGGCATAAGGCTGGACACTTGGGACTGAGACGATTGGTGAGGTTGGGTCAGCAAATGCTGACCCTTTAAAGCAATAATGCATGGCACCCAATCCATGTGTCCCAACTCTCCAGGTTGAAGGGAATATTACTACAGTTATAACATGTACGGGAAACCTAGAGTACGGACACACTGTGAATACGAAAGGTTTCTAAAACTCAACGAATAGTCCCTCTCCTGGTGCTCCGGTTTGACTTTCCATCTGCTTTACTATCAACCTCCCAACTTGGAAAGACATCCCCTTCAACCTCCTGGTTCGCACAGCTTTCCAATTTGGCAGAGGATGAAGGGAAGAGGGAGAACCAATGAGAGAGTAGCTGTTAGGCATTTGGACGGGCATATTTCACTCTAATTTCCCGGCAAGAAGAAGAATTAACCAAACTCTCAGCCACCCACCGGGAACCAGCATAGGTCCTGAACCAAAATGTTGGACTTGCGGTCAGCTCACCAAAAACGAGTTGAAAAATGGAGCTCAGGGGCACAGCAATTCACAAAATGGCCCAGTAATAAAGGACAACTATCGTCCAAAAATCTGTTGAGGGAAGGCAACGAGGTGGACCTGAAAGCGAGGCAGAATAGCAGGAAACAGATTTCAAGAGGTACGTAGGAATCACCTTTAAAGCACAGGAAGAGGGGCAAAACTTCGACAATGATGCACTTGGCCAAAAAGGGCGTATGCATTTTCTCCTGAATATATTCAGGAGAAAACACATACGCCCTTTTTGGCCAAGCAAGCAAGCGGGCAATGCAAATCTGCACTACAAAGAAGTATCACTTCCCACCGGTCAAAAGGGACTTCCACAAAATATGTAAAAACCAGAAAGGCAAGACAGGCCCTGGAGAAGAGGAAGCACTGTTATGCTGATGGGCGGGATGTAAATTGCCAACTGCCTCTCTGGAGGAGTATATTGTGTTCCCTAAAACAAGTAAAGAACAGAGCTACATAACTAAGGGCACTTCCAGTCTACGGAATATACCTTGGGACAACTGAAAATCAATAAGACAGAGCCACACCAAAACTTAGGGCTGCACTGCTTACAAGGACCTCAACTTGGGTACACTTTAAATATCCCAGGAAATATAAAAATGGTTCAAAAAATTGTGGTACTTACGTACGATGGAATATCCCTCAGCCATGAAATCAATGTCATAAGACCAGTAGCAGCAAAATGGGTGGATTCAGCTACGATGATTGTAAGTGAAATAAGTCACAGAGAAAAAGAAACTTATCATAAGATATCACTTATGAAGATCCTGTAAACATGGCTACACTTGAACTGAGTTAGGAAAGAGAACAGTGTCTCACATTTAGAAAACACTCTTATGCCTGCTTAAGGGGGAAAGAGAGGTGGGGTGATGCATAAAAACAGAGTTTGATATAAGCACAGGTACCGTTCCAAAAACCAACTATGGAATAGAAAAGATCTACACCTTCCTCAGTGAAATGGACTCAAAACACCATATTTCCCGCAGAGGAATATATCTGACTAGTAAGAATCTTAAAACCTATATATTGATATGTCTCCGTAAGGGAATCAAGTGTGTCTAGACTGGCATAAACATGGCAGCGAGAATCAGCTCAAACCCACTATAAAAAGGAATTTCAAAAACAAAACAAAAAAACTGGGAAATTCTTTACAATTCCTTCAGGGTCTCTGATGAAACCTGGAATGACCCTATCTACAATGACAGCTGGATGTGGCATAAGGAGGGACACTTGGGACTGAGACGATTGGTGAGATTGGGTGAGCAAATGCAGACCCTTTAAAGCAATAATGCATGGCACCCATTCCATGGGTCCCAACTCTCCAGGTTGAAGGGAATATTACTACAGCTATAACATGTACGGGAAACCTAAGGAACGGACACACTGTGAATACAAAAGGTTTCTAAAACTCAACGAATAGTCCCTCTCCTGGTCCTCCGGCTTGACTTTCCACCTGCTTTACTATCAACCTCCCAACTTGGAGATACAGCCCCTTTAACCTCCTGGTTCGCACAGGTTTCCAATTTGGCAGAAGATGAAAGGGAAGAGGGAGAACCAATGAGAGAGTAGCTGTCAGGCATTTGGACGGGCACATATCACAGTAATTTCCAGGCAGGGAGAAGAATTAACCAAAGTCTCAGGCACCCACCGGGAACCAGTATAGGTCCTGAACCAAAATTTTGGACTTGCGGTCAGTCTCACAAAAAACGAGTTGAAAAATGGAGTTCAGGGGCACAGCAATTCACAAACTGGCCGAGTAATAAAGGACAACTATCGTCCAAAAATCTGTTGAGGGAAGGCAACGAGGCGGACTTGAAAGCGAGGCAGAATAGCAGGAAACAGATTTCAAGAGGTATGTTGGAATCGCCTTTAAAGCACAGGAAGTGGGGCACAACTTCGACAATGATGCACTTGGCCAAAAAGGGCATATGCGTTTTCTCCTGAATATATTCAGGAGAAAACGCATACGACCTTTTTGACCAAGCAAGCAAGCGGGCAATGCAAATCTGCACTACAAAGAAGTATCACTTCCCACCGGTCAAAAGGGACATCCACAAAATGTGTAAAAACCAGAAAGGCAAGACAGGCCCTGGAGAACAGGGAGCCTTGTAATACTGATGGGCGGGATGTAAATTGCCAACTGCCTCTCTGGAGGAGTGCATTGTGTTCCCTAAAACAAGTAAACAACAGAGTTACAGAGCCAAGGGCACTTCCAGTCTAGAGAATATACCTTGGGAAAACTGAAAATCAATAAGACAGAGCCACCCCAAAATTTAGGGCTGCACTGATTACAAGGACCTCAACTTGGGTACACCTTAAATATCCCAGGAAATATAAAAATGGTTCAAAAAATTGTGGTACTTACGTACGATGGAATATCCCTCAGCCATGAAATCAATGTCATAAGACCAGTAGCAGCAAAATGGGTGGATTCAGGTACGATGATTCTAAGTGAAATAAGTCACACAGAAAAAGAAACTTATCATAAGATATCACTTATGAAGATCCTGTAAACATGGTTACACTTTAACTGAGTTAGGAAAGAGAACAGGGTCTCACATTTAGAAAACACTCTTATGCCTGCTTAAGGGGAAGGAGAGGTGGGGTGATGCATAAAACCAGAGTTTGATATAAGCACAGGTACCGTTCCAAAAACCAACTATGGAATAGACAAGACCTACACCTTCCTCAGTGAAAGGGACTCAAAACCCCATATTTCCCGCAGAGGAACATATCTGACTAGTAAGAATCTTAAAACCTATGTATTGATATGTCTCCATAAGGGAATCAAGTGTGTCTAGACTGGCATAAACATGGCAGCGAGAATCAGCTGAAACCCACTATAAAAAGGAATTTAAAAAACAAAACAAAAAAAACTGGGAAATTCTTTACAATTCCTTCAGGGTCTCTAATGAAACCAGGAATGACCCTATCTACAATGACAGCTGGATGTGGCATAAGGAGGGACACTTGGGACTGAGACGATTGGTGAGATTGGGTGAGCAAATGCAGACCTTTTAAAGCAATAATGCATGGCACCCATTCCATGGGTCCCAACTCTCCAGGTTGAAGGGAATATTACTACAGATATAACATGTACAGAAAAACTACAGAACGGACACACTGTGAATACGAAAGGTTTCTAAAACTCAACGAATAGTCCCTCTCCTGGTGCTCCGGTTTGACTTTCTATCTGCTTTACTATCAACCTCCCAAATGGAGAGACAGCCCCTTTAACCTCCTGGTTCGCACAGGTTGCCAATTTGGCAGAGGATAAAAGGGAAGAGGGAGAACCAATGAGAGAGTAGCTGTTAGGCATTTGGATGGGCACATATCACTGTAATTTCCCGGCAGGAAGAAGAATTAACCAAAGTCTCAGCCCCCCACCGGGAACCAGTATAGGTCCTGAACCAAAATTTTGGACTTGCGGTCAGCTCACCAAAAACGAGTTGAAAAATGGAGCTCAGGGGCACAGCCATTCACAAACTGGCCGAGTAATAAAGGACAACTATCGTCCAAAAATCTGTTGAGAGAACGCAACGAGGCGGACTAGAAAGCGAGGCAGAATAGCACGAAACAGTTTTCAAGAGGTACGTTGGAATCGCCTTTAAAGCACAGGAAGAGGGGCACAACTTCGACAATGATGCACTTGGCCAAAAAGGGCGTATGCGTTTTCTCCTGAATATATTCAGGAGAAAACGCATACACCCTTTTTGGCCAAGCAAGCAAGCTGGCAATGCAAATCTGCACTACAAAGAAGTATCACTTCCCACTGGTCAAAAGGGATATCCACAAAATGTGTAAAAACCAGAAAGGCAAGACAGGCCCTGGAGAACAGGGAGCCTTGTTATGCTGATGGGCGGCATGTAAATTGCCAACTGCCTCTCTGGAGGAGTACATTGTGTTCCCTAAAACAAGTAAAGAACAGAGCTACAGAGCCAAGGGCACTTCCAGTCTAGGGAATATACCTTGGGAAAACTGAAAATCAATAAGACAGAGCCACCCCAAAATTTAGGGCTGCACTGCTTACAAGGACCTCAACTTGGGTACACCTTAAATATCCCAGGAAATATAACAATGGTTCAAAAAATTGTGCTAATTACATACGATGGAATATCCCTCAGCCATGAAATCAATGTCATAAGACCAGTAGCAGCAAAATGGGTGGATTCAGGTACGATGATTCTAAGTGAAATAAGTCACACAGAAAAAGAAATTTATCATAAGATATCACTTATGAAGATCCTGTAAACATTGCTACACTTGAACTGAGTTAGGAAAGAGAACAGTGTCTCACATTTAGAAAACACTCTTATGCCTGCTTAAGGGGGAAGGAGAGGTGGGGTGATGCATAAAACCAGAGTTTGATATAAGCACAGGTACCGTTCCAAAAACCAACTATGGAATAGACAAGACCTACACCTTCCTCAGTGAAAGGGACTCAAAACCCCATATTTCCCGCAGAGGAATATATCTGACTAGTAAGAATCTTAAAACCTATGTATTGATATGTCTCCGTAAGGGAATCAAGTGTGTCTAGACTGGCATAAACATGGCAGCGAGAATCAGCTCAAACCCACTATAAAAAGGAATTTCAAAAACAAAACAAAAAAACTGGGAAATTCTTTACAATTCCTTCAGGGTCTCTGATGAAACCTGGAATGACCCTATCTACAATGACAGCTGGATGTGGCATAAGGAGGGACACTTGGGACTGAGACGATTGGTGAGATTGGGTGAGCAAATGCAGACCCTTTAAAGCAATAATGCATGGCACCCATTCCATGGGTCCCAACTCTCCAGGTTGAAGGGAATATTACTACAGCTATAACATGTACGGGAAACCTAAGGAACGGACACACTGTGAATACAAAAGGTTTCTAAAACTCAACGAATAGTCCCTCTCCTGGTCCTCCGGCTTGACTTTCCACCTGCTTTACTATCAACCTCCCAACTTGGAGATACAGCCCCTTTAACCTCCTGGTTCGCACAGGTTTCCAATTTGGCAGAAGATGAAAGGGAAGAGGGAGAACCAATGAGAGAGTAGCTGTCAGGCATTTGGACGGGCACATATCACAGTAATTTCCAGGCAGGGAGAAGAATTAACCAAAGTCTCAGGCACCCACCGGGAACCAGTATTGGTCCTGAACCAAAATTTTGGACTTGCGGTCAGTCTCACAAAAAACGAGTTGAAAAATGGAGTTCAGGGGCACAGCAATTCACAAACTGGCCGAGTAATAAAGGACAACTATCGTCCAAAAATCTGTTGAGGGAAGGCAACGAGGCGGACTTGAAAGCGAGGCAGAATAGCAGGAAACAGATTTCAAGAGGTATGTTGGAATCGCCTTTAAAGCACAGGAAGTGGGGCACAACTTCGACAATGATGCACTTGGCCAAAAAGGGCATATGCGTTTTCTCCTGAATATATTCAGGAGAAAACGCATACGACCTTTTTGACCAAGCAAGCAAGCGGGCAATGCAAATCTGCACTACAAAGAAGTATCACTTCCCACCGGTCAAAAGGGACATCCACAAAATGTGTAAAAACCAGAAAGGCAAGACAGGCCCTGGAGAACAGGGAGCCTTGTAATACTGATGGGCGGGATGTAAATTGCCAACTGCCTCTCTGGAGGAGTGCATTGTGTTCCCTAAAACAAGTAAACAACAGAGTTACAGAGCCAAGGGCACTTCCAGTCTAGAGAATATACCTTGGGAAAACTGAAAATCAATAAGACAGAGCCACCCCAAAATTTAGGGCTGCACTAATTACAAGGACCTCAACTTGGGTACACCTTAAATATCCCAGGAAATATAAAAATGGTTCAAAAAATTGTGGTACTTACGTACGATGGAATATCCCTCAGCCATGAAATCAATGTCATAAGACCAGTAGCAGCAAAATGGGTGGATTCAGGTACGATGATTCTAAGTGAAATAAGTCACACAGAAAAAGAAACTTATCATAAGATATCACTTATGAAGATCCTGTAAACATGGTTACACTTTAACTGAGTTAGGAAAGAGAACAGGGTCTCACATTTAGAAAACACTCTTATGCCTGCTTAAGGGGAAGGAGAGGTGGGGTGATGCATAAAACCAGAGTTTGATATAAGCACAGGTACCGTTCCAAAAACCAACTATGGAATAGACAAGACCTACAACTTCCTCAGTGAAAGGGACTCAAAACCCCATATTTCCCGCAGAGGAACATATCTGACTAGTAAGAATCTTAAAACCTATGTATTGATATGTCTCCATAAGGGAATCAAGTGTGTCTAGACTGGCATAAACATGGCAGCGAGAATCAGCTGAAACCCACTATAAAAAGGAATTTAAAAAACAAAACAAAAAAAACTGGGAAATTCTTTACAATTCCTTCAGGGTCTCTAATGAAACCAGGAATGACCCTATCTACAATGACAGCTGGATGTGGCATAAGGAGGGACACTTGGGACTGAGACGATTGGTGAGATTGGGTGAGCAAATGCAGACCTTTTAAAGCAATAATGCATGGCACCCATTCCATGGGTCCCAACTCTCCAGGTTGAAGGGAATATTACTACAGATATAACATGTACAGAAAAACTACAGAACGGACACACTGTGAATACGAAAGGTTTCTAAAACTCAACGAATAGTCCCTCTCCTGGTGCTCCGGTTTGACTTTCTATCTGCTTTACTATCAACCTCCCAAATGGAGAGACAGCCCCTTTAACCTCCTGGTTCGCACAGGTTGCCAATTTGGCAGAGGATAAAAGGGAAGAGGGAGAACCAATGAGAGAGTAGCTGTTAGGCATTTGGATGGGCACATATCACTGTAATTTCCCGGCAGGAAGAAGAATTAACCAAAGTCTCAGCCCCCCACCGGGAACCAGTATAGGTCCTGAACCAAAATTTTGGACTTGCGGTCAGCTCACCAAAAACGAGTTGAAAAATGGAGCTCAGGGGCACAGCCATTCACAAACTGGCCGAGTAATAAAGGACAACTATCGTCCAAAAATCTGTTGAGAGAACGCAACGAGGCGGACTAGAAAGCGAGGCAGAATAGCACGAAACAGTTTTCAAGAGGTACGTTGGAATCGCCTTTAAAGCACAGGAAGAGGGGCACAACTTCGACAATGATGCACTTGGCCAAAAAGGGCGTATGCGTTTTCTCCTGAATATATTCAGGAGAAAACGCATACACCCTTTTTGGCCAAGCAAGCAAGCTGGCAATGCAAATCTGCACTACAAAGAAGTATCACTTCCCACTGGTCAAAAGGGATATCCACAAAATGTGTAAAAACCAGAAAGGCAAGACAGGCCCTGGAGAACAGGGAGCCTTGTTATGCTGATGGGCGGCATGTAAATTGCCAACTGCCTCTCTGGAGGAGTACATTGTGTTCCCTAAAACAAGTAAAGAACAGAGCTACAGAGCCAAGGGCACTTCCAGTCTAGGGAATATACCTTGGGAAAACTGAAAATCAATAAGACAGAGCCACCCCAAAATTTAGGGCTGCACTGCTTACAAGGACCTCAACTTGGGTACACCTTAAATATCCCAGGAAATATAACAATGGTTCAAAAAATTGTGCTAATTACATACGATGGAATATCCCTCAGCCATGAAATCAATGTCATAAGACCAGTAGCAGCAAAATGGGTGGATTCAGGTACGATGATTCTAAGTGAAATAAGTCACACAGAAAAAGAAATTTATCATAAGATATCACTTATGAAGATCCTGTAAACATTGCTACACTTGAACTGAGTTAGGAAAGAGAACAGTGTCTCACATTTAGAAAACACTCTTATGCCTGCTTAAGGGGGAAGGAGAGGTGGGGTGATGCATAAAACCAGAGTTTGATATAAGCACAGGTACCGTTCCAAAAACCAACTATGGAATAGACAAGACCTACACCTTCCTCAGTGAAAGGGACTCAAAACCCCATATTTCCCGCAGAGGAATATATCTGACTAGTAAGAATCTTAAAACCTATGTATTGATATGTCTCCGTAAGGGAATCAAGTGTGTCTAGACTGGCATAAACATGGCAGCGAGAATCAGCTCAAACCCACTATAAAAAGGAATTTCAAAAACAAAACAAAAAAACTGGGAAATTCTTTACAATTCCTTCAGGGTCTCTGATGAAACCTGGAATGACCCTATCTACAATGACAGCTGGATGTGGCATAAGGAGGGACACTTGGGACTGAGACGATTGGTGAGATTGGGTGAGCAAATGCAGACCCTTTAAAGCAATAATGCATGGCACCCATTCCATGGGTCCCAACTCTCCAGGTTGAAGGGAATATTACTACAGCTATAACATGTACGGGAAACCTAAGGAACGGACACACTGTGAATACAAAAGGTTTCTAAAACTCAACGAATAGTCCCTCTCCTGGTCCTCCGGCTTGACTTTCCACCTGCTTTACTATCAACCTCCCAACTTGGAGATACAGCCCCTTTAACCTCCTGGTTCGCACAGGTTTCCAATTTGGCAGAAGATGAAAGGGAAGAGGGAGAACCAATGAGAGAGTAGCTGTCAGGCATTTGGACGGGCACATATCACAGTAATTTCCAGGCAGGGAGAAGAATTAACCAAAGTCTCAGGCACCCACCGGGAACCAGTATTGGTCCTGAACCAAAATTTTGGACTTGCGGTCAGTCTCACAAAAAACGAGTTGAAAAATGGAGTTCAGGGGCACAGCAATTCACAAACTGGCCGAGTAATAAAGGACAACTATCGTCCAAAAATCTGTTGAGGGAAGGCAACGAGGCGGACTTGAAAGCGAGGCAGAATAGCAGGAAACAGATTTCAAGAGGTATGTTGGAATCGCCTTTAAAGCACAGGAAGTGGGGCACAACTTCGACAATGATGCACTTGGCCAAAAAGGGCATATGCGTTTTCTCCTGAATATATTCAGGAGAAAACGCATACGACCTTTTTGACCAAGCAAGCAAGCGGGCAATGCAAATCTGCACTACAAAGAAGTATCACTTCCCACCGGTCAAAAGGGACATCCACAAAATGTGTAAAAACCAGAAAGGCAAGACAGGCCCTGGAGAACAGGGAGCCTTGTAATACTGATGGGCGGGATGTAAATTGCCAACTGCCTCTCTGGAGGAGTGCATTGTGTTCCCTAAAACAAGTAAACAACAGAGTTACAGAGCCAAGGGCACTTCCAGTCTAGAGAATATACCTTGGGAAAACTGAAAATCAATAAGACAGAGCCACCCCAAAATTTAGGGCTGCACTAATTACAAGGACCTCAACTTGGGTACACCTTAAATATCCCAGGAAATATAAAAATGGTTCAAAAAATTGTGGTACTTACGTACGATGGAATATCCCTCAGCCATGAAATCAATGTCATAAGACCAGTAGCAGCAAAATGGGTGGATTCAGGTACGATGATTCTAAGTGAAATAAGTCACACAGAAAAAGAAACTTATCATAAGATATCACTTATGAAGATCCTGTAAACATGGTTACACTTTAACTGAGTTAGGAAAGAGAACAGGGTCTCACATTTAGAAAACACTCTTATGCCTGCTTAAGGGGAAGGAGAGGTGGGGTGATGCATAAAACCAGAGTTTGATATAAGCACAGGTACCGTTCCAAAAACCAACTATGGAATAGACAAGACCTACAACTTCCTCAGTGAAAGGGACTCAAAACCCCATATTTCCCGCAGAGGAACATATCTGACTAGTAAGAATCTTAAAACCTATGTATTGATATGTCTCCATAAGGGAATCAAGTGTGTCTAGACTGGCATAAACATGGCAGCGAGAATCAGCTGAAACCCACTATAAAAAGGAATTTAAAAAACAAAACAAAAAAAACTGGGAAATTCTTTACAATTCCTTCAGGGTCTCTAATGAAACCAGGAATGACCCTATCTACAATGACAGCTGGATGTGGCATAAGGAGGGACACTTGGGACTGAGACGATTGGTGAGATTGGGTGAGCAAATGCAGACCTTTTAAAGCAATAATGCATGGCACCCATTCCATGGGTCCCAACTCTCCAGGTTGAAGGGAATATTACTACAGATATAACATGTACAGAAAAACTACAGAACGGACACACTGTGAATACGAAAGGTTTCTAAAACTCAACGAATAGTCCCTCTCCTGGTGCTCCGGTTTGACTTTCTATCTGCTTTACTATCAACCTCCCAAATGGAGAGACAGCCCCTTTAACCTCCTGGTTCGCACAGGTTGCCAATTTGGCAGAGGATAAAAGGGAAGAGGGAGAACCAATGAGAGAGTAGCTGTTAGGCATTTGGATGGGCACATATCACTGTAATTTCCCGGCAGGAAGAAGAATTAACCAAAGTCTCAGCCCCCCACCGGGAACCAGTATAGGTCCTGAACCAAAATTTTGGACTTGCGGTCAGCTCACCAAAAACGAGTTGAAAAATGGAGCTCAGGGGCACAGCCATTCACAAACTGGCCGAGTAATAAAGGACAACTATCGTCCAAAAATCTGTTGAGAGAACGCAACGAGGCGGACTAGAAAGCGAGGCAGAATAGCACGAAACAGTTTTCAAGAGGTACGTTGGAATCGCCTTTAAAGCACAGGAAGAGGGGCACAACTTCGACAATGATGCACTTGGCCAAAAAGGGCGTATGCGTTTTCTCCTGAATATATTCAGGAGAAAACGCATACACCCTTTTTGGCCAAGCAAGCAAGCTGGCAATGCAAATCTGCACTACAAAGAAGTATCACTTCCCACTGGTCAAAAGGGATATCCACAAAATGTGTAAAAACCAGAAAGGCAAGACAGGCCCTGGAGAACAGGGAGCCTTGTTATGCTGATGGGCGGCATGTAAATTGCCAACTTCCTCTCTGGAGGAGTACATTGTGTTCCCTAAAACAAGTAAAGAACAGAGCTACAGAGCCAAGGGCACTTCCAGTCTAGGGAATATACCTTGGGAAAACTGAAAATCAATAAGACAGAGCCACCCCAAAATTTAGGGCTGCACTGCTTACAAGGACCTCAACTTGGGTACACCTTAAATATCCCAGGAAATATAACAATGGTTCAAAAAATTGTGCTAATTACATACGATGGAATATCCCTCAGCCATGAAATCAATGTCATAAGACCAGTAGCAGCAAAATGGGTGGATTCAGGTACGATGATTCTAAGTGAAATAAGTCACACAGAAAAAGAAATTTATCATAAGATATCACTTATGAAGATCCTGTAAACATTGCTACACTTGAACTGAGTTAGGAAAGAGAACAGTGTCTCACATTTAGAAAACACTCTTATGCCTGCTTAAGGGGGAAGGAGAGGTGGGGTGATGCATAAAACCAGAGTTTGATATAAGCACAGGTACCGTTCCAAAAACCAACTATGGAATAGACAAGACCTACACCTTCCTCAGTGAAAGGGACTCAAAACCCCATATTTCCCGCAGAGGAATATATCTGACTAGTAAGAATCTTAAAACCTATGTATTGATATGTCTCCGTAAGGGAATCAAGTGTGTCTAGACTGGCATAAACATGGCAGCGAGAATCAGCTCAAACCCACTATAAAAAGGAATTTCAAAAACAAAACAAAAAAACTGGGAAATTCTTTACAATTCCTTCAGGGTTTCTGATGGGACCTGGAATGACCCTATCTACAACGACAGCTGGATGTGGCATAAGGAGGGACACTTGGGACTGAGACGATTGGTGAGATTGGGTGAGCAAATGCAGACCCTTTAAAGCACAAATGCCTGGCACCCATTCCATGGGTACCAACTCTCCAGGTTGAAGGGAATATTACTACAGCTATAACAAGTACGGGAAACCTAGAGAATGGACACACTGTGAATACGAAAGGTTTCTAAAACTCAACGAATTGTCCCTCTCCTGGTGCTCTGGTTTGACTTTCCACCTGCTTTACTATCAACCTCCCAACTTGGAGAGACAGCCCCTTTAACCTCCTGGTTCGCACAGGTTGCCAATTTGGCAGAGGATGAAAGGGAATGGGGAGAACCAATGAGAGAGTAGCTGGTAGGCATTTGGACTTGAACATATCACTCTAACTTCCCGGCAGGAAGAAGAATTAACCAAAATCTCAGCCACCCTCCGGGAATCAGTATAGGTCTTGAACCAAAATTTTGGACTTGCTGTCAGCTCACCAAAAACGAGTTGAAAAATGGAGCTCAGGGGCACAGCAATTCACAAACTGGCCAGTAATAAAGGATAAGTATCGTCCAAAAATCTGTTGAGGGAAGGCAACGAGGCTGACTTGAAAGCGAGGCAGAATAGCAGGAAACAGATTTCAAGAGGTACCTTGGAATGGCCTTTAAAGCACAGGAAGAGGGGCACAACTTCGACAATGATGCTCTTGGCCAAAAAGAGCGTATGCGTTTTCACCTGAATATATTCAGGAGAAAACGCATACGCCCTTTTTGGCCAAGCAAGCAAGCGGGCAATGCAAATCTGCACTACAAAGAAGTATCACTTCCCACCGGTCAAAAGGGACATCCACAAAATGTGTAAAAACCAGAAAGGCAAGACAGGCCCTGGAGAACAGGGAGCCTTGTTATGCTGATGGGCGGGATGTAAAATGCCAACTGCCTCTCTGGAGGAGTACATTGTGTTCCCTAAAACAAGTAAAGCACAGAGCTACAGAGCCAAGGACACTTCCAGTCTAGGGAATATACCTTGGGAAAACTGAAAATCAATAAGACAGAGCCACCCCAAAATTTAGGGCTGCACTGCTTACAAGGACCTCAACTTGGGTACACCTTAAATATCCCAGGAAATATAAAAATGGTTCAAAAAATTGTGGTACTTACGTACGATGGAATATCCCTCAGCCATGAAATCAATGTCATAAGACCAGTAGCAGCAAAATGGGTGGATTCAGGTACGATGATTCTAAGTGAAATAAGTCACAGAGAAAAAGAAACTTATCATAAGATATCACTTATGAAGATCCTGTAAACATGGCTACACTTGAACTGAGTTAGGAAAGAGAACAGTGTCTCACATTTAGAAAACCCTCTTATGCCTGCTTAAGGGGGAAGGAGAGGTGGGGTGATGCATAAAACCAGAGTTTGATATAAGCACAGGTACCGTTCCAAAAACAAACTATGGAATAGACAAGACCTACACCTTCCTCAGTGAAAGGGACTCTAAACCCCATATTTCCCGCAGAGGAATATATCTGACTAGTAAGAATCTTAAAACCTATGTACTGATATGTCTCCGTAAGGGAATCAAGTGTGTCTAGACTGGCATAAACATGGCAGCGAGAATCAGCTCAAACCCACTATAAAAAGGAATTGCAAAAACAAAACAAGAAAACTGGGAAATTCTTTACAATTCCTTCAGGGTCTCTGATGAAACCTGGAATGACCCTATCTACAATGACAGCTGGATGTGGCATAAGGCTGCACACTTGGGACTGAAATGATTGGTGAGATTGGGTGAGCAAATGAAGACTCTTTAAAGCAATAATGCATGGCACCCATTCCATGGGTCCCAACTCTCCAGGTTGAAGGGAATATTACTACAGTTATAACATGTACGTGAAACCTAGAGAACGGACACACTGTGAATACGAAATGTTTCTAAAACTCAACGAATAGTCCCTCTCCTGGTGCTCCGGTTTGACTTTCCATCTGCTTTACTATCAATCTCCCAAGTTGGAGAGACAGCCCCTTTAACCTCCTGGTTCTCACAGGTTTCCAATTTGGCAGAGGATGAAAGGGAAGAGGCAGAACCAAGGAGAGAGTAGCTGTTAGGCATGTGGACGGGCACATATCACTCTAACTTCCCGGCAGGAAAAAGAAGTAACCAAAGTCTCAGCCCCCCACCGGGAACCAGCATAGGTCCTGAACCAAAATTTTGGACTTGCGGTCAGCTCACAAAAACGAGTTGAAAAATGGAGCTCAGGGGCACAGCAATTCACAAACTGGCCGAGTAATAAAGGACAACTATCGTCCAAAAATCTGTTGAGGGAAGGCAACGAGGCGGACCTGAAAGCGAGGCAGAATAGCAGGAAACAGATTTCAAGAGGTACGTTGGAATCGCCTTTAAAGCACAGGAAGAGGGGCACAACTTCGACAATGATGCACTTGGCCAAAAAGGGCGTATGCGTTTTCTCCTGAATATAATCAGGAGAAAACGCATACGCCCTTTTTGGCCAAGCAAGCAAGCGGGCAATGCAAATCTGCACTACAAAGAAGTATCACTTCCACCGGTCAAAAGGGACTTCCACAAAATATGTAAAAACCAGAAAGGCAAGACAGGCCCTGGAGAAGAGGAAGCCTTGTTATGCTGATGGGCGGGATGTAAAATGCCAACTGCCTCTCTGGAGGAGTACATTGTGTTCCCTAAAACAAGTAAAGAACAGAGCTACATAGCCAAGGGCACTTCCAGTCTAGGGAATATACCTTGGGAAAACTGAAAATCAATAAGACAGAGCCACCCCAAAACTTTGGGCTGCACTGCTTACAAGGACCTCAACTTGGGTACACCTTAAATATCCCAGGAAATATAGAAATGGTTCAAAAAATTGTGGTACTTACGTACGATGGAATATCCCTCAGGCATGAAATCAATGACATAAGACCAGTAGCAGCAAAATGGGTGGATTCAGCTACGATGATTCTAAGTGAAATAAGTCACACAGAAAAAGAAACTTATCATAAGATATCACTTATGAAGATCCTGTAAAAATGGCTACACTTGAACTGAGTTAGGAAAGAGAACAGTGTCTCACATTTAGAAAACACTCTTATGCCTGCTTAAGGGGGAAAGAGAGGTGGGGTGATGCATAAAAACAGAGTTTGATATAAGCACAGGTACCGTTCTAAAAACCAACTATGGAATAGACAAGACCTACACCTTCCTCAGTGAAAGGGACTCAAAACACCATATTTCCCGCAGAGGAATATATCTGACTAGTAAGAATCTTTAAACCTATGTATAGTTATGTCTCCGTAAGGGAATCAAGTGTGTCTAGACTGGCATAATCATGGCAGCGAGAATCAGCTCAAACACACTATAAAAAGGAATTTCAAAAACAAAACAAAAAAACTGGGAAATTCTTTACAATTCCTTCAGTGTCTCTGATGAAACCTGGAATGACCCTATCTACAATGGCAGCTGGATGTGGCATAAGGCTGGACACTTGGGACTGAGACGATTGGTGAGGTTGGGTCAGCAAATGCTGACCCTTTAAAGCAATAATGCATGGCACCCAATCCATGTGTCCCAACTCTCCAGGTTGAAGGGAATATTACTACAGTTATAACATGTACGGGAAACCTAGAGTACGGACACACTGTGAATACGAAAGGTTTCTAAAACTCAACGAATAGTCCCTCTCCTGGTGCTCCGGTTTGACTTTCCATCTGCTTTACTATCAACCTCCCAACTTGGAGAGACATCCCCTTCAACCTCCTGGTTCGCACAGCTTTCCAATTTGGCAGAGGATGAAGGGAAGAGGGAGAACCAATGAGAGAGTAGCTGTTAGGCATTTGGACGGGCATATTTCACTCTAATTTCCCGGCAAGAAGAAGAATTAACCAAACTCTCAGCCACCCACCGGGAACCAGCATAGGTCCTGAACCAAAATGTTGGACTTGCGGTCAGCTCACCAAAAACGAGTTGAAAAATGGAGCTCAGGGGCACAGCAATTCACAAAATGGCCCAGTAATAAAGGACAACTATCGTCCAAAAATCTGTTGAGGGAAGGCAACGAGGTGGACCTGAAAGCGAGGCAGAATAGCAGGAAACAGATTTCAAGAGGTACGTAGGAATCACCTTTAAAGCACAGGAAGAGGGGCAAAACTTCGACAATGATGCACTTGGCCAAAAAGGGCGTATGCATTTTCTCCTGAATATATTCAGGAGAAAACACATACGCCCTTTTTGGCCAAGCAAGCAAGCGGGCAATGCAAATCTGCACTACAAAGAAGTATCACTTCCCACCGGTCAAAAGGGACTTCCACAAAATATGTAAAAACCAGAAAGGCAAGACAGGCCCTGGAGAAGAGGAAGCACTGTTATGCTGATGGGCGGGATGTAAATTGCCAACTGCCTCTCTGGAGGAGTATATTGTGTTCCCTAAAACAAGTAAAGAACAGAGCTACATAACTAAGGGCACTTCCAGTCTACGGAATATACCTTGGGACAACTGAAAATCAATAAGACAGAGCCACACCAAAACTTAGGGCTGCACTGCTTACAAGGACCTCAACTTGGGTACACTTTAAATATCCCAGGAAATATAAAAATGGTTCAAAAAATTGTGGTACTTACGTACGATGGAATATCCCTCAGCCATGAAATCAATGTCATAAGACCAGTAGCAGCAAAATGGGTGGATTCAGCGACGATGATTGTAAGTGAAATAAGTCACAGAGAAAAAGAAACTTATCATAAGATATCACTTATGAAGATCCTGTAAACATGGCTACACTTGAACTGAGTTAGGAAAGAGAACAGTGTCTCACATTTAGAAAACACTCTTATGCCTGCTTAAGGGGGAAAGAGAGGTGGGGTGATGCATAAAAACAGAGTTTGATATAAGCACAGGTACCGTTCCAAAAACCAACTATGGAATAGAAAAGATCTACACCTTCCTCAGTGAAATGGACTCAAAACACCATATTTCCCGCAGAGGAATATATCTGACTAGTAAGAATCTTAAAACCTATATATTGATATGTCTCCGTAAGGGAATCAAGTGTGTCTAGACTGGCATAAACATGGCAGCGAGAATCAGCTCAAACCCACTATAAAAAGGAATTTCAAAAACAAAACAAAAAAACTGGGAAATTCTTTACAATTCCTTCAGGGTCTCTGAGGAAACCTGGAATGACCCTATCTACAATGACAGCTGGATGTGGCATAAGTAGGGACACTTGGGACTGAGACGATTGGTGAGATTGGGTGAGCAAATGCAGACCCTTTAAAGCAATAATGCATGGCACCCATTCCATGGGTCCCAACTCTCCAGGTTGAAGGGAATATTACTACAGCTATAACATGTACGGGAAACCTAAGGAACGGACACACTGTGAATACAAAAGGTTTCTAAAACTCAACGAATAGTCCCTCTCCTGGTCCTCCGGCTTGACTTTCCACCTGCTTTACTATCAACCTCCCAACTTGGAGATACAGCCCCTTTAACCTCCTGGTTCGCACAGGTTTCCAATTTGGCAGAAGATGAAAGGGAAGAGGGAGAACCAATGAGAGAGTAGCTGTCAGGCATTTGGACGGGCACATATCACAGTAATTTCCAGGCAGAGGAGAAGAATTAACCAAAGTCTCAGGCACCCACCGGGAACCAGTATAGGTCCTGAACCAAAATTTTGGACTTGCGGTCAGTCTCACAAAAAACGAGTTGAAAAATGGAGTTCAGGGGCACAGCAATTCACAAACTGGCCGAGTAATAAAGGACAACTATCGTCCAAAAATCTGTTGAGGGAAGGCAACGAGGCGGACTTGAAAGCGAGGCAGAATAGCAGGAAACAGATTTCAAGAGGTATGTTGGAATCGCCTTTAAAGCACAGGAAGTGGGGCACAACTTCGACAATGATGCACTTGGCCAAAAAGGGCATATGCGTTTTCTCCTGAATATATTCAGGAGAAAACGCATACGACCATTTTGACCAAGCAAGCAAGCGGGCAATGCAAATCTGCACTACAAAGAAGTATCACTTCCCACCGGTCAAAAGGGACATCCACAAAATGTGTAAAAACCAGAAAGGCAAGACAGGCCCTGGAGAACAGGGAGCCTTGTAATACTGATGGGCGGGATGTAAATTGCCAACTGCCTCTCTGGAGGAGTGCATTGTGTTCCCTAAAACAAGTAAACAACAGAGTTACAGAGCCAAGGGCACTTCCAGTCTAGAGAATATACCTTGGGAAAACTGAAAATCAATAAGACAGAGCCACCCCAAAATTTAGGGCTGCACTGATTACAAGGACCTCAACTTGGGTACACCTTAAATATCCCAGGAAATATAAAAATGGTTCAAAAAATTGTGGTACTTACGTACGATGGAATATCCCTCAGCCATGAAATCAATGTCATAAGACCAGTAGCAGCAAAATGGGTGGATTCAGGTACGATGATTCTAAGTGAAATAAGTCACACAGAAAAAGAAACTTATCATAAGATATCACTTATGAAGATCCTGTAAACATGGTTACACTTTAACTGAGTTAGGAAAGAGAACAGGGTCTCACATTTAGAAAACACTCTTATGCCTGCTTAAGGGGAAGGAGAGGTGGGGTGATGCATAAAACCAGAGTTTGATATAAGCACAGGTACCGTTCCAAAAACCAACTATGGAATAGACAAGACCTACACCTTCCTCAGTGAAAGGGACTCAAAACCCCATATTTCCCGCAGAGGAACATATCTGACTAGTAAGAATCTTAAAACCTATGTATTGATATGTCTCCATAAGGGAATCAAGTGTGTCTAGACTGGCATAAACATGGCAGCGAGAATCAGCTGAAACCCACTATAAAAAGGAATTTAAAAAACAAAACAAAAAAACTGGGAAATTCTTTACAATTCCTTCAGGGTATCTAATGAAACCAGGAATGACCCTATCTACAATGACAGCTGGATGTGGCATAAGGAGGGACACTTGGGACTGAGACGATTGGTGAGATTGGGTGAGCAAATGCAGACCTTTTAAAGCAATAATGCACGGCACCCATTCCATGGGTCCCAACTCTCCAGGTTGAAGGGAATATTACTACAGATATAACATGTACAGAAAAACTACAGAACGGACACACTGTGAATACGAAAGGTTTCTAAAACTCAACGAATAGTCCCTCTCCTGGTGCTCCGGTTTGACTTTCTATCTGCTTTACTATCAACCTCCCAAATGGAGAGACAGCCCCTTTAACCTCCTGGTTCGCACAGGTTGCAAATTTGGCAGAGGATAAAAGGGAAGAGGGAGAACCAATGAGAGAGTAGCTGTTAGGCATTTGGATGGGCACATATCACTGTAATTTCCCGGCAGGAAGAAGAATTAACCAAAGTCTCAGCCCCCCACCGGGAACCAGTATAGGTCCTGAACCAAAATTTTGGACTTGCGGTCAGCTCACCAAAAACGAGTTGAAAAATGGAGCTCAGGGGCACAGCAATTCACAAACTGGCCGAGTAATAAAGGACAACTATCGTCCAAAAATCTGTTGAGAGAACGCAACGAGGCGGACTTGAAAGCGAGGCAGAATAGCACGAAACAGTTTTCAAGAGGTACGTTGGAATCGCCTTTAAAGCACAGGAAGAGGGGCACAACTTCGACAATGATGCACTTGGCCAAAAAGGGCGTATGCGTTTTCTCCTGAATATATTCAGGAGAAAACGCATACACCCTTTTTGGCCAAGCAAGCAAGCTGGCAATGCAAATCTGCACTACAAAGAAGTATCACTTCCCACCGGTCAAAAGGGATATCCACAAAATGTGTAAAAACCAGAAAGGCAAGACAGGCCCTGGAGAACAGGGAGCCTTGTTATGCTGATGGGCGGCATGTAAATTGCCAACTGCCTCTCTGGAGGAGTACATTGTGTTCCCTAAAACAAGTAAAGAACAGAGCTACAGAGCCAAGGGCACTTCCAGTCTAGGGAATATACCTTGGGAAAACTGAAAATCAATAAGACAGAGCCACCCCAAAATTTAGGGCTGCACTGCTTACAAGGACCTCAACTTGGGTACACCTTAAATATCCCAGGAAATATAACAATGGTTCAAAAAATTGTGCTAATTACATACGATGGAATATCCCTCAGCCATGAAATCAATGTCATAAGACCAGTAGCAGCAAAATGGGTGGATTCAGGTACGATGATTCTAAGTGAAATAAGTCACACAGAAAAAGAAATTTATCATAAGATATCACTTATGAAGATCCTGTAAACATTGCTACACTTGAACTGAGTTAGGAAAGAGAACAGTGTCTCACATTTAGAAAACACTCTTATGCCTGCTTAAGGGGGAAGGAGAGGTGGGGTGATGCATAAAACTAGAGTTTGATATAAGCACAGGTACCTTTCCAAAAACCAACTATGGAATAGACAAGACCTACACCTTCCTCAGTGAAAGGGACTCAAAACCCCATATTTCCCGCAGAGGAATATATCTGACTAGTAAGAATCTTAAAACCTATGTATTGATATGTCTCCGTAAGGGAATCAAGTGTGTCTAGACTGGCATAAACATGGCAGCGAGAATCAGCTCAAACCCACTATAAAAAGGAATTTCAAAAACAAAACAAAAAAACTGGGAAATTCTTTACAATTCCTTCAGGGTTTCGATGGGACCTGGAATGACCCTATCTACAACGACAGCTGGATGTGGCATAAGGAGGGACACTTGGGACTGAGACGATTGGTGAGATTGGGTGAGCAAATGCAGACCCTTTAAAGCACAAATGCCTGGCACCCATTCCATGGGTCCCAACTCTCCAGGTTGAAGGGAATATTACTACAGCTATAACAAGTACGGGAAACCTAGAGAATGGACACACTGTGAATACGAAAGGTTTCTAAAACTCAACGAATTGTCCCTCTCCTGGTGCTCTGGTTTGACTTTCCACCTGCTTTACTATCAACCTCCCAACTTGGAGAGACAGCCCCTTTAACCTCCTGGTTCGCACAGGTTGCCAATTTGGCAGAGGATGAAAGGGAATGGGGAGAACCAATGAGAGAGTAGCTGGTAGGCATTTGGACTTGAACATATCACTCTAACTTCCCGGCAGGAAGAAGAATTAACCAAAATCTCAGCCACCCTCCGGGAATCAGTATAGGTCTTGAACCAAAATTTTGGACTTGCTGTCAGCTCACCAAAAACGAGTTGAAAAATGGAGCTCAGGGGCACAGCAATTCACAAACTGGCCAGTAATAAAGGATAAGTATCGTCCAAAAATCTGTTGAGGGAAGGCAACGAGGCTGACTTGAAAGCGAGGCAGAATAGCAGGAAACAGATTTCAAGAGGTACCTTGGAATCGCCTTTAAAGCACAGGAAGAGGGGCACAACTTCGACAATGATGCTCTTGGCCAAAAAGAGCGTATGCGTTTTCACCTGAATATATTCAGGAGAAAACGCATACGCCCTTTTTGGCCAAGCAAGCAAGCGGGCAATGCAAATCTGCACTACAAAGAAGTATCACTTCCCACCGGTCAAAAGGGACATCCACAAAATGTGTAAAAACCAGAAAGGCAAGACAGGCCCTGGAGAACAGGGAGCCTTGTTATGCTGATGGGCGGGATGTAAAATGCCAACTGCCTCTCTGGAGGAGTACATTGTGTTCCCTAAAACAAGTAAAGCACAGAGCTACAGAGCCAAGGACACTTCCAGTCTAGGGAATATACCTTGGGAAAACTGAAAATCAATAAGACAGAGCCACCCCAAAATTTAGGGCTGCACTGCTTACAAGGACCTCAACTTGGGTACACCTTAAATATCCCAGGAAATATAAAAATGGTTCAAAAAATTGTGGTACTTACGTACGATGGAATATCCCTCAGCCATGAAATCAATGTCATAAGACCAGTAGCAGCAAAATGGGTGGATTCAGGTACGATGATTCTAAGTGAAATAAGTCACAGAGAAAAAGAAACTTATCATAAGATATCACTTATGAAGATCCTGTAAACATGGCTACACTTGAACTGAGTTAGGAAAGAGAACACTGTCTCACATTTAGAAAACACTCTTATGCCTGCTTAAGGGGGAAGGAGAGGTGGGGTGATGCATAAAACCAGAGTTTGATATAAGCACAGGTACCGTTCCAAAAACCAACTATGGAATAGACAAGACCTACACCTTCCTCAGTGAAAGGGACTCAAAACCCCATATTTCCCGCAGAGGAATATATCTGACTAGTAAGAATCTTAAAACCTATGTATTGATATGTCTCCGTAAGGGAATCAAGTGTGTCTAGACTGGCATAAACATGGCAGCGAGAATCAGCTCAAACCCACTATAAAAAGGAATTTCAGAAACAAAACAAAAAAACTGGGAAATTCTTTACAATTCCTACAGGGTCTCAAATGAAACCTGGAATGACCCTATCTACAACGACAGCTGGATGTGGCATAAGGCTGGATACTTGGGACTGAGACGATTGGTGAGATTGGGTGAGCAAATGCAGACCCTTTAAAGCACAAATGCCTGGCACCCATTCCAAGGGTCCCAACTCTCCAGGTTGAAGGGACTATTCCTACAGCTGTAACATGTATGGGAAACCTAGAGAACGGACACACAGTGAATACGAAAGGTCTGTAAAACTCAACGAATAGTCCCTCTCCTGGTGCTCTGGTTTGACTATCCATCTTATTTACTATCAATCTCCCAACTTGGAGAGACAGCCCCTTTAACCTCCTGGTTCGCACACGCTTCCAATTTGGCAGAGGATGAAAGGGAAGAGGGAGAACCAATGAGAGAGTAGCTTTTAGGCATTTTTACGGGCACATATCACTCTAACTTCCCAGAAGGAAGAAGAATTAACCAAAGTCTCAGCCCCCCACTGGGAACGAGCATAGGTCCTGAACCAAAATGTTGGACTTGTGGTCAGCTCACAAAAAACGAGTTGCAAAATGGAGCTCAGGCGCACAGCAATTCACAAACTGGCCGAGTAATAAAGAACCACTATCGTCCAAAAATCTGTTCAGCGAAGGCAACGTGGCGGACTTGAAAGTGAGGCAGAATAGCAGGAAACAGATTTCAAGAGGTACGTTGGAATCGCCTTTAAAGAACAAGAAGAGGGGCACAACTTCGACAATGATGCACTGGGCCAAAAATGGCGTATGCGTTTTCCCCTGAATATATTCAGGAGAAAACGCATACGCACTTTTTGGCCAAGCAAGCAAGCGGGCAATGCAAATCTGCACTACAAAGAAGCATCACTTCCCACCGGTCAAAAGGGACATCCACAAAATGTGTAAAAACCAGAAAGGCAAGACAGGCCCTGGAGAACAGGGAGCCTTGTTATGCTTATGGGCGGGATGTAAATTGCCATCTGCCTCTCTGGTGGAGTGCATTGTGTTCCCTAAAACAAGTAAACAACAGAGCTACAGAGCCAAGGGCACTTCCAGTCTAGGGAATATACCTTGGGAAAACTGAAAATCAATAAGACAGAGCCACCCCAAAATTTAGGGCTGCACTGCTTACAAGGACCTCAACTTGGGTACACCTTAAATATCCCAGGAAATATAAAAATGGTTCAAAAAATTGTGGTACTTACGTACGATGGAATATAACTCAGCCATGAAATCAATGTCATAAGACCAGTAGCAACAAAATGGGTGGATTCAGGTACGATGATTCTAAGTAAAATAAGTCACACAGAAAAAGAAACTTATCATAAGATATCACTTATGAAGATCCTGTAAACAAGGCTACACTTGAACTGAGTTAGGAAAGAGAACAGTGTCTCACATTTAGAAAACACTCTTATGCCTGCTTAAGGGGGAAGGAGAGGTGGGGTGATGCATAAAACCAGAGTTTGATATAAGCACAGGTACCTTTCCAAAAACCAACTGTGGAATAGACAAGACCTACACCTTCCCCAGTGAAAGGTACTCAAAACCCCATATTTCTCGCAGAGGAATATATCTGACAAGTAAGAATCTTAAAACCTATGTATTGATATGTCTCCGTAAGGGAATCAAGTGTGTCTAGACTGGCATAAACATGGCAGCGAGAATCAGCTCAAACCCACTATAAAAAGGAATTTCAAAAACAAAACAAAAAAACTGGGAAATTCTTTACAATTCCTTCAAGGTCTCTGATGAAACCTGCTATGACCCTATCTACAATGACAGCTGGATGTGGCATAAGGCTGGACACTTTGCACTGAGAGGATTGGTGAGATTGGGTGAAGAAATGCAAACCATTTAAAGCAATAATGCATGGCACACATTCCATGGGTACCAACTCTCCAGGTTGAAGGGAATATTACTACAGATATAACATGTACGGGAATCCTAGAGAACGGACACACTGTGAGTACGAAAGGTTTCTAAAACTCAACGAATAGTCCCCCTCCTGGTGCTCCGGTTTGACTTTCCATCTGCTTTACTATCAATCTCCCAACTTGGAGAGACAGCCCCTTTAACCTCCTGGTTCGCACAGGTTTCCAAGTTGGCAGAGGATGAAAGGGAAGAGGGAGAACCAATGAGAGAGTAGCTGTTAGGCATTTGGACGGGCACATATCACTCTAATTTCCCGGCAGGAAGAAGAATTAACCAAAGTCTCAGCCACCCAACGGGAACCAGCATAGGTCCTGAACCAAAATTTTGGACATGCGGTCAGCTCACAAAAAACGAGTTGAAAAATGGAGCTCAGGGGCACAGCAATTCACAAACTGTCCGATTAATAAAGACAACTATCGTCCAAAAATCTGTTGAGGGAAGGCAACGAGGCGGATTGAAAGCAAGGCAGCATAGCAGGAAACAGATTTCAAGAGGTACGTTGGAATCGCCTTTAAAGCACAGGAAGAGGGGCACAACTTCCACAATGATGCACTTGGCCAAAAAGGGCGTATGTGTTTTCTCTTGAATATATTCAGGAGAAAACGCATACCCCCCTTTTGGCCAAGCAAGCAAGCAGGCAATGCAAACCTGCACTACAAAGAAGTATCACTTCCCACCGGTCAAAAGGGACATCCACAAAATGTGTAAAAACCAGAAAGTCAAGACAGGCCCTGTTGAACAGGGAGCATTGTTATGCTGATAGGAGGGATGTAAATTGCCAACTGCCTCTCTGGAGGAGTGCATTGTGTTCCCTAAAACAAGTAAAGAACAGAGCTACAGAGCAAAGGGCACTTCCAGTCTAGGGAATATTCCTTGGGAAAACTGAAAATCAATAAGACAGAGCCACCCCAAAATTTAGGGCTGCACTGCTTACAAGGACCTCAACTTGGGTACACCTTAAATATCCCAGGAAATATAAAAATGGTTCAAAAAATTGTGGTACTTACGTACGATGGACTATCCCTCAGCCATGAAATCCATGTCATAAGACCAGTAGCAGCAAAATGGGTGGATTCAGGTACGATGATTCTAAGTGAAATAAGTCACAGAGAAAAAGAAACTTATCATAAGATATCACTTATGAAGATCCTGTAAACATGGCTATACTTGAACTCAGTTAGGAAAGAGAACAGTGTCTCACATTTAGAAAACACTCTTATGCCTGCTAAAGGGGGAAGCAGAGGTGGGGTGATGCATAAAACCAGAGTTTGATATAAGCACAGGTACTGTTCCAAAAACCAACTATGGAATAGACAAGACCTATACCTTCCTCAGTGAAAGGGACTCAAAACCCCATATTTCCCGCAGAGGAATATATCTGACTAGTAAGAATCTTAAAACCTATGTATTGCTATGTCTCCGTAAGGGAATCAAGTGTGTCTAGACTGGCATAAACATGGCAGCGAGAATCAGCTCAAACCCACTATAAAAAGGAATTTCAAAAACAAAACAAAAAAACTGGGAAATTCTTTACAATTCCTTCAGGGTCTCTGATGAAACCTGGAATGACCCTATCTACAATGACAGCTGGATGTGGCATAAGAAGGGACACTTGGGACTGAGACGATTGGAGACATTGGGTGAGCAAATGCAGAAACTTTAAAGCACAAATGCCTGGCACCAATTCCATGGGTCCCAACTCTCCAGGTTGAAGGGAATATTACTGCAGCTATAACATGTACGGGAAACCTAGAGAACGGACACACTGTGAATACGAAAGGTTTCTAAAACTCAACGAATAGTCCCTCTCCTGGTGCTCCCGTTTGACTTTACACCTGCTTTACTGTCATCCTCCCAACTTGGAGAGACAGCCCCTTTAAACTCCTGGTTCGCACAGGTTGCCAATTTGGCAGAGGATGAAAGGGAAGAGGGAGAACCAATGAAAGAGTAGCTGTTAGGCATTTGGACGGGCACATATCACTGTAATTTCCCGGCAGGAAGAAGAATTAACCAAAGTCTCAGCCCCCCACCGGGAACCAGCATAGGTCCTGAACCAAAATTTTGGACATGCGGTCAGCTCACAAAAAACTAGTTGAAAAATGGAGCTCAGGGGCACAGCAATTCACAAACTGTCCGATTAATAAAGACAACTATCGTCCAAAAATCTGTTGAGGGAAGGCAACGAGGCGGATTGAAAGCAAGGCAGCATAGCAGGAAACAGATTTCAAGAGGTACGTTGGAATCGCCTTTAAAGCACAGGAAGAGGGGCACAACTTCCACAATGATGCACTTGGCCAAAAAGGGCGTATGTGTTTTCTCTTGAATATATTCAGGAGAAAACGCATACCCCCCTTTTGGCCAAGCAAGCAAGCAGGCAATGCAAATCTGCACTACAAAGAAGTATCATTTCCCACCAGTCAAAAGGGACATCCACAAAATGTGTAAAAACCAGAAAGTCAAGACAGGCCCTGTTGAACAGGGAGCATTGTTATGCTGATAGGAGGGATGTAAATTGCCAACTGCCTCTCTGGAGGAGTGCATTGTGTTCCCTAAAACAAGTAAAGAACAGAGCTACAGAGCAAAGGGCACTTCCAGTCTAGGGAATATTCCTTGGGAAAACTGAAAATCAATAAGACAGAGCCACCCCAAAATTTAGGGCTGCACTGCTTACAAGGACCTCAACTTGGGTACACCTTAAATATCCCAGGAAATATAAAAATGGTTCAAAAAATTGTGGTACTTACGTACGATGGACTATCCCTCAGCCATGAAATCCATGTCATAAGACCAGTAGCAGCAAAATGGGTGGATTCAGGTACGATGATTCTAAGTGAAATAAGTCACAGAGAAAAAGAAACTTATCATAAGATATCACTTATGAAGATCCTGTAAACATGGCTATACTTGAACTCAGTTAGGAAAGAGAACAGTGTCTCACATTTAGAAAACACTCTTATGCCTGCTAAAGGGGGAAGCAGAGGTGGGGTGATGCATAAAACCAGAGTTTGATATAAGCACAGGTACTGTTCCAAAAACCAACTATGGAATAGACAAGACCTATACCTTCCTCAGTGAAAGGGACTCAAAACCCCATATTTCCCGCAGAGGAATATATCTGACTAGTAAGAATCTTAAAACCTATGTATTGATATGTCTCCGTAAGGGAATCAAGTGTGTCTAGACTGGCATAAACATGGCAGCGAGAATCAGCTCAAACCCACTATAAAAAGGAATTTCAAAAACAAAACAAAAAAACTGGGAAATTCTTTACAATTCCTTCAGGGTCTCTGATGAAACCTGGAATGACCCTATCTACAATGACAGCTGGATGTGGCATAAGAAGGGAAACTTGGGACTGAGACGATTGGAGAGATTGGGTGAGCAAATGCAGAAACTTTAAAGCACATATGCCTGGCACCAATTCCATGGGTCCCAACTCTCCAGGTTGAAGGGAATATTACTGCAGCTATAACATGTACGGGAAACCTAGAGAACGGACACACTGTGAATACGAAAGGTTTCTAAAACTCAACGAATAGTCCCTCTCCTGGTGCTCCGGTTTGACTTTACACCTGCTTTACTGTCATCCTCCCAACTTGGAGAGACAGCCCCTTTAAACTCCTGGTTCGCACAGGTTGCCAATTTGGCAGAGGATGAAAGGGAAGAGGGAGAACCAATGAGAGAGTAGCCGTTAGGCATTTGGACGGGCACATATCACTGTAATTTCCCGGCAGGAAGAAGAATTAACCAAAGTCTCAGCCCCCCACCGGGAACCAGCATAGGTCCTGAACCAAAATTTCGGACTTGTGGTCACCTCACCAAAAACGAGTTGAAAAATGGAGCTCAGGGGCACAGCAATTCACAAACTGGCCAAGTAATAAAGGACAACTATCGTCCAAAAATCTGTTGAGGGAAGGCAACGAGGCGGACTTGAAAGCGAGGCAGAATAGCAGGAATCAGTTTTCAAGAGGTACGTTGGAATCACCTTTAAAGCACAGGAAGAGGGGCACAACTTCGACAATGATGCACTTGGCCAAAAAGGGCGTATGTGTTTTCTCCTGAATATATTCAGGAGAAAACGCATACGCCCTTTTTGGCCAAGCAAGCAAGCGGGCAATGCAAATCTGCACTACAAAGAAGTATCACTTCCCACCGGTCAAAAGGGATATCCACAAAATGTGTAAAAACCAGAAAGGCAAGACAGGCCCTGGAGAACAGGGAGCCTTGTTATGCTGATGGGCGGGATGTAAATTGCCAACTGCCTCTCTGGAGGAGTGCATTGTGTTCCCTAAAACAAGTAAAGAACAGAGCTACAGAGCCAAGGGCACTTCCAGTCTAGGGAATATACCTTGGGAAAACTGAAAATCAATAAGAGAGAGCCACCCCAAAATTTAGGGCTGCACTGCTTACAAGGACCTCAACTTGGGTACACCTTAAATATCCCAGGAAATATAAAAATGGTTCAAAATATTGTGGTACTTACGTACGAAGGAATATCCCTCAGCCATGAAATCAATGACATAAGAACAGTAGCAGCAAAATGGGTGGATTCAGGTACGATGATTCTAAGTGAAATAAGTCACAGAGAAAAAGAAACTTATCATAAGATATCACTTATGAAGATCCTGTAAACATGGCTACACTTGAACTGAGTTAGGAAAGAGAACAGTGTCTCACATTTAGAAAACACTCTTATGCCTGCTTAAGGGGGAAGGTGAGGTGGGGTGATGCATAAAACCAGAGTTTGATATAAGCACAGGTACCGTTACAAAAACCAACTATGGAATAGACAAGACCTATACCTTCCTCAGTGAAAGGGACTCAAAACCACATATTTCCCGCAGAGGAATATATCTGACTAGTAAGAATTTTAAAACCTATGTATTGATACGTCTCCGTAAGGGAATCAAGTGTGTCTAGACTGGCATAAACATGGCAGCGAGAATCAGCTCAAACCCACTATAAAAAGGAATTTCAAAAACAAAACAAAAAAACTGGGGAATTCTTTACAATTCCTTCAGGGTCTCTGATGAAACCTAGAATGACCCTATCTACAACGACAGCTGGATGTGGCATAAGGCTGTACAGTTGGGACTGAGACGATTGGTGAGATTGGGTGAGCTAATGCTGACCCTTTAAAGCAATAATGCATGGCACCCATTCCATGGGTCCCAACTCTCCAGGTTGAAGGGAATATTACTACAGTTATAACAGGTAAGGGAAACCTAGAGAACGGACACACTGTGAATACGAAAGGTTTCTAAAACTCAACGAATACTCCCTCTCCTGGTGCTCCGGTTTGACTTTGCATCTGCTTTACTCTCAATCTCCCAACTTGGAGAGACAGCCCCTTTAACCTCCTGGTTCGCACAGGTTGCCAATTTGGCAGAGGATGAAAGGGAAGAGGGAGAACCAATGAGAGAGTAGCTGTTAGGCATTTGGACGGGCACATATCACTGTAATTTCCCGGCAGGAAGAAGAATTAACCAAAGTCTCAGCCACCCACCGGGAACCAGTATAGGTCCTGAACCAAAATTTTGGACTTGCGGTCAGCTCACCAAAATCGAGTTGAAAAATGGAGCTCAGGGGCACAGCAATTCACAAACTGGCCGAGTAATAAAGGACAACTATCGTCCAAAAATCTGTTGAGGGAAGGCAACGAGGCGGACTTGAAAGCGAGGCAGAATAGCAGGAAAGAGATTTCAAGAGGTATGTTGGAATCGCCTCTAAAGCACAGGAAGAGGGGCACAACTTCGACAATGATGCACTTGGCCAAAAAGTGCGTATGCGTTTTCTCCTGAATATATTCAGGAGAAAACGCATACGCCCTTTTTGGCCAAGCAAGCAAGCGGGCAATGCAAATCTGCACTACAAAGAAGTATCACTTCCCACCGGTCAAAAGGGACATCCACAAAATGTGTAAAAACCAGAAAGGCAAGACAGGCCCTGGAGAACAGGGAGCCTTGTTATGCTGATGGACGGGATGTTAATTGCCAACTGCCTCTCTGGAGGAGTGCATTGTGTTCCCTAAAACAAGTAAACAACAGAGCTACAGAGCCAAGGGCACTTCCAGTCTACGGAATATAATTGGGAAAACTGAAAATCAATAAGAGAGAGCCACCCCAAAATTTAGGGCTGCACTGCTTACAAGGACCTCAACTTGGGTACAACTTAAATATCCCAGGAAATATAAAAATGGTTCAAAAAATTGTGGTACTTACGTACGATGGAATATCCCTCAGCCATGAAATCAATGTCATAAGACCAGTAGCAGCAAAATGGGTGGATTCAGGTACGATGATTCTAAGTGAAATAAGTCACAGAGAAAAAGAAACTTATCATAAGATATCACTTATGAAGATCCTGTAAACATGGCTACACTTGATCTGAGTTAGGAAAGAGAACAGTGTCTCACATTTAGAAAACACTCTTATGCCTGCTTAAGGGGGAAGGAGAGGTGGGGTGATGCATAAAACCAGAGTTTGATATAAGCACAGGTACCGTTCCAAAAACCAACTATGGAATAGACAAGACCTACACCTTCCTCAGTGAAAAGGACTCAAAACCCCATATTTCCCGCAGAGGAATATATCTGACTAGTAAGAATCTTAAAACCTATGTATTGATATGTTTAAGTAAGGGAATCAAGTGTGTCTAGACTGGCATAAACATGGCAGCGAGAATCAGCTCAAACCCACTATAAAAAGGAATTTCAAAAACAAAACAAAAAAACTGGGAAATTCTTTACAATTCCTTCAGGGTCTCTGATGAAACCTGGAATGACCCTATCTACAATGACAGCTGGATGTGGCATAAGGAGGGACACTTGGGACAGAGACGATTGTTGAGATTTGGAGAGCAAATGCAGAACCTTTACAGCACAAATGCCTGGCACCCATTCCAGGGGTCCCAACTCTCCAGGTTGAAGGGAATATTACTACAGCTATAACATGTACAGGAAACCTAGAGAACGGACACACTGTGAATACGAAAGGTTTCTAAAACTCAACGAATAGTCCCTCTCCTGGTGATCCGGTTTGACTTTCCATCTGCTTTACTATCAACCTCCCAACTTGGAGAGACAGCCCCTTTAACCTCCTGGTTCGCACAGGTTGCCAATTTGGCAGAGGATGAAAGGGAAGAGGGAGAACCAATGAGAGAGTAGCTGTTAGGGATTTGGACGGGCACATATCACTGTAATTTCCCGGCAGGAAGAAGAATTAACCAAAGTCTCAGCCACCCACCGGGAACCAGCATAGGTCCTGAACCAAAATTTTGGACTTGCGGTCAGCTCACCAAAAACGAGTTGAAAAATGGAGCTCAGGGACACAGCAATTCACAAACTGGCCGAGTAATAAAGGACAACTATCGTCCAAAAATCTGTTGAGGGAAGGCAACGAGCGGAATTGAAATCGAGGCAGAATAGAAGGAAACAGATTTCAAGAGGTAAGTTGGAATCGCCTTTAAAGCACAGGAAGAGGGGCCCAACTTCGAAAATGATGCACTTGGCCAAAAAGGGCGTATGCGTTTTCTCCTGAATATATTCAGGAGAAAATGCATACGCCCTTTTTGGCCAAGCAAGCAAGCGGGCAATGCAAAGCTGCACTACAAAGAAGTATCACTTCCCACCTGTCAAAAGGGACATCCACAAAATGTGCAAAAACCAGAAAGGCAGGACAGGCCCTGGAGAACAGGGAGCATTGTTATGCTGATGGGCAGGATGTAAATTGCCAACTGCCTCTCTGGTGGAGTACATTGTGTTCCCTAAAACAAGTAACGAACAGAGCTACAGAGCCAAGGGCACTTCCAGTCTAGGGAATATACCTTGGGAAAACTGAAAATCAATAAGACAGAGCCACCCCAAAATTTAGGGCTGCACTGCTTACAAGGACCTTACCTTGGGTTCACCTTAAATATCCCAGGAAATATAAAAATGGTTCAAAAAATTGTGGTACTTACGTACGATGGAATATCCCTCAGCCATGCAATCAATGTCATAAGACCAGTAGCAGCAAAATGGGTGGATTCAGGTACGATGATTCTAAGTGAAATAAGTCACAGAGAAAAAGAAACTTATCATAAGATATCACTTATGAAGATCCTGTAAACATGGCTACACTTGAACTGAGTTAGGAAAGAGAACAGTGTCTCACATTTAGAAAACACTCTTATGCCTGCTTAAGGGGGAAGGAGAGGTGGGGTGATGCATAAAACCAGAGTTTGATATAAGCACAGGTACCGTTCCAAAAACCAACTATGGAATAGACAAGACCTACACCTTCCTCAGTGAAAGGGACTCAAAACCCCATATTTCCCACAGAGGAATATATCTGATTAGTAAGAATCTTAAAACCTATGTATTGATATGTCTCCGTAAGGGAATCAAGTGTGTCTAGACTGGCATAAACATGGCAGCGAGAATCAGCTCAAACCCACTATAAAAAGGAATTTCAAAAACAAAACAATAAAACTGGGAAATTCTTTACAATTCCTTCAGGGTCTCTGATGAAACCTGGAATGACGCTATCTACAATGACAGCTGGATGTGGCATAAGGCTGGACACTTGGGACTGAGACGATTGTTGAGATTGTGTGAGCAAATGCAGACCCTTTAAAGCAATAATGCATGGCACCCATTCCTTGGGTTCCAACTCGCCAGGTTGAAGGGAATATTACTACAATTATTACATGTACGGGAAACCTAGAGAACGGACACACTGTGAATACGAAAGGTTTCTAAAACTCAACGAATAGTCCCTCTCCTGGCGCTCCGGTTTGACTTTCCATCTGCTTTACTATCAATCTCCCAACTTGGAGAGACAGCCCCTTTAACCTCCTGGTTCGCACAGGTTTCCAATTTGGCAGAGGATGAAAGGGAAGAGGGAGAACCAATGAGAGCGTAGCTGTTAGGCATTTGGACGGGCACATATCACTCTAACTTCCCGGCAGGAATAAGAATTAACCAAAGTCTCAGCCCCCCACCGGGAACCAGTATAGGTCCTGAACCAAAATTTTGGACTTGCGGTCAGCTCACCAAAAACGAGTTGAAAAATGGAGCTCAGGGGCACAGCAATTCACAAACTGGCTGATTAATAAAGGACAACTATCGTCCAAAAATCTGTTGAAGGAAGGCAACGAGGCGGACTTGAAAGCGAGGCAGAATAGCAGGAAACAGATTTCAAGAGGTACGTTGGAATCGCCTTTAAGCACTGGAACAGGGGCACAACTTCGACAATGATGCACTTGGCCAAAAAGGGCGTATGCGTTTTCTCCTGAATATATTCAGGAGAAAACGCATACGCCCTTTTTGGCCAAGCAAGCAAGCGGGCAAAGCAAATCTGCACTACAAAGAAGTATCACTTCCCACCGGTCAAAAGGGACATCCACAAAATGTATAAAAACCAGGAAGGCAAGACAGGACCTGGAGAACAGGGAGCCTTGTTATGCTGATGGGCGGGATGTAAATTGCCAACTGCCTCTCTGGAGGAGTGCATTGTGTACCCTAAAACAAGTAAACAACAGAGCTACAGAGCCAAGGGCACTTCCAGTCTAGGTAATATACCTTGGGAAAACTGAAAATCAATAAGACAGAGCCACCCCAAAATTTAGGGCTGCACTGCTTACAATGACCTCAACGTGGGTACACCTTAAATATCCCAAGAGATATAAAAATGGTTCAAAAAATTGTGGTACTTACATACGATGGAATATCCCTCAGCCATGAAATCAATGTCATAAGACTGGTAGCAGAAAAATGGGTGGATTCAGGTACGATGATTCTAAGTGAAATAAGTCACACAGAAAAAGAATCTTATCATAAGATATCACTTATGAAGATCCTGTAAACATGGCTACACTTGAAATGAGATAGGAAAGAGAACAGTGTCTCACATTTAGAAAACACTCTTATGCCTGCTTAAGGGGGAAGGATAGGTGGGGTGATGCATAAAACCAGAGTTTGATATAAGCACAGGTACCATTCCAAAAACCAACTATGGAATAGACAAGACCTACACCTTCCTCAGTGAAAGGGATTCAAAGCCCCATATTTCCCGCAGAGGAATATATCTGACTCGTAAGAATCTTAAAACCTATGTATTGATATGTCTCCGTAAGGGAATCAAGTGTGTCTAGACTGGCATAAAAATGGCAGCGAGAATCAGCTCAAACCCACTATAAAAAGGAATTTCAAAAACAAAACAGAAAAATGGGAAACTCTTTAAAATTCCTTCAGGGTCTCTGATGAAACCTGGAATGACCCTATCTACAACGACAGCTGAATGTGGCATAAGGCTGGACACTTGGGACTGAGAGGATTGGTGAGATTGGGTGAGCAAATGCAGACACTTTAAAGCAATAATGCATGGTACCCATTCCATGGGTCCCAACTCTCCAGGTTGAAGGGAATATTACTACAGTTATAACAGGTACGGGAAACCTAGAGAACGGACACACTGTGAATACGAAAGGTTTCTAAAACTCAACGAATAGTCCCTCTCCAGGTGCTCCGGTTTGACTTTCCATCTGCTTTACTATCAACCTCCCAACTTGGAGAGACAGACCCTTTAACCTCCTGGTTCACACAGGTTGCCAATTTGGCAGAGGATGAAAGGGAAGAGGGAGAACCAATGAGAGAGTAGCTGTTTGGCATTTGGACGGGCACATATCACTGTAATTTCCCGGCAGTAAGGAGAATTAACCAAAGTCTCAGCCCCCCACCGGGAACCAGCATAGGTCCTGAACCAAAATTTTGCACTTGCGGTCAGCTCACCAAAAACGAGTTGAAAAATGGAGCTCAGGGGCACAGCCATTCACAAACTGGCCGAGTAATAAAGGACAACTATCGTCCAAAAATCTGTGAGGGAAGGCAACGAAGCGGACTTGAAAGCGATGCAGAATAGCAGGAAACAGATTTCACGAGGTACGTTGGAATCGCCTTTAAAGCACAGGAAGAGGGGCACAACTTCGACAATGATGCACTTGGCCAAAAATGGCGTATGCGTTTTCTCCTGAATATATTCAGGAGAAAACGCATATGCCCTTTTCGGCCAAGCAAGCAAGTGGGCAATGCAAATCTGCACTACAAAGAAGTATCACTTCCCACCGGTCAAAAGGGACATCCACAAAATGTGTAAAAACCAGAAAGGCAAGACAGGCCCTGGAGAACAGGGAGCCTTGTTATGCTGATGGGCGGGATGTAAATTGCCAACTGCCTCTCTGGAGGAGTGCATTGTGTTCCCTAAACAAGTAAAGAACAGAGCTACAGAGACAAGGGCACTTCCAGTCTAGGGAACATACCTTGGGAAAACTGAAAATCAATAAGACAGAGCCACGCCAAAATTTAGGGCTGCACTGCTTACAAGGACCTCAACTTGGGTACACCTTAAATATCCCAGGAAATATAAAAATGGTTCAAAAAATTGTGGTACTTACGTACGATGGAATATCCCTCAGCCATGAAATCAATGTAATAAGACCAGTAGCAGCAAAATGGGTGGATACAGGTACGATGATTCTAAGTGAAATAAGTCACACAGAAAAAGAAACTTATCATAAGATAGATATCACTTATGGAGATCCTGTAAACATGGCTACACTTGAACAGAGTTAGGAAAGAGAACAGTGTCTCACATTTAGAAAACACTCTTATGCCTGCTTAAGGGGGAAGGAGATGTGGGGTGATGCATAAAACCAGAGCTTGATATAAGCACATGTACCGTTCCAAAAACCAACTATGGAATAGACAAGACCTACACCTTCCTCAGTGAAAGGGACTCAAGACCCCATATTTCCCGCAGAGAAATATATCTGAGTAGTAATAATCTTAAAACCTATGTATTGATATGTCTCCGTAAGGGAATCCAGTGTGTCTAGACTGGCATAAGCATGGCAGCGAGAATCAGCTCTAACCCACTATTAAAAGGAATTTCAAAAACAAAACAAAAAAACTGGGAAGTTCTTTACAATTCCTTCAGGGTCTCTGATGAAACCTGGAATGACACTATCTACAATGACAGCTGGATGTGGCATAAGGAGGGCCACTTGGGACTGAGAGGATTGTTGAGATTGGGTGAGCAAATGCAGACCCTTTAAAGCACAAATACCTGGCACCCATTCCACGGGTCCCATCTCTCCAGGTTGAAGGGAATATTACTACAGTTATAACATGTACGGGAAACCTAGAGAACGGACACACTGTGAATATGAAAGGTTTCTAAAACTCAACGAATAGTCCCTCTCCTGGTGCTCCGGTTTGACTTTCCATCTGCTTTACTATCTACCTCCCAACTTGGAGAGACAGCCCCTTTAACCTCCTGGTTTGCGCAGGTTGCCAATTTGGCAGAGGATGAAAGGGAAGAGGGAGAACCAATGAGAGAGTAGCTGTTAGGCATTTGGACGGGCACATATCACTGTAATTTCCGGGCAAGAAGAAGAATTAACCAAAGTCTCAGCCACCCACCGGGAACCAGTATAGGTACTGAACCAAAATTTTGGACTTGCGGTCAGCTCACCTAAAACGAGTTGAAAAATGGAGCTCAGGGGCACAGCAATTCACAAACTGGCCGAGTAATAAAGGACAACTGTCGTCCAAAAATCTGTTGAGGGAAGGCAACGAGGCGGACTTGAAAGCGAGGCAGAATAACAGGAAACAGATTTCAAGAGGTACGTTGGAATCGCCTTTAAAGCACAGGAAGAGGGACACAACTTCGACAATGATGCACTTGGCCAAAAAGGGCGTATGCGTTTTCTCCTGAATATATTCAGGAGAAAACGCATACGCACTTTTTGGCCAAGCAAGCAAGCGGGCAATGCGAATCTGCACTACAAAGAAGTATAACTTCCCACCGGTCAAAAGGGTCATCCACAAAATGTGTAAAAACCAGAAAGGCAAGACAGGCCCTGGAGAACAGGGAGCCTTGTTATGCGGATGGGCGGGATATAAATTGCCAACTGCCTCTCTGGAGGAGTGCATTGTGTTCCCTAAAACATGTAAAGAACAGAGCATCAGAGCCAAGGGCACTTCCAGTCTAGGGTATATTCCTTGGGAAAACTGAAAATCAATAAGACAGAGCCACCCCAAAATTTAGGGCTGCACTGCTTACAAGGACCTCAACTTGGGAACACCTTAAATATCCCAGGAAATATAAAAATGGTTCAAAAAATTGTGGTACTTACGTACGATGGAATATCCCTCAGCCATGAAATCAATGTCATAAGACCAGTAGCAGCAAAATGGGTGGATTCAGGTACGATGATTCTAAGTGAAATAAGTCACACAGAAAAAGAAACTTATCATAAGATATCACTTATGAAGATCCTGTAAACATGGCTACACTTGAACTGAGTTAGGAAAGAGAACAGTGTCTCACATTTAGAAAACACTCTTATGCCTGCTTAAGGGGGCAGGAGAGGTGGGGTGATGCATAAAACCAGAGTTTGATATAACCACAGGTACCGTTCCAAAAACCAACTATGGAATAGACAAGACCTACACCTTCCTCAGTGAAAGGGACTCAAAACCCCATATTTCCCGAAGAGGAATATATCTGACTAGTAAGAATCTTAAAACCTATGTATTGATATGTCTCCATAAGGGAATCAAGTGTGTCTAGACTGGCATAAACATGGCAGCGAGAATCAGCTCAAACCCACTATAAAAAGGAATTTCAAAAACAAAACAAAAAAACTGGGAAATTCTTTACAATTCCTTCAGGGTCTCTGATGAAACCTGGAATGACCCTATCTACAACGACAGCTGGATGTGGCATAAGGCTGGACACTTGGGACTGAGAGGATAGGTGAGATTGGGTGAGCAAATGCAGACCCTTTAAAGCAATAATGCATGGCACCCATTCCATGGGTCCGAACTCTCCAGGTTGAAGGGAATATTACTACAGCTATAACATGTACGGGAAACTTAGAGAATGGAAACACTGTGAATACGAAAGGTTTCTAAAACTCAACGAATAGTCCCTCTCCTGGTGCTCCGGTTTGACTTTCCATCTGCTTTACTATCAACCTCCCAACTTGGAGAGACAGCCCCTTTAACCTCCTGGTTCGCACAGGTTGCCAATTTGGCAGAGGATGAAAGGGAAGAGGGAGAACCAATGAGAGAGTAGCTGTTAGGCATTTGGATGGGCACATATCACTCTAACTTCCCGGGAGGAAGAAGAATTAACCAAACTCTCAGCCCCCCACCAGGAACCAGCATAGGTCCTGAACCAAAATTTTGGACTTGAGGTCAGCTCACCAAAAACGAGTTGAAAAATGGAGCTCAGGGGCACAGCAATTCACAAACTGGCCAAGTAATAAAGGACAAGTATCGTCCAAAAATCTGTTGAGGGAAGGCAACGAGACGGACTTGAAAGCGAGGGAGAAGAGCAGGAAACGGATTTCAAGATGTAAGTTGGAATCGCCTTTAAGGCACAGGAAGAGGGGCACAACTTCGACAATGATGCACTTGGCCAAAAAGGGCGTATGCGTTTTCTCCTGAATATATTCAGGAGAAAACGCATACGCCCTTTTTGGTCAAGCAAGCAAGCAGGCAATGCAAATATGAACTACAAAGAAGTATCACTTCCCACCGGTCAAAAGGGACATCCACAAAATGTGTAAAAACCAGAAAGGCAAGGCAGGCCCTGGGGAACAGGGAGACTTGTTATGCTGATGGGCGGGATGTAAATTGCCAACTGCCTCTCTGGAGGAGTGCATTGTGTTCCCTAAAACAAGTAAACAACAGAGCTACAGAGCCAAGGGCACCTCCAGTCTAGGGAATATACCTTGGGAAAACTGAAAATCAATAAGACAGAGCCACCCCAAAATTTAGTGCTGCACTGCTTACAAGGACCTCAACTTGGGTACACCTTAAATATCCCAGGAAATATAAAAATGGTTCAAATTTGTGGTACTTACGTACGATGGAATATCCCTCAGTCATGAAATCAATGTCATAAGACCAGTAGCAGCAAAATGGGTGGATTCAGTTACGATGATTCTAAGTGAAATAAGTCACACAGAAAAAGAAACTTATCATAAGATATCACTTATGAAGATCCTGTAAACATGGCTACACTTGAACTGAGTTAGGAAAGAGAACAGTGTCTCACATTTAGAGAACACTCTTACGCCTGCTTAAGGGGGAAGGAGAGGTGGGGTGATGCATAAAACCAGAGTTTGATATAAGAACACGTACCGTTCCAAAAACCAACTATGGAATAGACAAGACCTACACCTTCCTCAGTGAAAGGAACTCAAAACCCATATTTCCCACAGAGGAATATATCTGACTAGTAAGAATCTTAAAACCTATGTATTGAAATGTCTCCGTAAGGGAATCAAATATGTGTAGACTGGCATAAACATGGCAGCGAGAATCAGCTCAAACCCACTATAAAAAGGAATTTCAAAAACAAAACAATAAAACTGGGAAATTCTTTACAATTCCTTCAGGGTCTCTGATGAAACCTGGAATGACCCTATCTACAACGACAGCTGGATGTGGCATAAGGCTGGACACTTGGGACTGAGGGATTGGTGAGATTGGGTGATAAAACGCAGACACTTCAAAGCAATAATGCATGGCACCCATTCCATGGGTCCCAACTCTCCAGGTTGTAGGGAATATTACTACAGTTATAACATGTACGGGAAACCAAGAGAACGGACACACTGTGAATACGAAAGGTTTCTAAAACTCAACGAATAGTCCCTCTCCTGGTGCTCCGGTTTGACTTTCCATCTGCTTTACTATCAATCTCCCAACTTGGAGAGAGAGCCCCTTTAACCTCCTGGTTCGCACAGGTTTCCAATTTGGCAGAGGATGAAAGGGTAGAGGGAGATCCAATGAGAGATTAGCTGTTAGGCTTTTGGACGGGCACATATCACTCTAAATTCCCGGCAGGAAGAACAAGAAACCAAAGTTTCAGCCCCCCACCGGGAACCAGCTTAGGTCCTGAACCAAAATTTTGGACTTGCGGTCAGCTCAGCAAAATCGAGTTGAAAAATGGAGCTCAGGGGCACAGCAATTCACAAACAGGCAGAGTAATAACGGACAATTATCGTCCAAAAATCTGTTGAGGGAAGGCAATGAGGTGGACTTGAAAGCGAGGCAGAATAGCAGGAAACAGATTTCAAGAGGTACGTTGGAATCGCCTTTAAAGCACAGGAAGAGGGGCACAACTACGACAATGATGCACTTGGCCAAAAAGGGCGTATGCGTTTTCTCCTGAATATATTCAGGAGAAAACGCATACTCTATTTTTGGCCAAGCAAGCAAGCGGGCAATGCAAATCTGCACTACAAAGAAGTATCACTTCCCACCAGTCAAAAGCGACATCCACAAAATGTGTAAAATCCGGAAAGGCAAGACGGGCCCTGGAGAACAGGGAGCCTTGTTATGCTGATGGGCGGGATGTAAATTGCCAACTGCCTCTCTGGAGGAGTATATTGTGTTCCCTAAAACAAGTAAAGAACAGAGCTAAAGAGCCAAGGGCACTTCCAGTCTAGGGAATATACCTTGGGAATTCTGAATATCAATAAGACAGAGCCACCACAAAATTTAGGGCTGCACCTCTTACAAGGACCTCAACTTGGGTACACCTTAAATATCCCATGCAATATAAAAATGGTTCAAAAAATTGTGGTACTTACGTACGATGGAATATCCCTCAGCCATGAAATCAATGTCATAAGACCAGTAGCAGCAAAATGGGTGGATTCAGGTACGATGATTCTAAGTGAAATAAGTCACAGAGAAAAAGAAATTTATCAAAAGATATCACTTATGAAGATCCTGTAAACATGGCTACACTTGAACTGAGTTAGGAAAGAGAACAGTGTCTCACATGTAGAAAACAGTCTTATGCCTGCTTAAGGGGGAAGGAGAGGTGGGGTGATGCATAAAACTAGAGTTTGATATAAGCACAGGTACCGTTCCAAAAACCAACTATGGAATAGACAAGACCTACACCTTCCTCAGTGAAAGGGACTCAAAACCCCATATTTCCCGCAGAGGAATATATCTGACTAGTAAGAATCTTAAAACCTATGTATTGATATGTCTCTGTAAGGGAATCAAGTGTGTCTAGACTGGCATAAACATGGCAGCGAGAATCAGCTCAAACCCATTATAAAAAGGAATTTCAAAAACAAAACAAAAAAACTGGGAAATTCTTTACAATTCCTTCAGGGTCTCTGATGAAACCTGGAATGACCCTATCTACAATGACAGCTGGTTGTGGCATAAGAGGGACACTTGGGACTGAGACGATTGGAGAGATTGGGTGAGCAAATGCAGACCCTTTAAAGCACAAATGCCTGGCACCCATTCCATGGGTCCCAACTCTCCAGGTTGAAGGGAATATTACTACAGCTATAACATGTAAGGGAAACCTAGAGAACGGACACACTGTGAATACGAAAGGTTTCTAAAACTCAACGAATAGTCCCCCTCCTGGTGCTCCGGTTTGACTTTCCATCTGCTTTACTATCAACCTCCCAATTGGAGAGACAGCCCCTTTAACCTCCTGGTTCGCACAGGTGGCCAATTTGGCAGAGGATGAAAGGGAAGAGGGAGAAACAATGAGAGAGTAGCTGTTAGGCATTTGGACGGGCACATATCACTCAAATTTCCCGTCAGGAAGAAGAATTAACCAAAGTCTCAGCCACACACCGGGAACCAGTATAGGTCCTGAACCAAAATTTTGGACTTGCTGTCCGCTCACAAAAAACGAGTTGAAAAATGGAGCTCAGGGGCACAGCAATTCACAAACTGGCCGAGTAATAAAGGACAACTATCGTCCAAAAACCTGTTGAGGGAAGGCAACGAGGCGGACTTGAAAGCGAGGCAGAATAGCAGGAAACGGATTTCAAGAGGTACGTTGGAATCGCCTTTAAAGCACAGGAAGAGAGGCACAACTTCGTCAATGATGCACTTGGCCAAAAAGGGCGTATGCGTTTTCTCCTGAATATATTCAGGAGAAAACGCATACTCTATTTTTGGCCAAGCAAGCAAGCGGGCAATGCAAATCTGCACTACAAAGAAGTATCACTTCCCACCGGTCAAAAGGGACATCCACAAAATGTGTAAAAACTAGATAGGCAAGACAGGCCCTGGAGAACAGGGAGCCTTGTTATGCTGATGGGCGGGATGTAAATTTCCAACTGCCTCTCTGGAGGAGTGCATTGTGTTCCCTAAAACAAGTAAACAACAGAGCTACAGAGCCAAGGGCACATCCAGTCTAGGGAATATACCTTGGGAAAACTGAAAATCAATAAGACAGAGCCACCCCAAAATTTAGGGTTGCACTGCTTACAAGGACCTCAACTTGGGTACACCTTAAATATCCCAGGAAATATAAAAATGGTTCAAAAAATTGTGAGACTTACGTACGATGCAATATCCCTCAGCCATGAAATCAATGTCATTAGACCAGTAGCAGCAAAATGGGTGGATTCAGGTACGATGATTCTACGTGATATAAGTCACACAGATAAAGAAACTTTTCATAAGGTATCTCTTATGAAGATCCTATAAACATGGCTAAACTTGAACTGCGTTAGGAAAGGGAAGAGTGTCTCACATTTAGAAAACACTCTTATGCCTGCTTAAGGGGGAAGGAGAGGTGGGGTGATGCATAAAACCAGAGTTTGGTATAAGCACAGGTACCGTTCCAAAAAGCAACTATGGAATAGACAAGACCTACACCTTCCTCAGTGAAAGGGACTCAAAACCCCATATTTCCCGCAGAGGAATATATCTGACTAGTAAGAATCTTAAAACCTATGTATTGATATGTCTGCGTAAGGGAATCAAGTGTGTCTAGACTGGCATAAACATGGCAGCGAGAATCAGCTCAAACCCACTATAAAAAGGAATTGCAAAAACAAAACAACTGGGAAATTCTTTACAATTCCTTCAGGGTCTCTGATGAAACCTGGAATGACCCTATCTACAACGACAGCTGGATGTGGCATAAGGCTGGACACTTGGGACTGAGAGGATTGGTGAGATTGTGTGAGCAAATGCAGTCCCTTTAAAGCACAAATGCCTGGCACCCATTCCATGGGTCCCAACTCTCCAGGTTGAAGGGAATATTACTTCAGCTATAACATGTACGGGTAACCTAGAGAATGGACCCACTGTGAATACGAAATGTTTCTAAAACTCAACGAATAGTCCCTCTCCTGGTGCTCCGGTTTGACTTTCCATCTGCTTTACTATCAACCTCCCATATTGGAGAGACAGCCCCTTTAACCTCCTGGTTCGCACAGGTTTCCAATTTGGCAGAAGATGAAAGGGAAGAGGGAGAACCAATGAGAGAGTAGCTGTTAGGCATTTGGACGGGCACATATCACTCAAATTTCCCGGCAGGAAGAAGAATTAACCAAAGTCTCAGCCACCCACCGGGAACCAGTATAGGTCCTGATCCAAAATTTTGGACCTGCGGTCAGCTCACCAAAAACGAGTTGAAAAATGGAGCTCAGGGGCACAGCAATTCACAAACTGGCCGAGTAATAAAGGACAACTATCGTCCAAAAATCTGTTGAGGGAAGGCAACGAGGCGGACTTGAAAGCGAGGCAGAATAGCAGGAAACAGATTTCAAGAGGTACGTTGGAATCGCCTTTAAAGCACAGGAAGAGGGGCACAACTTCGACAATGATGCACTTGGCCAAAAAGGGCGTATGCGTTTTCTCCTGAATATATTCAGGAGAAAACGCATACGCCCTTTTTGGCCAAGCAAGCAAGCGGGCAATGCAAATCTCCACTACAAAGAAGTATCACTTCCCACCGGTCAAAAGGGACATCCACAAAATGTGTAAAAACCAGAAAGGCAAGACAGGCCCTGGAGAACAGGGAGCCTTGTTATGCTGATGGGCGGGATGTAAATTGCCAACTGCCTCTCTGGAGGAGTGCATTGTGTTCCCTAAAACAAGTAAACAACAGAGCTACAGAGCCAAGGGCACTTCCAGTCTAGGGAATATACCTTGGGAAAACTGAAAATCAATAAGACAGAGCCACCCCAAAATTTAGGGCTGCACTGCTTACAAGGACCTCAACTTGGGTACACCTTAAATATCCCAGGAAATATAAAAATGCTTCAAAAAATTGTGGTACTTATGTACGATGGAATATCCCTCAGCCATGAAATCAATGTCATAAGACCAGTAGCAGCAAAATGGGTGGATTCAGGTACGATGATTCTAAGTGAAATAAGTCACACAGAAAAAGAAACTTATCATAAGATATCACTTATGAAGATCCTGTAAACATGGCTACACTTGAACTGAGTTAGGAAAGAGATCAGTGTCTCACATTTAGAAAACACTCTTATGCCTGCTTAAGGGAGAAGGAGAGGTGGGGTGATGCATAAAACCAGAGTTTGATATAAGCACAGGTACCGTTCCAAAAACCAACTATGGAATAGACAAGACCTACACCTTCCTCAGTGAAAGGGACTCAAAACCCCATATTTCCCGCAGAGGAATATATCTGACTAGTAATAATCTTAAAACCTATGTATTGATATGTCTCCGTAAGGGAATCAAGTGTGTCTAGACTGGCATAAACATGGCAGCGAGAATCAGCTCAAACCCACTATAAAAAGGAATTTCAAAAACAAAACAAAAAAACTGGGAAATTCTTTACAATTCCTTCAGGGTCTCTGATGAAACCTGGAGTGACCCTATCTACAATGACAGCTGGATGTGGCATAAGGCTGGACACTATGGACTGAGAGGATTGGTGAGATTGGGTGAACAAATGCAGACCCTTTAAAGCAATAATGCATGGCACCCATTCCATGGGTCCCAACTCTCCAGGTTGAAGGGAATATTACTACAGTTATAACATGTTCGGGAAACCTAGAGAACGGACACACTGTGAATACGAAAGGTTTCTAAAACTCAACGAATAGTCCCTCTCCTGGTGCTCCGGTTTGACTTTCCATCTGCTTTGCTATCAACCTCCCAACTTGGAGAGACAGCCCCTTTAACCTCCTGGTTCGCACAGGTTGCCAATTTGGCAGAGGATGAAAGGGAAGAGGGAGAACCAATGAGAGAGTAGCTGTTAGGCATTTGGACGGGCACATATCACTGTAATTTCCCAGCAGGAAGAAGAATTAACCAAAGTCTCAGCCACCTACCGGGAACCAGTATAGGTCCTGAACCAAAATTTTGGACTTGCGGTCAGCTCACCAAAAACGAGTTGAAAAATGGAGCTCAGGGGCACAGCAATTCAAAAACTGGCCCAGTAATAAAGGACAACTATCGTCCAAAAATCTGTTGAGGGAAGGCAACGAGACGGACTTGAAAGCGAGGCAGAATAGCAGGAAACAGATTTCAAGAGGTACGTTGGAATCGCCTTTAAAGCACAGGAAGAGGGGCACAACTTCGACAATGATGCACTTGGCCAAAAAGGGCGTATGCGTTTTCTCCTGAATATATTCAGGAGAAAACGCATACACCCTTTTTGGCCAAACAAGCAAGCGGGCAATGCAAATCTGCACTACAAAGAAGTATCACTTCCCACCGGTCAAAAGGGACATCCACAAAATGTGTAAAAACCAGAAAGGCAAGAGAGGCCCTGGAGAACAGGGAGCCTTGTTATGCTGATGGGCGGGATGTAAATTACCAACTGCCTCTCTGGAGGAGTATACTGTGTTCCCTAAAACAAGTAAAGAACAGAGCTACAGAGCCAAGGGCACTTCCAGTCTAGGGAATATACCTTGGGAAAACTGAAAATCAATAAGACAGAGCCACTCCAAAATTTAGGGCTGCACTGCTTATAAGGACCTCAACTTGGGTACACCTTAAATATCCCAGGAAATATAAAAATGGTTCAAAAAATTGTGGTACTTACGTACGATGGAATATCCCTCAGCCATGAAATCAATGTCATAAGACCAGTAGCAGTAAAATGGGTGGATTCAGGTACGATGATTCTAAGTGAAATAAGTCACAGAGAAAAAGAAACTTATCATAAGATATCACTTATGAAGATCCTGTAAATATGGCTACACTTGAACTGAGTTAGGAAAGAGATCAGTGTCTCACATTTAGAAAGTACTCTTATGCCTGCTTAACGGGGAAGGAGAGGTGGGGTGATGCATAAAAACAGAGTTTGATATAAGCACAGGTACCATTCCAAAAACCAACTATGGAATAGACAAGACCTACACCTTCCTCAGTGAAAGGGACTCAAAACCCCATATTTCCCGCAGAGGAATATATCTGACTAGTAAGAATCTTAAAACCTATGTATAGATATGTCTCCGTAAGGGAATCAAGTGTGTCTAGACTGGCATAAACATGGCAGCGAGAATCAGCTCAAACCCACTATAAAAAGGAATTTCAAAAACAAAACAAAAAAACTGGGAAATTCTTTCCAATTCCTTCAGGGTCTCTGATGAAACCTGGAATGACCCTATCTACAACGACAGCTGGATGTGGCATAAGGCTGGACACTTGGGACTGAGAAGATTGGTGAGATTGGGTGAACAAATGCAGACCCTTTAAAGCAATAATGCATGGCACCCATTCCATGGGTCCCAACTCTCCAGGTTGAAGGGAATATTACTACAGTTATAACATGTACGGGAAACCTAGAGAACGGACACACTGTGAATACGAAAGGTTTCTAAAACTCAACGAATAGTCCCTCTCCTGGTGCTCCGGTTTGACATTCCATCTGCTTTACTATCAACCTCCCAACTTGGAGAGACAGACCCTTTAACCTCCTGGTTCGCACAGGTTGCCAATTTGGCAGAGGATGAAAGGGAAGAGGGAGAACCAATGAGAGAGTACCTGATAGGCATTTCGACGGGCACATGTCACTGTAATTTCCCGGCAGGAAGAAGAATTAACCAAAGTCTCAGCCACCTACCGGGAACCAGTATAGGTCCTGAACCAAAATTTTGGACCTGCGGTCAGCTCACCAAAAACGAGTGGAAAAATGGACCTCAGGGGCACAGCAATTCACAAACTGGCCGAGTAATAAAGGACAACTATCGTCCAAAAATCTGTTGAGGGAAGGCAACGAGGCGGACTTGGAAGCGAGGCAGAATAGCAGGAAACAGATTCCAAGAGGTACGTTGGAATCGCATTTAAAGCACAGGAAGAGGGGCACAACTTCGACAATGATGCACGTGGCGATAAAGGGCGTATGCGTTTTCTCCTGCATATATTCAAGAGAAAACGCATATGCCCTTTTTGGCCAAGCAAGCAATAGGGCAATGCAAATCTGCACTACAAAGAAGTATCACTTCCCACCGGTCAAAAGGGACATCCACAAAATGTGTAAAAACCAGAAAGGCAAGACAGGCCCTGGAGAACAGGGAGCCTTGTTATGCTGATGGGCGGGATGTACATTGCCAACTGCCTCTCTGGAGGAGTACATTGTGTTCCCTAAAACAAGTAAAGAACAGAGCTACAGAGCCAAGGGCACTTCCAGTCTAGGGAATATACCTTGGGAAAACTGAAAATCAATAAGACAGAGCCACCCCAAAATTTAGGGCTGCACTGCTTACAAGGACCTCAACTTGGGTACACCTTAAATATCCCAGGAAATATAAAAATGGTTCAAAAAATTGTGGTACTTACGTACGATGGAATATCCCTCACCCATGAAATCAATGTCATAAGACCAGTAGCAGTAAAATGGGTGGATTCAGGTACGATGATTCTAAGTGAAATAAGTCACAGAGAAAAAGAAACTTATCATAAGATATCACTTATGAAGATCCTGTAAACATGGCTACACTTGAACTGAGTTAGGAAAGAGAACAGTGTCTCACATTTAGAAAACACTCTTATGCCTGCTTAAGGGGGAAGGAGAGGTGGGGTGATGCATAAAACCAGAGTTTGATATAAGCACAGGTACCGTTCCAAAAACCAACTATGGAATGGACAAGACCTACACCTTCCTCAGTGAAAGGGACTCAAAACCCCATATTTCCCGCAGAGGAATATATCTGACTAGTAAGAATCTTAAAACCTATGTATTGATATGTCTCCGTAAGGAAACCAAGTGTGTCTAGACTGGCATAAACATGGCAGCGAGAATCAGCTCAAACCCACTATAAAAAGGAATTTCAAAAACAAAACAAAAAAACTGGGAAATTCTTTACAATTCCTTCAGGGTCTCTGATGAAACCTGGAATGACCCTATCTACAACGACAGCTGGATGTGGCATAAGGCTGGACACTTTGGACTGAGAGGATTGGTGAGATTGGGTGAACAAATGCAGACCATTTAAAGCAATAGTGCTTGGCACACATTCCATGGGTCCCAACTCTCCAGGTTGAAGGGAATATTACTACAGTTATAACATGTCCGGGAAACCTAGAGAACGGACACACTGTGAATACGAAAGGTTTCTAAAACTCAACGAATAGTCCCTCTCCTGGTGCTCCGGTTCAACTTTCCACCTGCTTTACTATCAACCTCCCAACTTGGAGAGACAGACCCTTTAACCTCCTGGTTGGCACAGGTTGCCAATTTGGCAGAGGATGAAAGGGAAGAAGGAGAACCAATGAGAGAGTAGCTGTTAGGCATTTGGACGGGCACATATCACTGTAATTTCCCGGCAGGAAGAAGAATTAACCAAAGTCTCAACCCCCCACCGGGAACCAGCATAGGCCCTGAACCAAAATTTTGGACCTGCGATCAGCTCACCAAAAACGAGTTGAAAAATGGAGCTCAGGGGCACAGCAATTCACAAACTGGCCGAGTAATAAAGGACAACTATCGTCCAAAAATCTGTTGAGGGAAGGCAACGAGGCGGACTTGAAAGCGAGGCAGAATAGCAGGAAACAGATTTCAAGAGGTACGTTGGAATCGCCTTTAAAGCACAGGAAGAGGGGCACAACTTCGACAATGATGCACTTGGCCAAAAAGGGCGTATGCGTTTTCTCCTGAATATATTCAGGAGAAAACGCATACGCCCTTTTTGGCCAAGCAAGCAAGCAGGCAATGCAAATCTGCATTACAAAGAAGTATCACTTCCCACCGGTCAAAAGGGACATCCACAAAATGTGTAAAAACCAGAAAGGCAAGACAGGCACTGGAGAACAGGGAGCCTTGTTATGCTGATTGGCGGATGTAAATTGCCAAATGCCTCTCTGGAGGAGTACATTGTGTTCCCTAAAACAAGTAAACAACAGAGCTACAGAGCCAAGGGCACTTCCAGTCTAAGGAATATACTTTTGGAAAACTGAATATCAAAAAGACACAGCCACCCCAATATTTAGGGCTGCACTGCTTATAAGGACCTCAACTTGGGTACACCTTAAATATCCCAGGAAATATAAAAATGGTTCAAAAAATTGTGGTACTTACGTACGATGGAATATCCCTCAGCCATGAAATCAATGTCATAAGACCAGTAGCAGCAAAATGGGTGGATTCAGGTACGATGATTCTAAGTGAAATAAGTCACACAGAAAAAGAAACTTATCATAAGATATCACTTATGAAGATCCTGTAAACATGGCTACACTTGAACTGAGTTAGGAAAGAGAACAGTGTCTCACATTTAGAACACACTCTTATGCCTGCTTAAGGGGGAAGGAGAGGTGGGGTGATGCATAAAACCAGAGTTTGATATAAGCACAGGTACCGTTCCAAAAACCAACTATGGAATAGACAAGACCTACACCTTCCTCAGTGAAAGGGACTCAAAACCCCATATTTCCCGCAGAGGAATATATCTGACTAGTAAGAATCTTAAAACCTATGTATTGATATGTCTCCGTAAGGGAATCAAGTGTGTCTAGACTGGCATAAACATGGCAGCGAGAATCAGCTCAAACCCACTATAAAAAGGAATTTCAAAAACAAAACAAAAAAACTGGGAAATTCTTTACAATTCCTTCAGGGTCTCTGATGAAACCTGGAATGACCCTATCTACAACGACAGCTGGATGTGGCATAAGGCTGGACACTTGGGACTGAGAGGATTGGTGAGATTGGGTGAACAAATGCAGACCATTTAAAGCAATAATGCATGGCACACATTCCATGGGTACCAACTCTCCAGGTTGAAGGGAATATTACTACAGATATAACATGTACGGGAATCCTAGAGAACGGACACAATGTGAATACGAAAGGTTTCTAAAACTCAACGAATAGTCCCTCTCCTGGTGCTCCGGTTTGACTTTCCATCTGCTTTATTATCAACCTCCCAACTTGGAGAGACAGCCCCTTTAACCTGCTGGTTCGCACAGGTTGCCAATTTGGCAGAGGATGAAAGGGAAGAGGGAGAACCAATGAGAGAGTAGCTGTTAGGCATTTGGACGGGCACATATCACTGTAATTTCCCGGCAGGAAGAAGAATTAACCAAAGTCTCAGCCCCCCACCGGGAACCAGCAGAAGTCCTGAACCAAAATTTTGGACTTGCGGTCAGCTCACCAAAAACGAGCTGAAAAATGGAGCTCAGGGGCACAGCAATTCACAAACTGGCCGAGTAATAAAGGACAACTATCGTCCAAAAATCTGCTGAGGGAAGGCAATGAGGCGGACTTGAAAGCGAGGCAGAATAGCAGGAAACAGATTTCAAGAGGTACGTTGGAATCGCCTTTAAAGCACAGGAAGAGGGGCACAACTTCGACAATGAGACACTTGGCCAAAAAGGGCGTATGTGTTTTCTCCTGAATATATTCAGGAGAAAACGCATACGCCCTTTTTGGCCAAGCAAGCAAGCGGGCAATGCAAATCTGCACTACAAAGAAGTATCACTTCCCACCGGTCAAAAGGGACATCCACAAAATGTGTAAAAACAAGAAAGGCAAGACAGGCCCTGGAGAACAGGGAGCCTTGTTATGCTGATGGGCGGCATGTAAATTGCCAACTGCCTCTCTGGAGGAGTGCATTGTGTTCCCTAAAACAAGTAAACAACAGAGCTACAGAGCCAAGGGCACTTCCAGTCCAGGGAATATACCTTGGGAAAACTGAAAATCAAAATGACACAGCCACCCCAAAATTTAGTGCTGCACTGCTTACAAGGACCTCAACTTCGGTACACCTTAAATATCCCAGGAAATATAAAAATGGTTCAAAAAATTGTGGTACTTATGTACGATGGAATATACCTCAGCCATGAAATCAATGTCATAAGACCAGTAGCAGCAAAATGGGTGGATTCAGGTACGATGATTCTAAGTGAAATAAGTCACACAGAAAAAGAAACTTATCATAAGATATCACTTATGAAGATCCTGTAAACATGGCTACACTTGAACTGAGTTAGGAAAGAGAACAGTGTCTCACATTTAGAAAACACTGTTATGCCTGCTTAAGGGGGAAGGAGAGGTGGGGTGATGCATAAAATCAGAGTTTGATATAAGCACAGGTACCGTTCCAAAAACCAACTATGGAATAGACAAGACCTACACCTTCCTCAGTGAAAGGGACTCAAAACCCCATATTTCCCGCAGAGGAATATATCTGACTAGTAAGAATCTTAAAACCTATGTATTGATATGTCTCCGTAAGGGAATCAAGTGTGTCTAGACTGGCATAAACATGGCAGCGAGAATCAGCTCAAACCCACTATAAAAAGGAATTTCAAAAACAAAACAAAAAAACTGGGAAATTCTTTACAATTCCTTCAGGGTCTCTGATGAAACCTGGAATGACCCTATCTACAACGACAGCTGGATGTGGCATAAGGCTGGACACTTTGCACTGAGAGGATTGGTGAGATTGGGTGAAGAAATGCAAACCATTTAAAGCAATAATGCATGGCACACATTCCATGGGTACCAACTCTCCAGGTTGAAGGGAATATTACTACAGATATAACATGTACGGGAATCCTAGAGAACGGACACACTGTGAGTACGAAAGGTTTCTAAAACTCAACGAATAGTCCCCCTCCTGGTGCTCCGGTTTGACTTTCCATCTGCTTTATTATCAACCTCCCAACTTGGAGAGACAGCCCCTTTAACCTCCTGGTTCGCACAGGTTGCCAATTTGGCAGAGGATGAAAGGGAAGAGGGAGAACCAATGAGAGAGTAGCTGTTAGGCATTTGGACGGGCACATATCTCTCTAATTTCCCGGCAGGAAGAAGAATTAACCAAAGTCTCAGCCACCCACCAGGAATCAGTATAGATCCTGAACCAAAATTTTGGACTTGCGGTCAGCTCACCAAAAACGAGTTGAAAAATGGAGCTCAGGGGCACAGCAATTCACAAACTGGCCGAGTAATAAAGGACAACTATCGTCCAAAAATCTGTTGAGGGAAGGCAACGAGGCGGACTTGAAAGCGAGGCAGTATAGCAGGAAACAGATTTCAAGAGGTACGTTGGAATCGCCTTTAAAGCACAGGAAGAGGGGCACAACTTCGATAATGATGCACTTGGCCAAAAAGGGCGTATGCGTTTTCTCCTGAATATATTCAGGAGAAAACGCATACGCCCTTTTTGGCCAAGCAAGCAAGCGGGCAATGCAAATCTGCACTACAAAGAAGTATCACTTCCCACCGGTCAAAAGGGACATCCACAAAATGTGTAAAAACCAGAAAGGCAAGACAGGCCCTGGAGAACAGGGAGCCTTGTTATGCTGATGGGCGGGATGTAAATTGCCAACTGCCTCTCTGGAGGAGTGCATTGTGTTCCCTAAAACAAGTAAACAACAGAGCTACAGAGCCAAGGGCACTTCCAGTCTAGGGAATATACCTTGGGAAAACTGAAAATCAAAAAGACACAGCCACCCCAAAATTTAGGGCTGCACTGCTTACAAGGACCTCAACTTGGGTACACCTTAAATATCCCAGGAAATATAAAAATGGTTCAAAAAATTGTGGTACTTACGTACGATGGAATATCCCTCAGCCATGAAATCAATGTCATAAGACCAGTAGCAGCAAAATGGGTGGATTCAGGTACGATGATTCTAAGTGAAATAAGTCACACAGAAAAAGAAACTTATCATAAGATATCACTTATGAAGATCCTGTAAACATGGCTACACTTGAACTGAGTTAGGAAAGAGAACAGTGTCTCACATTTAGAAAACACTCTTATGCCTGCTTAAGGGGGAAGGAGAGGTGGGGTGATGCATAAAACCAGAGTTTGATATAAGCACAGGTACCGTTCCAAAAACCAACTATGGAATAGACAAGACCTACACCTTCCTCAGTGAAAGGGACTCAAAACCCCATATTTCCCGCAGAGGAATACATCTGACTAGTAAGAATCTTAAAACCTATGTATTGATATGTCTCCGTAAGGGAATCAAGTGTGTCTAGACTGGGATAAATATGGCAGCGAGAATCAGCTCAAACCCACTATAAAAAGGAATTTCAAAAATAAAACAAAAAAACTGGGAAATTCTTTACAATTCCTTCAGGGTCTCTGATGAAACCTGAAATGACCCTATCTACAATGACAGCTGGATGTGGCATAAGGCTGGACACTTGGGACTGAGAGGATTGGTGAGATTGGGTGAGCAAATGCAGACCCTTTAAAGCAATAATGCATGGCACACATTCCATGGGTCCCAACTCTCCAGGTTGAAGGGAATATTACTACAGATATAACATGTACGGGAATCCTAGAGAACGGACACACTGTGAATACGAAAGGTTTCTAAAACTCAACGAATAGTCCCTCTCCTGGTGCTCCGGTTTGACTTTCCATCTGCTTTATTATCAACCTCCCAACTTGGAGAGACAGCCCCTTTAACCTCCTGGTTCGCACAGGTTGCCAATTTGGCAGAGGATGAAAGGGAAGAGGGAGAACCAATGAGAGAGTAGCTGTTAGGCATTTGGACGGCAACATATCACTGTAATTTCCCGGCAGGAAGAAGAATTAACCAAAGTCTCAGCCCCCCACCGGGAACCAGTATAGGTCCTGAACCAAAATTTTGGACTTGCGGTCAGCTCACCTAAAACGAGTTGAAAAATGGAGCTCAGGGGCAAAGCAATTCACAAACTGGCCGAGTAATAAAGGACAACTATCGTCCAAATATCTGTTGAGGGAAGGCCATGAGGCGGACTTGAAAGCGAGGCAGAATAGCAGGAAACAGATTTCAAGAGGTACGTTGGAATCGCCTTTAAAGCACAGGAAGAGGGGCACAACTTCGTCAATGATGCACTTGGCCAAAAAGGGCGTATGCGTTTTCTCCTGAATATATTCAGGAGAAAACGCATACGCCCTTTTTGGCCAAGCAAGCAATCGGGCAATGCAAATCTGCATTACAAAGAAGTATCACTTACCACCGGTCAAAAGGGACATCCACAAAATGTGTAAAAACCAGAAAGGCAAGACAGGCACTGGAGAACAGGGAGCCTTGTTATGCTGATGGGCGGATGTAAATTGCCAACTGCCTCTCTGGAGGAGTACATTGTGTTCCCTAAAACAAGTAAAGAACAGAGCTACAGAACCAAGGGCACTTCCAGTCTAAGGAATATACCTTTGGAAAACTGAATATCAAAAAGGCACAGCCACCCCAAAATTTAGGGCTGCACTGCTTACAAGGACCTCAACTTGGGTACACCTTAAATATCCCAGGAAATATAAAAATGGTTCAAAAAATTGTGGTACTTACGTACGATGGAATATCCCTCAGCCATGAAATCAATGTCATAAGACCAGTAGCAACAAAATGGGTGGATTCAGGTACGATGATTCTAAGTGAAATAAGTCACACAGAAAAAGAAACTTATCATAAGATATCACTTATGAAGATCCTGTAAACATGGCTACACTTGAACTGAGTTAGGAAAGAGAACAGTGTCTCACATTTAGAAAACACTCTTATGCCTGCTTAAGGGGGAAGGAGAGGTGGGGTGATGCATAAAACCAGAGTTTGATATAAGCACAGGTACCGTTCCAAAAACCAACTATGGAATAGACAAGACCTACACCTTCCTCAGTGAAAGGGACTCAAAACCCCATATTTCCCGCAGAGGAATATATCTGACTAGTAAGAATCTTAAAACCTATGTATTGATATGTCTCCGTAAGGGAATCAAGTGTGTCTAGACTGGCATAAACATGGCAGCGAGAATCAGCTCAAACCCACTATAAAAAGGAATTTCAAAAACAAAACAAAAAAACTGGGAAATTCTTTACAATTCCTTCAGGGTCTCTGATGAAACCTGGAATGACCCTATCTACAACGACAGCTGGATGTGGCATAAGGCTGGACACTTTGGACTGAGAGGATTGGTGAGATTGGGTGAACAAATGCAGACCATTTAAAGCAATAATGCATGGCACACATTCCATGGGTCCCAACTCTCCAGGTTGAAGGGAATATTACTACAGCTATAACATGTACGGGAATCCTAGAGAACGGACACACTGTGAATACGAAAGGTTTCTAAAACTCAACGAATAGTCCCTCTCCTGGTGCTCCGGTTTGACTTTCCATCTGCTTTATTATCAACCTCCCAACTTGGAGAGACAGCCCCTTTAACCTCCTGGTTCGCACAGGTTGCCAATATGGCAGAGGATGAAAGGGAAGAGGGAGAACCAATGAGAGAGTAGCTGTTAGGCATTTGGACGGGCACATATCACTGTAATTTCCCGGCAGGAAGAAGAATTAACCAAAGTCTCAGCCACCCACCGGGAATCAGTATAGATCCTGAACCAAAATTTTGGACTTGCGGTCAGCTCACCAAAAACGAGTTGAAAAATGGAGCTCAGGGGCACAGCAATTCACAAACTGGCCGAGTAATAAAGGACAACTATCGTCCAAAAATCTGTTGAGGGAAGGCAATGAGGCGGACTTGAAAGCGAAGCAGAATAGCAGGAAACAGATTTCAAGATGTACGTTGGAATCGACTTTAAAGCACAGGAAGAGGGGCACAACTTTGACAATGATGCACTTGGCCAAAAAGGGCGTATGCGTTTTCTCCTGAATATATTCAGGAGAAAACGCATACGCCCTTTTTGGCCAAGCAAGCAAGCGGGCAATGCAAATCTGCACTACAAAGAAGTATCACTTCCCACCGGTCAAAAGGGACATCCACAAAATGTGTAAAAACCAGAAAGGCTAGACAGGCCCTGGAGAACAGGGAGCCTTGTTATGCCGATGGGCGGGATGTAAATTGCCAACTGCCTCTCTGGAGGAGTGCATTGTGTTCCCTAAAACAAGTAAACAACAGAGCTACAGAGCCAAGGGCACTTCCAGTCTAGGGAATATACCTTGGGAAAACTGAAAATCAAAAAGACACAGCCACCCCAAAATTTAGGGCTGCACTGCTTACAAGGACCTCAACTTGGGTACACCTTAAATATCCCAGGAAATATAAAAATGGTTCAAAAAATTGTGGTACTTACGTACGATGGAATATCCCTCAGCCATGAAATCAATGTCATAAGACCAGTAGCAGCAAAATGGGTGGATTCAGGTACGATGATTCTAAGTGAAATAAGTCACAGAGAAAAAGAAACTTATCATAAGATATCACTTATGAAGATCCTGTAAACATGGCTACACTTGAACTGAGTTAGGAAAGAGAACAGTGTCTCACATTTAGAAAACACTCTTATGCCTGCTTAAGGGGGAAGGAGAGGTGGGGTGATGCATAAAACCAGAGTTTGATATAAGCACAGGTACCGTTCCAAAAACCAACTATGGAATAGACAAGACCTACACCTTCCTCAGTGAAAGGGACTCAAAACCCCATATTTCCCGCAGAGGAATATATCTGACTAGTAAGAATCTTAAAACCTATGTATTGACATGTCTCCGTAAGGGAATCAAGTGTGTCTAGACTGGGATAAATATGGCAGCGAGAATCAGCTCAAACCCACTATAAAAAGGAATTTCAAAAATAAAACAAAACAACTGGGAAATTATTTACAATTCCTTCAGGGTCTCTGATGAAACCTGAAATGACCCTATCTACAATGACAGCTGGATGTGGCATAAGGCTGGACACTTGGGACTGAGAGGATTGGTGAGATTGGGTGAGCAAATGCAGACCCTTTAAAGCAATAATGCATGGCACACATTCCATGGGTCCCAACTCTCCAGGTTGAAGGGAATATTACTACAGATATAACATGTACGGGAATCCTAGAGAACGGACACACTGTGAATACGAAAGGTTTCTAAAACTCAACGAATAGTCCCTCTCCTGGTGCTCCGGTTTGACTTTCCATCTGCTTTATTATCAACCTCCCAACTTGGAGAGACAGCCCCTTTAACCTCCTGGTTCGCACAGGTTGCCAATTTGGCAGAGGATGAAAGGGAAGAGGGAGAACCAATGAGAGAGTAGTTGTTAGGCATTTGGACGGGCACATATCACTGTAATTTCCCGGCAGGAAGAAGAATTAACCAAAGTCTCAGCCACCCACCGGGAATCAGTATAGATCCTGAACCAAAATTTTGGACTTGCGGTCAGCTCACCAAAAACGAGTTGAAAAATGGAGCTCAGGGGCAAAGCAATTAACAAACTGGCCGAGTAATAAAGGACAACTATCGTCCAAAAATCTGTTGAGGGAAGGCAATGAGGCGGACTTGAAAGCGAAGCAGAATAGCAGGAAACAGATTTCAAGATGTACGTTGGAATCGCCTTTAAAGCACAGGAAGAGGGGCACAACTTTGACAATGATGCACTTGGCCAAAAAGGGCGTATGCGTTTTCTCCTGAATATATTCAGGAGAAAACGCATACGCCCTTTTTGGCCAAGCAAGCAAGCGGGCAATGCAAATCTGCACTACAAAGAAGTATCACTTCCCACCGGTCAAAAGGGACATCCACAAAATGTGTAAAAACCAGAAAGGCAAGACAGGCCCTGGAGAACAGGGAGCCTTGTTATGCTGATGGGCGGGATGTAAATTGCCAACTGCCTCTCTGGAGGAGTGCATTGTGTTCCCTAAAACAAGTAAACAACAGAGCTACAGAGCCAAGGGCACTTCCAGTCTAGGGAATATACCTTGGGAAAACTGAAAATCAAAAAGACACAGCCACCCCAAAATTTAGGGCTGCACTGCTTACAAGGACCTCAACTTGGGTACACCTTAAATATCCCAGGAAATATAAAAATGGTTCAAAAAATTGTGGTACTTACGTACGATGGAATATCCCTCAGCCATGAAATCAATGTCATAAGACCAGTAGCAGCAAAATGGGTGGATTCAGGTACGATGATTCTAAGTGAAATAAGTCACACAGAAAAAGAAACTTATCATAAGATATCACTTATGAAGATCCTGTAAACATGGCTACACTTGAACTGAGTTAGGAAAGAGAACAGTGACTCACATTTAGAAAACACTCTTATGCCTGCTTAAGGGGGAAGGAGAGGTGGGGTGATGCATAAAACCAGAGTTTGATAAAAGCACAGGTACCGTTCCAAAAACCAACTATGGAATAGACAAGACCTACACCTTCCTCAGTGAAAGGGACTCAAAACCCCATATTTCCCGCAGAGGAATATATCTGACTAGTAAGAATCTTAAAACCTATGTATTGACATGTCTCCGTAAGGGAATCAAGTGTGTCTAGACTGGGATAAATATGGCAGCGAGAATCAGCTCAAACCCACTATAAAAAGGAATTTCAAAAATAAAACAAAACAACTGGGAAATTATTTACAATTCCTTCAGGGTCTCTGATGAAACCTGAAATGACCCTATCTACAATGACAGCTGGATGTGGCATAAGGCTGGACACTTGGGACTGAGAGGATTGGTGAGATTGGGTGAGCAAATGCAGACCCTTTAAAGCAATAATGCATGGCACACATTCCATGGGTCCCAACTCTCCAGGTTGAAGGGAATATTACTACAGATATAACATGTACGGGAATCCTAGAGAACGGACACACTGTGAATACGAAAGGTTTCTAAAACTCAACGAATAGTCCCTCTCCTGGTGCTCCGGTTTGACTTTCCATCTGCTTTATTATCAACCTCCCAACTTGGAGAGACAGCCCCTTTAACCTCCTGGTTCGCACAGTTTGCCAATTTGGCAGAGGATGAAAGGGACGAGGGAGAACCAATGAGAGAGTAGCTGTTAGGCATTTGGACGGGCACATATCACTGTAATTTCCCGGCAGGAAGAAGAATTAACCAAAGTCTCAGCCACCCACCGGGAATCAGTATAGATCCTGAACCAAAATTTTGGACTTGCGGTCAGCTCACCAAAAACGAGTTGAAAAATGGAGCTCAGGGGCACAGCAATTCACAAACTGGCCGAGTAATAAAGGACAACTATCGTCCAAAAATCTGTTGAGGGAAGGAAACGAGGCGGACTTGAAAGCGAGGCAGAATAGCAGGAAACAGATTTCAAGAGGTACGTTGGAATCGCCTTTAAAGCACAGGAAGAGGGGCACAACTTCGACAATGATGAACTTGGCCCAAAAGGGTGTATGCGTTTTCTCCTGAATATATTCAGGAGAAAACGCATATGCCCTTTTTGGCCAAGCAAGCAAGCGGGCAATGCAAATCTGCACTACAAAGAAGTATCACTTCCCACCGGTCAAAAGGGACATCTACAAAATGTGTAAAAACCAGAAAGGCAAGACAGGCCCTGGAGAACAGGGAGCCTTGTTATGCTGATGGGCGGGATGTAAATTGCCAACTGCCTCTCTGGAGGAGTGCATTGTGTTCCCTAAAACAAGTAAACAACAGAGCTACAGAGCCAAGGGCACTTCCAGTCTAGGGAATATACCTGGGAAAAACTGAAAATCAATAAGACAGAGCCACCCCAAAATTTAGGGCTGCACTGCTTACAAGGACCTCAACTTGGGTACACCTTAAATATCCCAGGAAATATAAAATTGGTTCAAAAAATTGTGGTACTTACGTACGATGGAATATCCCTCAGCCATGAAATCAATGTCATAAGACCAGTAGCAGCAAAATGGGTGGATTCAGGTACGATGATTCTAAGTGAAATAAGTCACAGAGAAAAAGAAACATATCATAAGTTATCACTTATGAAGATCCTGTAAACATGGCTACACTTGAACTGAGTTAGGAAAGAGAACAGTGTCTCACATTTAGAAAACACTCTTATGTCTGCTTAAGGGGGAAGGAGAGGTGGGGTGATGCATAAAACCAGAGTTTGATATAAGCACAGGTACCGTTCCAAAAACCAACTATGGAATAGACAAGACCTACACCTTCCTCAGTGAAAGGGACTCAAAACCCCATATTTCCCCCAGAGGAATATATCTGACTAGTAAGAATCTTAAAACCTATGTATTGATATGTCTCCATAAGGGAATCAAGTGTGTCTAGACTGGCATAAACATGGCAGCGAGAATCAGCTCAAACCCACTATAAAAAGGAATTTCAAAAACAAAACAAAAAAACTGGGAAATTCTTTACAATTCCTTCAGGGTCTCTGATGAAACCTGAAATGACCCTATCTACAATGACAGCTGGATGTGGCATAAGGCTGGACACTTGGGACTGAGAGGATTGGTGAGATTGGGTGAGCAAATGCAGACCCTTTAAAGCAATAATGCATGGCACACATTCCATGGGTCCCAACTCTCCAGGTTGAAGGGAATATTACTACAGATATAACATGTACGGGAATCCTAGAGAACGGACACACTGTGAATACGAAAGGTTTCTAAAACTCAACGAATAGTCCCTCTCCTGGTGCTCCGGTTTGACTTTCCATCTGCTTTATTATCAACCTCCCAACTTGGAGAGACAGCCCCTTTAACCTCCTGGTTCGCACAGGTTGCCAATTTGGCAGAGGATGAAAGGGAAGAGGGAGAACCAATGAGAGAGTAGCTGTTAGGCATTTGGACGGGCACATATCACTGTAATTTCCCGGCAGGAAGAAGAATTAACCAAAGTCTCAGCCACCCACCGGGAATCAGTATAGATCCTGAACCAAAATTTTGGACTTGCGGTCAGCTCACCAAAAACGAGTTGAAAAATGGAGCTCAGGGGCACAGCAATTCACAAACTGGCCGAGTAATAAAGGACAACTATCGTCCAAAAAACTGTTGAGGGAAGGCAATGAGGCGGACTTGAAAGCGTGGCAGAATAGCAGGAAACAGATTTCAAGAGGTACGTTGGAATCGCCTTTAAAGCACAGGAAGAGGGGCACAACTTCGACAATGATGCACTTGGCCAAAAAGGGCGTATGTGTTTTCTCCTGAATATATTCAGGAGAAAACGCATACGCCCTTTTTGGCCAAGCAAGCAAGCGGGCAATGCAAATCTGCACTACAAAGAAGTATCACTTCCCACCAGTCAAAAGGGACATCCACAAAATGTGTAAAAACCAGAAAGGCAAGACAGGCCCTGGAGAACAGGGTGCCTTGTTATGCTGATGGGCGGGATGTAAATTGCCAACTGCCTCTCTGGAGGAGTGCATTGTGTTCCCTAAAACAAGTAAACAACAGAGCTACAGAGCCAAGGGCGCTTCCAGTCTAGGGAATATACCTTGGGAAAACTGAAAATCAAAAAGACACAGCCACCCCAAAATTTAGGGCTGCACTGCTTACAAGGACCTCAACTTGGGTACACCTTAAATATCCCAGGAAATATAAAAATGGTTCAAAAAATTGTGGTACTTACGTACGATGGAATATCCCTCAGCCATGAAATCAATGTCATAAGACCAGTAGCAGCAAAATGGGTGGATTCAGGTACGATGATTCTAAGTGAAATAAGTCACACAGAAAAAGAAACTTATGATAAGATATCACTTATGAAGATCCTGTAAACATGGCTACACTTGAACTGAGTTAGGAAAGAGAACAGTGTCTCACATTTAGAAAACACTCTTATGCCTGCTTAAGGGGGAAGGAGAGGTGGGGTGATGCATAAAACCAGAGTTTGATATAAGCACAGGTACCGTTCCAAAAACCAACTATGGAATAGACAAGACCTACACCTTCCTCAGTGAAAGGGACTCAAAACCCCATATTTCCCGCAGAGGAATATATCTGACTAGTAAGAATCTTAAAACCTATGTATTGATATGTCTCCGTAAGGGAATCAAGTGTGTCTAGACTGGGATAAATATGGCAGCGAGAATCAGCTCAAACCCACTATAAAAAGGAATTTAAAAAATAAAACAAAACAACTGGGAAATTCTTTACAATTCCTTCAGGGTCTCTGATGAAACCTGAAATGACCCTATCTACAATGACAGCTGGATGTGGCATAAGGCTGGACACTTGGGACTGAGAGGATTGGTGAGATTGGGTGAGCAAATGCAGACCCTTTAAAGCAATAATGCATGGCACACATTCCATGGGTCCCAACTCTCCAGGTTGAAGGGAATATTACTACAGATATAACATGTACGGGAATCCTAGAGAACGGACACACTGTGAATACGAAAGGTTTCTAAAACTCAACGAATAGTCCCTCTCCTGGTGCTCCGGTTTGACTTTCCATCTGCTTTATTATCAACCTCCCAACTTGGAGAGACAGCCCCTTTAACCTCCTGGTTCGCACAGGTTGCCAATTTGGCAGAGGATGAAACGGAAGAGGGAGAACCAATGAGAGAGTAGCTGTTAGGCATTTGGACGGGCACATATCACTGTAATTTCCCGGCAGGAAGAAGAATTAACCAAAGTCTCAGCCACCCACCGGGAATCAGTATAGATCCTGAACCAAAATTTTGGACTTGCGGTCAGCTCACCAAAAACGAGTTGAAAAATGGAGCTCAGGGGCACAGCAATTCACAAACTGGCCGAGTAATAAAGGACAACTATCGTCCAAAAATCTGTTGAGGGAAGGAAACGAGGCGGACTTGAAAGCGAGGCAGAATAGCAGGAAACAGATTTCAAGAGGTACGTTGGAATCGCCTTTAAAGCACAGGAAGAGGGGCACAACTTCGACAATGATGAACTTGGCCCAAAAGGGCGTATGCGTTTTCTCCTGAATATATTCAGGAGAAAACGCATATGCCCTTTTTGGCCAAGCAAGCAAGCGGGCAATGCAAATCTGCACTACAAAGAAGTATCACTTCCCACCGGTCAAAAGGGACATCCACAAAATGTGTAAAAACCAGAAAGGCAAGACAGGCCCTGGAGAACAGGGAGCCTTGTTATGCTGATGGGCGGGATGTAAATTGCCAACTGCCTCTCTGGAGGAGTGCATTGTGTTCCCTAAAACAAGTAAACAACAGAGCTACAGAGCCAAGGGCACTTCCAGTCTAGGGAATATACCTGGGAAAAACTGAAAATCAATAAGACAGAGCCACCCTAAAATTTAGGGCTGCACTGCTTACAAGGACCTCAACTTGGGTACACCTTAAATATCCCAGGAAATATAAAATTGGTTCAAAAAATTGTGGTACTTACGTACAATGGAATATCCCTCAGCCATGAAATCAATGTCATAAGACCAGTAGCAGCAAAATGGGTGGATTCAGGTACGATGATTCTAAGTGAAATAAGTCACAGAGAAAAAGAAACATATCATAAGTTATCACTTATGAAGATCCTGTAAACATGGCTACACTTGAACTGAGTTAGGAAAGAGAACAGTGTCTCACATTTAGAAAACACTCTTATGCCTGCTTAAGGGGGAAGGAGAGGTGGGGTGATGCATAAAACCAGAGTTTGATATAAGCACAGGTACCTTTCCAAAAACCAACTATGGAATAGACAAGACCTACACCTTCCTCAGTGAAAGGGACTCAAAACCCCATATTTCCCGCAGAGGAATATATCTAACTAGTAAGAATCTTAAAACCTATGTATTGATATGTCTCCATAAGGGAATCAAGTGTGTCTAGACTGGCATAAACATGGCAGCGAGAATCAGCTCAAACCCACTATAAAAAGGAATTTCAAAAACAAAACAAAAAAAACTGGGAAATTCTTTACAATTCCTTCAGGGTCTCTGATGAAACCTGAAATGACCCTATCTACAATGACAGCTGGATATGGCATAAGGCTGGACACTTGGGACTGAGAGAATTGGTGAGATTGGGTGAGCAAATGCAGACCCTTTAAAGCAATAATGCATGGCACACATTCCATGGGTCCCAACTCTCCAGGTTGAAGGGAATATTACTACAGATATAACATGTACGGGAATCCTAGAGAACGGACACACTGTGAATACGAAAGGTTTCTAAAACTCAACGAATAGTCCCTCTCCTGGTGCTCCGGTTTGACTTTCCATCTGCTTTATTATCAACCTCCCAACTTGGAGAGACAGCCCCTTTAACCTCCTGGTTCGCACAGGTTGCCAATTTGGCAGAGGATGAAAGGGAAGAGGGAGAACCAATGAGAGAGTAGCTGTTAGGCATTTGGACGGGCACATATCACTGTAATTTCCCGGCAGGAAGAAGAATTAACCAAAGTCTCAGCCACCCACCGGGAATCAGTATAGATCCTGAACCAAAATTTTGGACTTGCGGTCAGCTCACCAAAAACGAGTTGAAAAATGGAGCTCAGGGGCACAGCAATTCACAAACTGGCCGAGTAATAAAGGACAACTATCGTCCAAAAATCTGTTGAGGGAAGGCAATGAGGCGGACTTGAAAGCGTGGCAGAATAGCAGGGAACAGATTTCAAGAGGTACGTTGGAATCGCCTTTAAAGCACAGGAAGAGGGGCACAACTTCGACAATGATGCACTTGGCCAAAAAGGGCGTATGTGTTTTCTCCTGAATATATTCAGGAGAAAACGCATACGCCCTTTTTGGCCAAGCAAGCAAGCGGGCAATGCAAATCTGCACTACAAAGAAGTATCACTTCCCACCAGTCAAAAGGGACATCCACAAAATGTGTAAAAACCAGAAAGGCAAGACAGGCCCTGGAGAACAGGGTGCCTTGTTATGCTGATGGGCGGGATGTAAATTGCCAACTGCCTCTCTGGAGGAGTGCATTGTGTTCCCGAAAACAAGTAAACAACAGAGCTACAGAGCCAAGGGCGCTTCCAGTCTAGGGAATATACCTTGGGAAAACTGAAAATCAAAAAGACACAGCCACCCCAAAATTTAGGGCTGCACTGCTTACAAGGACCTCAACTTGGGTACACCTTAAATATCCCAGGAAATATAAAAATTGTTCAAAAAATTGTGGTACTTACGTACGATGGAATATCCCTCAGCCATGAAATCAATGTCATAAGACCAGTAGCAGCAAAATGGGTGGATTCAGGTACGATGATTCTAAGTGAAATAAGTCACACAGAAAAAGAAACTTATCATAAGATATCACTTATGAAGATCCTGTAAACATGGCTACACTTGAACTGAGTTAGGAAAGAGAACAGTGTCTCACATTTAGAAAACACTCTTATGCCTGCTTAAGGGGGAAGGAGAGGTGGGGTGATGCATAAAACCAGAGTTTGATATAAGCACAGGTACCGTTCCAAAAACCAACTATGGAATAGACAAGACCTACACCTTCCTCAGTGAAAGGGACTCAAAACCCCATATTTCCTGCAGAGGAATATATCTGACTAGTAAAGTAAGAATCTTAAAACCTATGTATTGATATGTCTCCGTAAGGGAATCAAGTGTGTCTAGACTGGGATAAATATGGCAGCGAGAATCAGCTCAAACCCACTATAAAAAGGAATTTCAAAAATAAAACAAAAAAACTGGGAAATTCTTTACAATTCCTTCAGGGTCTCTGATGAGACCTGAAATGACCCTATCTACAATGACAGCTGGATGTGGCATAAGGCTGGACACTTGGGACTGAGAGGATTGGTGAGATTGGGTGAGCAAATGCAGACCCTTTAAAGCAATAATGCATGGCACACATTCCATGGGTCCCAACTCTCCAGGTTGAACGGAAAATTACTACAGATATAACATGTACGGGAATCCTAGAGAACGGACACACTGTGAATACGAAAGGTTTCTAAAACTCAACGAATAGTCCCTCTCCTGGTGCTCCGGTTTGACTTTCCATCTGCTTTATTATCAACCTCCCAACTTGGAGAGACAGCCCCTTTAACCTCCTGGTTCGCACAGGTTGCCAATTTGGCAGAGGATGAAAGGGAAGAGGGAGAACCAATGAGAGAGTAGCTGTTAGGCATTTGGACGGGCACATATCACTGTAATTTCCCGGCAGGAAGAAGAATTAACCAAAGTCTCAGCCACCCACCGGGAATCAGTATAGATCCTGAACCAAAATTTTGGACTTGCGGTCAGCTCACCAAAAACGAGTTGAAAAATGGAGCTCAGGGGCACAGCAATTCACAAACTGGCCGAGTAATAAAGGACAACTATCGTCCAAAAATCTTTTGAGGGAAGGCAACGAGGCGGACTTGAAAGCGAGGCAGAATAGCAGGAAACAGATTTCCAGAGGTACGTTGGAATCGCCTTTAAAGCACAGGAAGAGGGGCACAACTTCGACAATGATGCACTTGGCCAAAAACGGCGTATGCGTTTTCTCCTGAATATATTCAGGAGAAAACGCATACGCCCTTTTTGGCCAAGCAAGCAAGCGGGCAATGCAAATCTGCACTACAAAGAAGTATCACTTCCCACCGGTCAAAAGGGACATCCACAAAATGTGTAAAAACCAGAAAGGCAAGACAGGCCCTGGAGAACAGGGAGCCTTGTTATGCTGATGGGCGGGATGTAAATTGCCAACTGCCTCTCTGGAGGAGTGCATTGTGTTCCCTAAAACAAGTAAACAACAGAGCTACAGAGCCAAGGGCACTTCCAGTCTAGGGAATATACCTTGGGAAAACTGAAAATCAAAAAGACACAGCCACCCCAAAATTTAGGGCTGCACTGCTTACAAGGACCTCAACTTGGGTACACCTTAAATATCCCAGGAAATATAAAAATGGTTCAAAAAATTGTGGTACTTACGTACGATGGAATATCCCTCAGCCATGAAATCAATGTCATAAGAACAGTAGCAGCAAAATGGGTGGATTCAGGTACGATGATTCTAAGTGAAATAAGTCACACAGAAAAAGAAACTTATCATAAGATATCACTTATGAAGATCCTGTAAACATGGCTACACTTGAACTGAGTTAGGAAAGAGAACAGTGTTTCACATGTAGAAAACACTCTTATGCCTGCTTAAGGGGGAAGGAGAGGTGGGGTGATGCATAAAACCAGAGTTTGATATAAGCACAGGTACCTTTCCAAAAACCAACTATGGAATAGACAAGACCTACAACTTCCTCAGTGAAAGGGACTCAAAACTCCATATTTCCCGCAGAGGAATATATCTGACTAGTAAGAATCTTAAAACCTATGTATTGATATGTCTCCGTAAGGGAATCAATTGTGTCTAGACTGGCATAAACATGGCAGCGAGAATCAGCTCAAACCCACTATAAAAAGGAATTTCAAAAACAAAACAAAAAAACTGGGAAATTCTTCACAATTCCTTCAGGGTCTCTGATGAAACCTGAAGTGACCCTAGCTACAATGACAGCTGGATGTGGCATAAGGCTGGACACTTGGGACTGAGAGAATTGGTGAGATTGGGTGAGCAAATGCAGACCCTTTAAAGCAATAGTGCATGGCACACATTCCATGGGTCCCAACTCTCCAGGTTGAAGGGAATATTACTACAGTTATAACATGTACGGGAAACCTAGAGAACGGACACACTGTGAATACGAAAGGTTTCTAAAACTCAACGAATAGTCCCTCTCCTGGTGCTCCGGTTTGACTTTACACCTGCTTTACTATCAACCTCGCAACTTGGAGAGACAGCCCCTTTAACCTCCTGGTTCGCACAGGTTGCCAATTTGGCAGAGGATGAAAGGGAAGAGGGAGAAACAATGAGAGAGTAGCTGTTAGGCATTTGGACGGGCACATATCACTCTAATTTCCCGGCAGGAAGAAGAATTAACCAAAGTCTCAGCCCCCCACCGGGAACCAGCATAGGTCCAGAACCAAAATTTTGGACCTGCGGTCAGCTCACCAAAAACGAGTTGAAAAATGGAGCTCAGGGGCACAGCAATTCACAAACTGGCCGAGTAATAAAGGACAACTATCGTCCAAAAATCTGTTGAGGGAAGGCAACGAGGCGACTTGAAAGCGAGGCAGAATAGCAGGAAACAGATTTCAAGAGGTACGTTGGAATCGCCTTTAAAGCACCGGATGAGGGGCACAACTTCGACAATGATGCACGTGGCCAAAAAGGGCGTATGCGTTTTCTCCTGAATATATTCAGGAGAAAACGCATACGCCCTTTTTGGCCAAACAAGCAATCGGGCAATGCAAATCTGCACTACAAAGAAGTATCACTTCCCACCGGTCAAAAGGGACATCCACAAAATGTGTAAAAACCAGAAAGGCAAGACAGGCCCTGGAGAACAGGGAGCCTTGTTATGCTGATGGGCGGGATGTAAATTGCCAACTGCCTCTCTGGAGGAGTACATTGTGTTCTCTAAAACAAGTAAAGAACAGAGCTACAGAGCCAAGGGCACTTCCAGTCTAGGGAATATACCTTGGGAAAACTGAAAATCAATAAGACAGAGCCACTCCAAAATTTAGGGCTGCACTGCTTATAAGGACCTCAACTTGGGTACACCTTAAATATCCCAGGAAATATAAAAATGGTTCAAAAAATTGGGGTACTTACGTACGATGGAATATCCCACAGCCATGAAATCAATGTCATAAGACCAGTAGTAGTAAAATGGGAGGATTTAGGTACGATGATTCTAAGTGAAATAAGTCACAGAGAAAAAGAAACTTATCATAAGATATCACTTATGAAGATCCTGTAAACATGGCTACACTTGAACTGAGTTAGGAAAGAGAACAGTGTCTCACATTTAGAAAACACTCTTATGCCTGCTTAAGGGGGAAGGAGAGGTGGGGTGATGCATAAAACCAGAGTTTGATATAAGCACAGGTACCATTCCAAAAACCAACTATGGAATAGACAAGACCTACACCTTCCTCAGTGAAAGGGACTCAAAACCCCATATTTCCCGCAGAGGAATATATCTGACTAGTAAGAATCTTAAACCTATGTATTGATATGTCTCCGTAAGGGAATCAAGTGTGTCTAGACTGGCATAAACATGGCAGCGAGAATCAGCTCAAACCCACTATAAAAAGGAATTTCAAAAACAAAACAAAAAAACTGGGAAATTCTTTACAATTCCTTCAGGGTCTCTGATGAAACCTGGAATGACCCTATCTACAACGACAGCTGGATGTGGCATAAGGCTGGACACTTGGGACTGAGAGGATTGGTGAGATTGGGTGAACAAATGCACACCATTTAAAGCAATAATGCATGGCACACATTCCATGTGTCCCAACTCTCCAGGTTGAAGGGAATATTACTACAGTTATAACATGTACGGGAAACCTAGAGAACGGACACACTGTGAATACGAAAGGTTTCTAAAACTCAACGAATAGTCCCTCTCCTGGTGCTCCGGTTTGACTTTCCATCTGCTTTACTATCAACCTCCCAACTTGGAGAGACAGCCCCTTTAACCTCCTGGTTCGCACAGGTTGCCAATTTGGCAGAGGATGAAAGGGAAGAGGGAGAACCAATGAGAGAGTAGCTGTTAGGCATTTGGACGGGCACATATCACTGTAATTTCCCGGCAGGAAGAAGAATTAACCAAAGTCTCAGCCACCCACCGGGAATCAGTATAGATCCTGAACCAAAATTTTGGACTTGCGGTCAGCTCACCAAAAACGAGTTGAAAAATGGAGCTCAGGGGCACAGCAATTCACAAACTGGCCGAGTAATAAAGGACAACTATCGTCCAAAAATCTGTTGAGGGAAGGCAACGAGGCGGACTTGAAAGCAAGGCAGAATAGCAGGAAACAGATTTCAAGAGGTACGTTGGAATCGCCTTTAAAGCACAGGAAGAGGGGCACAACTTCGACAATGATGCACTTGGCCAAAAAGGGCGTATGCGTTTTCTCCTGAATATATTCAGGAGAAAACGCATACGCCCTTTTTGGCCAAGCAAGCAAGCGGGCAATGCAAATCTGCACTACAAAGAAGTATCACTTCCCACCGGTTAAAAGGGACATCCACAAAATGTGTAAAAACCAGAAAGGCAAGACAGGCCCTGGAGAACAGGGAGCCTTGTTATGCTGATGGGCGGGATGTAAATTGCCAACTGCCTCTCTGGAGGAGTGCATTGTGTTCCCTAAAACAAGTAAACAACAGAGCTACAGAGCCAAGGGCACTTCCAGTCTAGGGAATATACCTTGTGAAAACTGAAAATCAAAAAGACACAGCCACCCCAAAATTTAGGGCTGCACTGCTTACAAGGACCTCAACTTGGGTACACCTTAAATATCCCAGGAAATATAAAACTGGTTCAAAAAATTGTGGTACTTACGTACGATGGAATATCCCTCAGCCATGAAATCAATGTCATAAGACCAGTAGCAGCAAAATGGGTGGATTCAGGTACGATGATTCTAAGTGAAATAAGTCACAGAGAAAAAGAAACTTATCATAAGATATCACTTATGAAGATCCTGTAAACATGGCTACGCTTGAACTGAGTTAGGAAAGAGAACAGTGTCTCACATTTAGAAAACACTCTTATGCCTGCTTAAGGCGGAAGGAGAGGTGGGGTGATGCATAAAACCAGAGTTTGATATAAGCACAGGTACCGTTCCAAAAACCAACTATGGAATAGACAAGACCTACACCTTCCTCAGTGAAAGGGACTCAAAACCCCATATTTCCCGCAGAGGAATATATCTGACTAGTAAGAATCTTAAAACCTATGTATTGATATGTCTCCGTAAGGGAATCAAGTGTGTCTAGACTGGGATAAATATGGCAGCGAGAATCAGCTCAAACCCACAATAAAAAGGAATTTCAAAAATAAAACAAAAAAACTGGGAAATTCTTTACAATTCCTTCAGGGTCTCTGATGAAACCTGATATGACCCTATCTACAATGACAGCTGGATGTGGCATAAGGCTGGACACTTGGGACTGAGAGGATTGGTGAGATTGGGTGAGCATATGCAGACCCTTTTAAGCAATAATGCATGGCACACATTCCATGGGTCCCAACTCTCCAGGTTGAAGGGAATATTACTACAGATATAACATGTACGGGAATCCTAGAGAACGGACACACTGTGAATACGAAAGGTTTCTAAAACTCAACGTATAGGCCCTCTCCTGGTGCTCCGGTTTGACTTTCCATCTGCTTTATTATCAACCTCCCAACTTGGAGAGACAGCCCCTTTAACCTCCTAGTTCGCACAGGTTGCCAATTTGGCAGAGGATGAAAGGGAAGAGGGAGAACCAATGAGAGAGTAGCTGTTAGGCATTTGGACGGGCACATATCACTGTAATTTCCCGAAAGGAAGAAGAATTAACCAAAGTCTCAGCCACCCACCGGGAATCAGTATAGATCCTGAACCAAAATTTCGGACTTGCGGTCAGCTCACCAAAAACGAGTTGAAAAATGGAGCTCAGGGGCACAGCAATTCACAAGCGGGCCGAGTAATAAAGGACAACTATCGTCCAAAAATCTGTTGAGGGAAGGCAACGAGGCGGACTTGAAAGCGAGGCAGAATAGCAGGAAACAGATTTCAAGAGGTACGTTGGAATCGCCTTTAAAGCACAGGAAGAGGGGCACAACTTCGACAATGATGCACTTGGCCAAAAAGGGCGTATGCGTTTTCTCCTGAATATATTCAGGAGAAAATGCATACGCCCTTTTTGGCCAAGCAAGCAAGCTGGCAATGCAAATCTGCACTACAAAGAAGTATCACTTCCCACCGGTCAAAAGGGACATCCACAAAATGTGTAAAAACCAGAAAGGCTAGACAGGCCCTGGAGAACAGGGAGCCTTGTTATGCCGATGGGCGGGATGTAAATTGCCAACTGCCTCTCTGGAGGAGTGCATTGTGTTCCCTAAAACAAGTAAACAACAGAGCTACAGAGCCAAGGGCACTTCCAGTCTAGGGAATATACCTTGGGAAAACTGAAAATCAAAAAGACACAGCCACCCCAAAATTTAGGGCTGCACTGCTTACAAGGACCTCAACTTGGGTACACCTTAAATATCCCAGGAAATATAAAAATGGTTCAAAAAATTGTGGTACTTACGTACGATGGAATATCCCTCAGCCATGAAATCAATGTCATAAGACCAGTAGCAGCAAAATGGGTGGATTCAGGTACGATGATTCTAAGTGAAATAAGTCACACAGAAAAAGAAACTTATCATAAGATATCACTTATGAAGATCCTGTAAACATGGCTACACTTGAACTGAGTTAGGAAAGAGAACAGTGTCTCACATTTAGAAAACACTCTTATGCCTGCTTAAGGGGGAAGGAGAGGTGGGGTGATGCATAAAACCAGAGTTTGATATAAGCACAGGTACCGTTCCAAAAACCAACTATGGAATAGACAAGACCTACACCTTCCTCAGTGAAAGGGACTCAAAACCCCATATTTCCCGCAGAGGAATATATCTGACTAGTAAGAATCTTAAAACCTATGTATTGATATGTCTCCGTAAGGGAATCAAGTGTGTCTAGACTGGGATAAATATGGCAGCGAGAATCAGCTCAAACCCACTATAAAAAGGAATTTCAAAAATAAAACAAAACAACTGGGAAATTATTTACAATTCCTTCAGGGTCTCTGATGAAACCTGAAATGACCCTATCTACAATGACAGCTGGATGTGGCATAAGGCTGGACACTTGGGACTGAGAGGATTGGTGAGATTGGGTGAGCAAATGCAGACCCTTTAAAGCAATAATGCATGGCACACATTCCATGGGTCCCAACTCTCCAGGTTGAAGGGAATATTACTACAGATATAACATGTACGGGAATCCTAGAGAACGGACACACTGTGAATATGAAAGGTTTCTAAAACTCAACGAATAGTCCCTCTCCTGGTGCTCCGGTTTGACTTTCCATCTGCTTTATTATCAACCTCCCAACTTGGAGAGACAGCCCCTTTAACCTCCTGGTTCGCACAGGTTGCCAATTTGGCAGAGGATGAAAGGGAAGAGGGAGAACCAATGAGAGAGTAGCTGTTAGGCATTTGGACGGGCACATATCACTGTAATTTCCCGGCAGGAAGAAGAATTAACCAAAGTCTCAGCCACCCACTGGGAATCAGTATAGATCCTGAACCAAAATTTTGGACTTGCGGTCAGCTCACCAAAAACGAGTTGAAAAATGGAGCTCAGGGGCACAGCAATTCACAAACTGGCCGAGTAATAAAGGACAACTATCGTCCAAAAATCTGTTGAGGGAAGGCAACGAGGCGGACTTGAAAGCGAGGAAGAATAGCAGGAAACAGATTTCAAGAGGTACGTTGGAATCGCCTTTAAAGCACAGGAAGAGGGACACAACTTCGACAATGATGCACTTGGCCAAAAAGGGCGTATGCGTTTTCTCCTGAATATATTCAGGAGAAAACGCATACGCCCTTTTTGGCCAAGCAAGCAAGCGGGCAATGCAAATCTGCACTACAAAGAAGTATCACTTCCCACCGGTCAAAAGGGACATCCACAAAATGTGTAAAAACCAGAAAGGCAAGACAGGCCCTGGAGAACAGGGAGCCTTGTTATGCTGATGGGCGGGATGTAAATTGCCAACTGCCTCTCTGGAGGAGTGCATTGTGTTCCCTAAAGCAAGTAAACAACAGAGCTACAGAGCCAAGGGCACTTCCAGTCTAGGAAATATACCTTGGGAAAACTGAAAATCAAAAAGACACAGCCACCCCAAAATTTACGGCGGCACTGCTTACAAGGACCTCAACTTGGGTACACCTTAAATATCCCAGGAAATATAAAAATGGTTCAAAAAATTGTGGTACTTACGTACGATGGAATATCCCTCAGCCATGAAATCAATGTCATAAGACCAGTAGCAGCAAAATGGGTGGATTCAGGTACGATGATTCTAAGTGAAATAAGTCACACAGAAAAAGAAACTTATCATAAGATATCACTTATGAAGATCCTGTAAACATGGCTACACTTGAACTGAGTTAGGAAAGAGAACAGTGTTTCACATTTAGAAAACACTCTTATGCCTGCTTAAGGGGGAAGGAGAGGTGGGGTGATGCATAAAACCAGAGTTTGATATAAGCACAGGTACCGTTCCAAAAACCAACTATGGAATAGACAAGACCTACACCTTCCTCAGTGAAAGGGACTCAAAACCCCATATTTCCCGCAGAGGAATATATCTGACTAGTAAGAATCTTAAAACCTATGTATTGATATGTCTCCGTAAGGGAATCAAGTGTGTCTAGACTGGGATAAATATGGCAGCGAGAATCAGCTCAAACCCACTATAAAAAGGAATTTCAAAAATAAAACAAAAAAACTGGGAAATTCTTTACAATTCCTTCAGGGTCTCTGATGAAACCTGAAATGACCCTATCTACAATGACAGCTGGATGTGGCATAAGGCTGGACACTTGGGACTGAGAGGATTGGTGAGATTGGGTGAGCAAATGCAGACCCTTTAAAGCAATAATGCATGGCACACATTCCATGGGTCCCAGCTCTCCAGGTTGAAGGGAATATTACTACAGATATAACATGTACGGGAATCCTAGAGAACGGACACACTGTGAATACGAAAGGTTTCTAAAACTCAACGAATAGTCCCTCTCCTGGTGCTCCGGTTTGACTTTCCATCTGCTTTATTATCAACCTCCCAACTTGGAGAGACAGCCCCTTTAACCTCCTGGTTCGCACAGGTTGCCAATTTGGCAGAGGATGAAAGGGAAGAGGGAGAACCAATGAGACAGTAGCTGTTAGGCATTTGGACGGGCACATATCACTGTAATTTCCCGGCAGGAAGAAGAATTAACCAAAGTCTCAGCCACCCACCGGGAATCAGTATAGATCCTGAACCAAAATTTTGGACTTGCGGTCAGCTCACCAAAAACGAGTTGAAAAATGGAGCTCAGGGGCACAGCAATTCACAAACTGGCCGAGTAATAAAGGACAACTATCATCCAAAAATCTGTTGAGGGAAGGCAACGAGGCGGACTTGAAAGCGAGGCAGAATAGCAGGAAACAGATTTCAAGAGGTACGTTGGAATCGCCTTTAAAGCACAGGAAGAGGGGCACAACTTCGACAATGATGAACTTGGCCCAAAAGGGCGTATGCGTTTTCTCCTGAATATATTCAGGAGAAAACGCATACACCCTTTTTGGCCAAGCAAGCAAGTGGGCAATGCAAATCTGCACTACAAAGAAGTATCACTTCCCACCGGTCAAAAGGGATATCCACAAAATGTGTAAAAACCAGAAAGGCAAGACAGGCCCTGGAGAACAGGGAGCCTTGTTATGCTGATGGGCGGGATGTAAATTGCCAACTGCCTCTCTGGAGGAGTGCATTGTGTTCCCTAAAACAAGTAAACAACAGAGCTACAGAGCCAAGGGCACTTCCAGTCTAGGGAATATACCTGGGAAAAACTGAAAATCAATAAGACAGAGCCACCCCAAAATTTAGGGCTGCACTGCTTACAAGGACCTCAACTTGGGTACACCTTAAATATCCCAGGAAATATAAAATTGGTTCAAAAAATTGTGGTACTTACGTACGATGGAATATCCCTCAGCCATGAAATCAATGTCATAAGACCAGTAGCAGCAAAATGGGTGGATTCAGGTACGATGATTCTAAGTGAAATAAGTCACAGAGGAAAAGAAACTTATCATAAGTTATCAGTTATGAAGATCCCGTAAACATGGCTACACTTGAACTGAGTTAGGAAAGAGATCAGTGTCTCACATTTAGAAAACACTCTTATGCCTGCTTAAGGGGGAAGGAGAGGTGGGGTGATGCATAAAACCAGAGTTTGATATAAGCACAGATACCGTTCCAAAAACCAACTATGGAATAGACAAGACCTACACCTTCCTCAGTGAAAGGGACTCAAAACCCCATATTTCCCGCAGACGAATATATCTGAGTAGTAATAATCTTAAAACCTATGTATTGATATGTCTCCGTAAGGGAATCAAGTGTGTCTAGACTGGCATAAACATGGCAGCGAGAATCAGCTCAAACCCAGTATAAAAAGGAATTTCAAAAACAAAACAAAAAAATCTGGGAAATTCTTTACAATTCCTTCAGGGTCTCTGATGAAACCTGAAATGACCCTATCTACAATGACAGCTGGATGTGGCATAAGGCTGGACACTTGGGACTGAGAGGATTGGTGAGATTGGGTGAGCAAATGCAGACCCTTTAAAGCAATAATGCATGGCACACATTCCATGGGTCCCAACTCTCCAGGTTGAAGGGAATATTACTACAGATATAACATGTACGGGAATCCTAGAGAACGGACACACTGTGAATACGAAAGGTTTCTAAAATTCAACGAATAGTCCCTCTCCTGGTGCTCCGGTTTGACTTTCCATCTGCTTTATTATCAACCTCCCAACTTGGAGAGACAGCCCCTTTAACCTCCTGGTTCGCTCAGGTTGCCAATTTGGCAGAGGATGAAAGGGAATAGGGAGAACCAATGAGAGAGTAGCTGTTAGGCATTTGGACGGGCACATATCACTGTAATTTCCAGGCAGGAAGAAGAATTAACCAAAGTCTCAGCCACCCACCGGGAACCAGTATAGCTCCTGCACCAAAGTTTTGGACTTGCGGTCAGCTCACCAAAAAAGAGTTGAAAAATGGAGCTCAGGGGCACAGCAATTCACAAACTGGCCGAGTAATAAAAGACAACTATCGTCCAAAAATCTGTTGAGGGAAGGCAACGAGGCGGACTTGAATGCGAGGAAGAATAGTAGGAAACAGATTTCAAGAGGTACGTTGGAATTGCCTTTAAAGCACAGGAAGAGGGGCACAACTTCGACAATGATGCACTTGGCCAAAAAGGGCGTATGCGTTTTCTCAGGAGAAAACGCATACGCCATTTTTGGCCAAGCAAGCAAGCGGGCAATGCAAATCTGGACTACAAAGAAGTATCACTTCCCACCGGTCAAATGGGACATCCACAAAATGTGTAAAAACCTGAAAGGCAAGACAGGCCCTGGAGAACAGGGAGCCTTGTTATGCTGATGGGCGGGATGTAAATTGCCAACTGCCTCTCTGGAGGAGTGCATTGTGTTACCTAAATCAAGTAAACAACAGAGCTACAGAGCCAAGGGCACTTCCAGTCTAGGGAATATACCTTGGGAAAACTGAAAATCAATAAGACAGAGCCACCCCAAAATTTAGGGCTGCACTGCTTACAAGGACCTCAACTTGGGTACACCTTAAATATCCCAGGAAATATAAAAATGGTTCAAAAAATTGTGGTACTTACGTACGATGGAATATCCCTCAGCCATGAAATCAATGTCATAAGACCAGTAGCAGCAAAATGGGTGGATTCCGGTACGATGATCCTAAGTGAAATAAGTCACACAGAAAAAGAAACTTATCATAAGATATCACTTATGAAGATCCTGTAAACATGGCTACACTTGAACTGAGTTAGGAAAGAGAACAGTGTCTCACATTTAGAAAACACTCTTATGCCTTCTTAAGGGGGAAGGAGAGGTGGGGTGCTGCATAAAACCAGAGTTTAATATAAGCACAGGTACTGTTCCAAAAACCAACTATGGAATAGACAAGACCTACACCTTCCTCAGTGAACGGGACTCAAAACCCCATATTTCCCGCAGAGGAATATATCTGACTAGTAAGAATCTTAAAACCTATGTATTGATATGTCTCCGTAAGGGAATCAAGTGTGTCTAGACTGGCATAAACATGGCAGCGAGAATCAGCTCAAACCCACTATAAAAAGAGTTTCAAAAGCAAAACAAAAAACTGGGAAATTCTTTACAATTCCTTCAGGGTCTCTGATGAAACCTGGAATGACCCTATCTACAATGACAGCTGGATGTGGCATAACGAGGGACACTTGGGACTGAGACGATTGGTGAGATTGGGTGAGCAAATGCAGACCCTTTAAAGCACAAATGCCTGGCCCCCATTCCATGTGTCCCAACTCTCCAGGTTGAAGGGAATATTACTACAGCTATAACATGTACGGGAAACCTAGAGAACGGACACACTGTGAATACGAAAGGTTTCTAAAACTCAACGAACAGTCCCTCTCCTGGTGCTCCGGTTTGACTTTCCATCTGCTTTACTATCAACCTCCCAACTTGGAGAGACAGCCCCTTTAACCTCCTGGTTCGCACAGGTTGCCAATTTGGCAGAGGATGAAAGGGAAGAGGGAGAACCAATGAGAGAGTAGCTGTTAGGCATTTGGACGGGCACATATCACTGTAATTTCCCGGCAGGAAGAAGAATTAACCAAAGTCTCAGCCACCCCCCGGGAACCAGTATAGGTCCTGAACCAAAGTTTTGGACTTGCGGTCAGCTCACCAAAAAAGAGTTGAAAAATGGAGCTCAGGGGCACAGCAATTCACAAACTGGCCGAGTAATAAAGGACAACTATCGTCCAAAAATCTGTTGAGGGAAGGCAACGAGGCGGACTTGAATGCGAGGCAGAATAGCAGGAAACAGATTTCAAGAGGTACGTTGGAATCGCCTTTAAAGCACAGGAAGAGGGGCACAACTTCGACAATGATGCACTTGGCCAAAAGGGCGTATGCGTTTTCTCCTGTATATATTCAGGAGAAAACACATACACCCTTTTTGGCCAAGCAAGCAAGCGGGCAATGCAAATCTGTACTACAAAGAAGTATCACTTCCCACCGGTCAAAAGGGACATCCACAAAATGTGTAAAAACCAGAAAGGCAAGACAGGCCCTGGAGAACATGGAGCCTTGTTATGCTGATGGGTGGGATGTAATTGCCAACTGCCTCTCTGGAGGAGTGCATTGTGTTCCCTAAAACAAGTAAACAACAGAGCTACATAGCCAAGGGCACTTCCAGTCTAGGGAATATACCTTGGGAAAACAGAAAATCAATAAGACAGAGCCACCCCAAAATTTAGGGCTGCACTGCTTACAAGGACCTCAACTTGGGTACACCTTAAATATCCCAGGAAATATAAAAATGGTTCAGAAAATTGTGGTACTTACGTACAATGGAATATCCCTCACCCATGAAATCAATGTCATAAGACCAGTAGCAGCAAAATGGGTGGATTCAGGTACGATGATCCTAAGTGAAATAAGTCACACAGAAAAAGAAACTTATCATAAGATATCACTTATGAAGATCCTGTAAACATGGCTACACTTGAACTGAGTTAGGAAAGAGAACAGTGTCTCACATTTAGAAAACACTCTTATGCCTGCTTAAGGGGGAAGGAGAGGTGGGGTGCTGCATAAAACCAGAGTTTAATATAAGCACAGGTACTGTTCCAAAAACCAACTATGGAATAGACAAGACCTACACCTTCCTCAGTGAAAGGGACTCAAAACCCCATATTTCCCGCAGAGGAATATATCTGACTAGTAAGAATCTTAAAACCTATGTATTGATATGTCTCCGTAAGGGAATCAAGTGTGTCTAGACTGGCATAAACATGGCAGCGAGAATCAGCTCAAACCCACTATAAAAAGGAATTTCAAAAACAAAACAAAAAACTGGGAAATTCTTTACAATTCCTTCAGGGTCTCTAATGAAACCTGGAATGACCCTATCTACAATGACAGCTGGATGTGGCATAACGAGGGACACTTGGGACTGAGACGATTGGTGAGATTGGGTGAGCAAATGCAGACCCTTTAAAGCAAAAATGCCTGGCACCCATTCCATGGGTCCCAACTCTCCAGGTTGAAGGGAATATTACTACAGCCAAAACATGTACGGGAAACCTAGAGAACGGACACACTGTGAATACGAAAAGTTTCTAAAACTCAACGAATAGTCCCTCTCCTGGTGCTCCGGTTTGACTTTCCATCTGCTTTACTATCAACCTCCCAACTTGGAGAGACAGCCCCTTTAACCTCCCGGTCCGCACATGTTGCCAATTTGGCAGAGGATGAAAGGGAAGAGGGAGAACCAATGAGAGAGTAGCTGTTAGGCATTTGGACGGGCACATATCACTGTAATTTCCCGGCAGGAAGAAGAATTAACCAAAGTCTCAGCCACCCACCGGGAACCAGCATAGTTCCTGAACCAAAATTTTGGACTTGCGGTCAGCTCACAAAAAACGAGTTGAAAAATGGAGCTCAGGGGCACAGCAATTCACAAACTGGCCAAGTAATAAAGGACAAGTATCATCCAAAAATCTGTTGAGGGAAGGCAACGAGGCGGACTTGAAAGCGAGGCAGAATAGCAGGAAACAGATTTCAAGAGGTACGTTGGAATCACCTTTAAAGCACAGGAAGAGGGGCACAACTTCGACAATGATGCACTTGGCCAAAAAGGGCGTATGCGTTTTCTCCTGAATATATTCAGGAGAAAACGAACACGCCCTTTTTGGCCAAGCAAGCAAGCGGGCAATGCAGATCTGCACTACAAAGAAGTATCACTTCCCACCGGTCAAAAGGGACATCCACAAAATGTGTAAAAACCAGAAAGGCAAGACAGGCCCTGGAGAACAGGGAGCCTTGTTATGCTGATGGGCGGGATGTAAATTGCCAACTGCCTCTGTGGAGGAGTGCATTGTGTTCCCTAAAACAAGTAAACAACAGAGCAACAGAGCCAAGGGCACTTCCAGTCTAGGGAATATACCTTGGGAAAACTGAAAATCAATAAGACAGAGCCACCCCAAAATTTAGGGCTGCACTGCTTACAAGGACCTCAACTTGGGTATACCTTAAATATCCCAGGAAATATAAAAATGGTTCAAAAAATTGTGGTACTTACGTACGATGGAATATCCCTCAGCCATGAAAACAATGTCATAAGACCAGTAGCAGCAAAATGGGTGGATTCAGGTACGATGTTTCTAAGTGAAATAAGTCACAGAGAAAAAGAAACTTATCATAAGATATCACTTATGAAGATCCTGTAAACATGGCTACACTTGAACTGAGTTAGGAAAGAGAACAGTGTCTCACATTTAGAAAATACTCTTATGCCTGCTTAAGGGGGAAGGATAGGAGGGGTGATGCATAAAACCAGAGTTTGATATAAGCACAGGTACCATTCCAAAAACCAACTATGGAATAGACAAGACCTACACCTTCCTCAGTGAAAGGGACTCAAAACCCCATATTTCCCGCAGGGGAATATATCTGACTAGTAAGAATCTTAAAACCTATGTATTGATATGTCTCCGTAAGGGAATCAAGTGTGTCTAGACTGGCATAAACATGGCAGCGAGAATCAGCTCAAACCCACTATAAAAAGGAATTTCAAAAACAAAACAAAAAAACTGGGAAATTCTTTACAATTCCTTCAGGGTCTCTGATGAAACCTGGAATGACCCTATCTACAACGACAGCTGGATGTGGCATAAGGCTGGACACTTGGGACTGAGAGGATTGGTGAGATTGTGTGAGCAAATGCAGACCCTTTAAAGCAATAATGCATGGCACCCATTCCATGGGTCCCAACTCTCCAGGTTGAAGGGAATATTACTACAGCTCCAGGTTGAAGGGAATATTACTACAGATATAACATGTACGGGAATCCTAGAGAATGGACACACTGTGAATACGAAAGGTTTCTAAAACTCAACGAATAGTCCCTCTCCTGGTGCTCCGGTTTGACTTTCCATCTGCTTTATTATCAACCTCCCAACTTGGAGAGACAGCCCCTTTAACCTCCTGGTTCGCACAGGTTGCCAATTTGGCAGAGGATGAAAGGGAAGAGGGAGAACCAATGAGAGAGTAGCTGTTAGGCATTTGGACGGGCACATATCACTGTAATTTCCCGGCAGGAAGAAGAATTAACCAAAGTCTCAGCCACCCACCGGGAATCAGTATAGATCCTGAACCAAAATTTTGGACTTGCGGTCAGCTCACCAAAAACGAGTTGAAAAATGGAGCTCAGGGGCACAGCAATTCACAAACTGGCCGAGTAATAAAGGACAACTATCGTCCAAAAATCTGTTGAGGGAAGGCAACGAGGCGGACTTGAAAGTGAGGCAGAATAACAGGAAACAGATTTCAAGAGGTACGTTGGAATCGCCTTTAAAGCACAGGAAGAGGGGCACAACTTCGACAATGATGCACTTGGCCAAAAAGGGCGTATGCGTTTTCTCCGGAATATATTCAGGAGAAAACGCATACGCCCTTTTTGGCCAAGCAAGCAAGCGGGCAATGCAAATCTGCACTACAAAGAAGTATCACTTCCCACCGGTCAAAAGGGACATCCACAAAATGTGTAAAAACCAGAAAGGCAAGACTGGTCCTGGAGAACAGGGAGCCTTGTTATGCTGATGGACGGGATGTAAATTGCCAACTGCCTCTCTGGAGGAGTGCATTTTGTTCCCTAAAACAAGTAAACAACAGAGCTACAGAGCCAAGGGCACTTCCAGTCTAGGGAATATACCTGGGAAAAACTGAAAATCAATAAGACAGAGCCACCCCAAAATTTTGGGCTGCACTGCTTACAAGGACCTCAACTTGGGTACACCTTAAATATCCCAGGAAATATAAAAATGGTTCAAAAAATTGTGGTACTTACGTACGATGGAATATCCCTCAGCCATGAAATCAATGACATAACACCAGTAGCAGCAAAATGGGTGGATTCAGGTACGATGATTCTAAGTGAAATAAGTCACAGAGAAAAAGAAACTTATCATAAGTTATCACTTATGAAGATCCTGTAAACATGGCTACACTTGAACTGAGTTAGGAAAGAGAACAGTGTCTCACATTTAGAAAACACTCTTATGCCTGCTTAAGGGGGAAGGAGAGGTGGGGTGATGCATAAAACCAGAGTTTGATATAAGCACAGGTACCGTTCCAAAAACCAACTATGGAATAGACAAGACCTACACCTTCCTCAGTGAAAGGGACTCAAAACCCCATATTTCCCGCAGAGGAATATATCTGACTAGTAAGAATCTTAAAACCTATGTATTGATATGTCTCCGTAAGGGAATCAAGTGTGTCTAGAATGGCATAAACATGGCAGCGAGAATCAGCTCAAACCCACTATAAAAAGGAATTTCAAAAACAAAACAAAAAGACTGGGAAATTCTTTACAATTCCTTCAGGGTCTCTGATGAAACCTGGAATGACCCTATTTACAACGACAGCTGGATGTGGCATAAGGCTGGACACTTTGGACTGAGAGGATTGGTGAGATTGGGTGAACAAATGCAGACCATTTAAAGCAATAATGCATGGCACACATTCCATGGGTCCCAACTCTCCAGGTTGAAGGGAATATTACTACAGTTATAACATGTACGGGAAACCTAGAGAACGGACACACTGTGAATACGAAAGGTTTCTAAAACTCAACGAATAGTCCCTCTCCTGGTGCTCCGGTTTGACTTTCCATCTGCTTTAATATCAACCTCCCAACTTGGAGAGACAGCCCCTTTAACCTCCTGGTTCGCACAGGTTGCCAATTTGGCAGAGGATGAAAGGGAAGAGGGAGAACCAATGAGAGAGTAGCTGTTAGGCATTTGGACGGGCACATATCACTGTAATATCCCGGCAGGAAGAAGAATTAACCAAAGTCTCAGCCCCCCACCGGGAACCAGTATAGGTCCTGAACCAAAATTTTGGACTTGCGGTCAGCTCACCTAAAACTAGTTGAAAAATGGAGCTCAGGGGCACAGCAATTCACAAACTGGCCGAGTAATAAAGGACAACTATCGTCCAAATATCTGTTGAGGGAAGGCCACGAGGCGGACTTGAAAGCGAGGCAGAATAGCAGGAAACAGATTTCAAGAGGTACGTTGGAATCGCCTTTAAAACACAGGAAGAGGGGCACAACTTCGACAATGATGCACTTGGCCAAAAAGGGCGTATGCGTTTTCTCCTGAATATATTCAGGAGAAAACGCATACGCCCTATTTGGCCAAGCAAGCAAGCAGGCAATGCAAATCTGCACTACAAAGAAGTATCACTTCCCACCGGTCAAAAGGGACATCCACAAAATGTGTAAAAACCAGAAAGGCAAGACAATCCCTGGAGAACAGGGAGCCTTGTTATGCTGATGGGCGGGATGTAAATTGCCAACTGCCTCTCTGGAGGAGTGCATTGTGTTCCCTAAAACAAGTAAACAACAGAGCTACAGAGCCAAGGGCAGTTCCAGTCTAGGGAATATACCTTGGGAAAACTGAAAATCAAAAAGACACAGCCACCCCAAAATTTAGGGCTGCACTGCTTACAAGGACCTCAACTTGGGTACACCTTAAATATCCCAGGAAATATAAAAATGGTTCAAAAAATTTTGGTACTTACATACGATGGAATATCCCTCAGCCATGAAATCAATGTCATAAGACCAGTAGCAGCAAAATGGGTGGATTCAGGTATGATGATTCTAAGTGAAATACGTCACACAGAAAAAGAAACTTATCATAAGATATCACTTATGAAGATCCTGTAAACATGGCTACACTTGAACTGAGTTAGGAAAGAGAACAGTGTCTCACATTTAGAAAACACTCTTATGCCTGCTTAAGGGGGAAGGAGAGGTGGGGTGATGCATAAAACCAGAGTTTGATATAAGCAGAGGTACCGTTCCAAAAACAAACTATGGAATAGGCAAGACCTACACCTTCCTCAGTGAAAGGGACTCAAAACCCCATATTTCCCGCAGAGGAATATATCTGACTAGTAAGAATCTTAAAACCTATGTATTGATATGTCTCCGTAAGGGAACCAAGTGTGTCTAGACTGGCATAAACATGGCAGCGAGAATCAGCTCAAACCCACTATAAAAAGGAATTTGAAAAACAAAACAAAAAACTGGGAAATTCTTTACAATTCATTCAGAGTCTCTGATGAAACCTGGACTGACCCTATCTACAATGACAGCTGGATGTGGCATAAGGCGGGACACTTGGACTGAGAGGATGGGTGAGATTGGGTGAACAAATGCAGAACCTTTAAAGCATTAATGCATGGCACCCATTCCATGGGTCCCAACTCTCCAGGTTGAAGGGAATATTACTACAGTTATAACATGTACGGGAAACCTAGAGAACGGACACAGTGTGAATACGAAAGGTTTCTAAAACTCAACGAATAGTCCCTCTCCTGGTGCTCCGGTTTGACTTTCCACCTGCTTTACTATCAACCTCCCAACTTGGAGAGACAGCCCCTTTAACCTCCTGGTTCGCACAGGTTGCCAATTTGGCAGAGGATGAAAGGGAAGAGGGAGAACCAATGAGAGAGTAGCTGTTACGCATTTGGACGGGCACATATCACTCTAATTTCCCGGCAGAAAGAAGAATTAACCAAAGTCTCAGCCCCCCACCGGGAACCAGCATAGATCCTGAACCAAAATTTTGGACCTGCGGTCAGCTCACCAAAAACGAGTTGAAAAATGGAGCTCAGGGGCACAGCAATTCACAAACTGGCCGAGTAATAAAGGACAACTATCGTCCAAAAATCTGTTGAGGGAAGGCAACGAGGTGGACTTGAAAGCGAAGCAGAATAGCAGGAAACAGATTTCAAGAGGTACGTTGGAATCACCTTTAAAGCACCGGATGAGGGGCACAACTTCGGCAATGATGCACGTGGCCAAAAAGGGCGTATGCGTTTTCTCCTGAATATATTCAGGAGAAAACGCATACGCCCTTTTTGGCCAAGCAAGCAATCGGGCAATGCAAATCTGCATTACAAAGAAGTATCACTTACCACCGGTCAAAAGGGACATCCACAAAATGTGTAAAAACCAGAAAGGCAAGGCAGACACTGGAGAACAGGGAGCCTTGTTATGCTGATGGGCGGATGTAAATTGCCAACTGCCTCTCTGGAGGAGTACATTGTGTTCCCTAAAACAAGTAAAGAACAGAGCTACAGAGCCAAGGGCACTTCCAGTCTAAGGAATATACCTTTGGAAAACTGAATATCAAAAAGACACAGCCACCCCATAATTTAGGGCTGCACTGCTTACAAGGACCTCAACTTGGGTACACCTTAAATATCCCAGGAAATATAAAAATGGTTCAAAAAATTGTGGTACTTACGTACGATGGAATATCCCTCAGCCATGAAATCAATGACATAACACCAGTAGCAGCAAAATCGGTGGATTCAGGTACGATGATTCTAAGTGAAATAAGTCACAGAGAAAAAGAAACTTATCATAAGTTATCACTTATGAAGATCCTGTAAACATGGCTACACTTGAACTGAGTTAGGAAAGAGAACAGTGTCTCACATTTAGAACACACTCTTATGCCTGCTTAAGGGGGAAGGAGAGGTGGGGTGATGCATAAAACCAGAGTTTGATATAAGCACAGGTACCGTTCCAAAAACCAACTACGGAATAGACAAGACCTACACCTTCCTCAGTGAAAGGGACTCAAAACCCCATATTTCCCGCAGAGGAATATATCTGACTAGTAAAGTAAGAATCTTAAAACCTATGTATTGATATGTCTCCGTAAGGGAATCAAGTGTGTCTAGACTGGGATAAATATGGCAGCGAGAATCAGCTCAAACCCACTATAAAAAGGAATTTCAAAAATAAAACAAAAAGACTGGGAAATTCTTTACAATTCCTTCAGGGTCTCTGATGAAACCTGAAATGACCCTATCTACAATGACAGCTGGATGTGGCATAAGGCTGGACACTTGGGACTGAGAGGATTGGTGAGATTGGGTGAGCAAATGCAGACCCTTTAAAGCAATAATGCATGGCACACATTCCATGGGTCCCAACTCTCCAGGTTGAAGGGAATATTACTACAGATATAACATGTACGGGAATCCTAGAGAACGGACACACTGTGAATACGAAAGGTTTCTAAAACTCAACGAATAGTCCCTCTCCTGGTGCTCCGGTTTGACTTTCCATCTGCTTTATTATCAACCTCCCAACTTGGAGAGACAGCCCCTTTAACCTCCTGGTTCGCACAGGTTGCCAATTTGGCAGAGGATGAAAGGGAAGAGGGAGAACCAATGAGAGAGTAGCTGTTAGGCATTTGGACGGGCACATATCACTGTAATTTCCCGGCAGGAAGAAGAATTAACCAAATTCTCAGCCACCCACTGGGAATCAGTATAGATCCTGAACCAAATTTTGGACTTGCGGTCAGCTCACCAAAAACGAGTTGAAAAATGGAGCTCAGGGGCACAGCAATTCACAAACTGGCCGAGTAATAAAGGACAACTATCGTCCAAAAATCTGTTGAGGGAAGGCAACGAGGTGGACTTGAAAGCGAGGCAGAATAGCAGGAAACAGATTTCAAGAGGTACGTTGGAATCGCCTTTAAAGCACAGGAAGAGGGGCACAACTTCGACAATGATGCACTTGGCCAAAAAGGGCGTATGCGTTTTCTCCTGAATATATTCAGGAGAAAACGCATACGCCCTTTTTGGCCAAGCAAGCAAGCGGGCAATGCAATTCTACACTACAAAGAAGTATCACTTCCCACCGGTCCAAAGGGACATCCACAAAATGTGTAAAAACCAGAAAGGCAAGACAGGCCCTGGAGAACAGGGAGCCTTGTTATGCTGATGGGCGGGATGTAAATTGCCAACTGCCTCTCTGGAGGAGTGCATTGTGTTCCCTAAAACAAGTAAACAACAGAGCTACAGAGCCAAGGGCAGTTCCAGTCTAGGGAATATACCTTGGGAAAACTGAAAATCAAAAAGACACAGCCACCCCAAAATTTAGGGCTGCACTGCTTACAAGGACCTCAACTTGGGTACACCTTAAATATCCCAGGAAATATAAAATTGGTTCAAAAAATTGTGGTACTTACGTACGATGGAATATCCCTCAGCCATGAAATCAATGTCATAAGACCAGTAGCAGCAAAATGGGTGGATTCAGGTACGATGATTCTAAGTGAAATAAGTCACAGAGAAAAAGAAACATATCATAAGTTATCACTTATGAAGATCCTGTAAACATGGCTACACTTGAACTGAGTTAGGAAAGAGAACAGTGTCTCACATTTAGAAAACACTCTTATGCCTGCTTAAGGGGGAAGGAGAGGTGGGGTGATGCATAAAACCAGAGTTTGATATAAGCACAGGTACCTTTCCAAAAACCAACTATGGAATAGACAAGACCTACACCTTCCTCAGTGAAAGGGACTCAAAACCCCATATTTCCCGCAGAGGAATATATCTGACTAGTAAGAATCTTAAAACCTATGTATTGATATGTCTCCATAAGGGAATCAAGTGTGTCTAGACTGGCATAAACATGGCAGCGAGAATCAGCTCAAACCCACTATAAAAAGGAATTTCAAAAACAAAACAAAAAAAACTGGGAAATTCTTTACAATTCCTTCAGGGTCTCTGATGAAACCTGAAATGACCCTATCTACAATGACAGCTGGATATGGCATAAGGCTGGACACTTGGGACTGAGAGAATTGGTGAGATTGGGTGAGCAAATGCAGACCCTTTAAAGCAATAATGCATGGCACACATTCCATGGGTCCCAACTCTCCAGGTTGAAGGGAATATTACTACAGATATAACATGTACGGGAATCCTAGAGAACGGACACACTGTGAATACGAAAGGTTTCTAAAACTCAACGAATAGTCCCTCTCCTGGTGCTCCGGTTTGACTTTCCATCTGCTTTATTATCAACCTCCCAACTTGGAGAGACAGCCCCTTTAACCTCCTGGTTCGCACAGGTTGCCAATTTGGCAGAGGATGAAAGGGAAGAGGGAGAACCAATGAGAGAGTAGCTGTTAGGCATTTGAACGGGCACATATCACTGTAATTTCCCGGCAGGAAGAAGAATTAACCAAAGTCTCAGCCACCCACCGGGAATCAGTATAGATCCTGAACCAAAATTTTGGACTTGCGGTCAGCTCACCAAAAACGAGTTGAAAAATGGAGCTCAGGGGCACAGCAATTCACAAACTGGCCGAGTAATAAAGGACAACTATCGTCCAAAAAACTGTTGAGGGAGGGCAATGAGGCGGACTTGAAAGCGTGGCAGAATAGCAGGAAACAGATTTCAAGAGGTACGTTGGAATCGCCTTTAAAGCACAGGAAGAGGGGCACAACATCGACAATGATGCACTTGGCCAAAAAGGGCGTATGTGTTTTCTCCTGAATATATTCAGGAGAAAACGCATACGCCCTTTTTGGCCAAGCAAGCAAGCGGGCAATGCAAATCTGCACTACAAAGAAGTATCACTTCCCACCAGTCAAAAGGGACATCCACAAAATGTGTAAAAACCAGAAAGGCAAGACAGGCCCTGGAGAACAGGGTGCCTTGTTATGCTGATGGGCAGGATGTAAATTGCCAACTGCCTCTCTGGAGGAGTGCATTGTGTTCCCTAAAACAAGTAAACAACAGAGCTACAGAGCCAAGGGCGCTTCCAGTCTAGGGAATATACCTTGGGAAAACTGAAAATCAAAAAGACACAGCCACCCCAAAATTTAGGGCTGCACTGCTTACAAGGACCTCAACTTGGGTACACCTTAAATATCCCAGGAAATATAAAAATGGTTCAAAAAATTGTGGTACTTACGTACGATGGAATATCCCTCAGCCATGAAATCAATGTCATAAGACCAGTAGCAGCAAAATGGGTGGATTCAGGTACGATGATTCTAAGTGAAATAAGTCACACAGAAAAAGAAACTTATCATAAGATATCACTTATGAAGATCCTGTAAACATGGCTACACTTGAACTGAGTTAGGAAAGAGAACAGTGTCTCACATTTAGAAAACACTCTTATGCCTGCTTAAGGGGGAAGGAGAGGTGGGGTGATGCATAAAACCAGAGTTTGATATAAGCACAGGTACCGTTCCAAAAACCAACTATGGAATAGACAAGACCTACACCTTCCTCAGTGAAAGGGACTCAAAACCCCATATTTCCCGCAGAGGAATATATCTGACTAGTAAGAATCTTTAAACCTATGTATTGATATGTCTCCGTAAGGGAATCAAGTGTGTCTAGACTGGGATAAATATGGCAGCGAGAATCAGCTCAAACCCACTATAAAAAGGAATTTCAAAAATAAAACAAAAAAACTGGGAAATTCTTTACAATTCCTTCAGGGTCTCTGATGAAACCTGAAATGACCCTATCTACAATGACAGCTGGATGTGGCATAAGGCTGGACACTTGGGACTGAGAGGATTGGTGAGATTGGGTGAGCAAATGCAGACCCTTTAAAGCAATAATGCATGGCACACATTCCATGGGTCCCAACTCTCCAGGTTGAAGGGAATATTACTACAGATATAACATGTACGGGAATCCTAGAGAACGGACACACTGTGAATACGAAAGGTTTCTAAAACTCAACGAATAGTCCCTCTCCTGGTGCTCCGGTTTGACTTTCCATCTGCTTTATTATCAACCTCCCAACTTGGAGAGACAGCCCCTTTAACCTCCTGGTTCGCACAGGTTGCCAATTTGGCAGAGGATGAAAGGGAAGAGGGAGAACCAATGAGAGAGTAGCTGTTAGGCATTTGGACGGGCACATATCACTGTAATTTCCCGGCAGGAACAAGAATTAACCAAAGTCTCAGCCACCCACCGGGAATCAGTATAGATCCTGAACCAAAATTTTGGACTTGCGGTCAGCTCACCAAAAACGAGTTGAAAAATGGAGCTCAGGGGCACAGCAATTCACAAACTGGCCGAGTAATAAAGGACAACTATCGTCCAAAAATCTGTTGAGGGAAGGCAACGAGGCGGACTTGAAAGCGAGGCAGAATAGCAGGAAACAGATTTCAAGAGGTACGTTGGAATCGCCTTTAAAGCACAGGAAGAGGGGCACAACTTCGACAATGATGAACTTGGCCCAAAAGGGCGTATGCGTTTTCTCCTGAATATATTCAGGAGAAAACGCATATGCCCTTTTTGGCCAAGCAAGCAAGTGGGCAATGCAAATCTGCACTACAAAGAAGTATCACTTCCCACCGGACAAAAGGGATATCCACAAAATGTGTAAAAACCAGAAAGGCAAGACAGGCCCTGGAGAACAGGGAGCCTTGTTATGCTGATGGGCGGGATGTAAATTGCCAACTGCCTCTCTGGAGGAGTGCATTGTGTTCCCTAAAACAAGTAAACAACAGAGCTACAGAGCCAAGGGCACTTCCAGTCTAGGGAATATACCTGGGAAAAACTGAAAATCAATAAGACAGAGCCACCCCAAAATTTAGGGCTGCACTGCTTACAAGGACCTCAACTTGGGTACACCTTAAATATCCCAGGAAATATAAAATTGGTTCAAAAAATTGTGGTACTTACGTACGATGGAATATCCCTCAGCCATGAAATCAATGTCATAAGACCAGTAGCAGCAAAATGGGTGGATTCAGGTACGATGATTCTAAGAGAAATAAGTCACAGAGGAAAAGAAACTTATCATAAGTTATCAGTTATGAAGATCCTGTAAACATGGCTACACTTGAACTGAGTTAGGAAAGAGAACAGTGTCTCACATTTAGAAAACACTCTTATGCCTGCTTAAGGGGGAAGGAGAGGTGGGGTGATGCATAAAACCAGAGTTTGATATAAGCACAGATACCGTTCCAAAAACCAACTATGGAATAGACAAGACCTACACCTTCCTCAGTGAAAGGGACCCAAAACCCCATATTTCCCGCAGACGAATATATCTGACTAGTAAGAATCTTAAAACCTATGTATTGATATGTCTCCGTAAGGGAATCAAGTGTGTCTAGACTGGCATAAACATGGCAGCGAGAATCAGCTCAAACCCACTATAAAAAGGAATTTCAAAAACAAAACAAAAAAATCTGGGAAATTCTTTACAATTCCTTCAGGGTCTCTGATGAAACCTGAAATGACCCTATCTACAATGACAGCTGGATGTGGCATAAGGCTGGACACTTGGGACTGAGAGGATTGGTGAGATTGGGTGAGCAAATGCAGACCCTTTAAAGCAATAATGCAAGGCACCAATTCCATGGGTCCCAACTCTCCAGGTTGAAGGGAATATTACTACAGTTATAACATGTACAGGAATCCTAGAGAACGGACACACTGTGAATACGAAAGGTTTCTAAAACTCAACGAATAGTCCCTCTCCTGGTGCTCCGGTTTGACTTTCCATCTGCTTTATTATCAACCTCCCAACTTGGAGAGACAGCCCCTTTAACCTCCTGGTTCGCACAGGTTGCCAATTTGGCAGAGGATGAAAGGGAAGAGGGAGAACCAATGAGAGAGTAGCTGTTAGGCATTTGGACGGGCACATATCACTGTAATTTCCCGGCAGGAAGAAGAATTAACCAAAGTCTCAGCCACCCACCGGGAATCAGTATAGATCCTGAACCAAAATTTTGGACTTGCGGTCAGCTCACCAAAAACGAGTTGAAAAATGGAGCTCAGGGGCACAGCAATTCACAAACTGGCCGAGTAATAAAGGACAACTATCGTCCAAAAATCTGTTGAGGGAAGGCAGCGAGGCGGACTTGAAAGCGAGGCAGAATAGCAGGAAACAGATTTCAAGAGGTACGTTGGAATCGCCTTTAAAGCACAGGAAGAGGGGCACAACTTCGACAATGATGAACTTGGCCCAAAAGGGCGTATGCGTTTTCTCCTGAATATATTCAGGAGAAAACGCATACGCCCTTTTGGGCCAAGCAAGCAAGTGGGCAATGCAAATCTGCACTACAAAGAAGTATCACTTCCCACCGGTCAAAAGGGACATCCACAAAATGTGTAAAAACCAGAAAGGCAAGACAGGCCCTGGAGAACAGGGAGCCTTGTTATGCTGATGGGCGGGATGTAAATTGCCAACTGCCTCTCTGGAGGAGTGCATTGTGTTCCCTAAAACAAGTAAACAACAGAGCTACAGAGCCAAGGGCACTTCCAGTCTAGGGAATATACCTGGGAAAAACTGAAAATCAATAAGACAGAGCCACCCCATAATTTTGGGCTGCACTGCTTACAAGGACCTCAACTTGGGTACACCTTAAATATCCCCGGAAATATAAAATTGGTTCAAAAAATTGTGGTACTTACGTACGATGGAATATCCCTCAGCCATGAAATCAATGTCATAAGACCAGTAGCAGCAAAATGGGTGGATTCAGGTACGATGATTCTAAGTGAAATAAGTCACAGAGAAAAAGAAACTTATCATAAGTTATCAGTTATGAAGATCCTGTAAACATGGCTACACTTGAACTGAGTTAGGAAAGAGAACAGTGTCTCACATTTAGAAAACACTCTTATGCCTGCTTAAGGGGGAAGGAGAGGTGGGGTGATGCATAAAACCAGAGTTTGATATAAGCACAGGTACCGTTCCAAAAACCAACTATGGAATAGACAAGACCTACACCTTCCTCAGTGAAAGGGACTCAAAACCCCATATTTCCCGCAGACGAATATATCTGATTAGTAAGAATCTTAAAACCTATGTATTGATATGTCTCCGTAAGGGAATCAAGTGTGTCTAGACTGGCATAAACATGGCAGCGAGAATCAGCTCAAACCCACTATAAAAAGGAATTTCAAAAACAAAACAAAAAAAACTGGGAAATTCTTTACAATTCCTTCAGGGTCTCTGATGAAACCTGAAATGACCCTATCTACAATGACAGCTGGATGTGGCATAAGGCTGGACACTTGGGACTGAGAGGATTGGTGAGATTGGGTGAGCAAATGCAGACCCTTTAAAGCAATAATGCATGGCACACATTCCATGGGTCCCAACTCTCCAGGTTGAAGGGAATATTACTACAGATATAACATGTACGGGAATCCTAGAGAACGGACACACTGTGAATACGAAAGGTTTCTAAAATTCAACGAATAGTCCCTCTCCTGGTGCTCCGGTTTGACTTTCCATCTGCTTTATTATCAACCTCCCAACTTGGAGAGACAGCCCCTGTAACCTCCTGGTTCGCACAGGTTGCCAATTTGGCAGAGGATGAAAGGGAAGAGGGAGAACCAATGAGAGAGTAGCTGTTAGGCATTTGGACGGGCACATATCACTGTAATTTCCCGGCAGGATGAAGAATTAACCATAGTCTCAGCCACCCACCGGGAATCAGTATAGATCCTGAACCAAAATTTTGGACTTGCGGTCAGCTCACCAAAAACGAGTTGAAAAATGGAGCTCAGGGGCACAGCAATTCACAAACTGGCCGAGTAATAAAGGACAACTATCGTCCAAAAATCTGTTGAGGGAAGGCAATGAGGCGGACTTGAAAGCGTGGCAGAATAGCAGGAAACAGATTTCAAGAGGTACGTTGGAATCGCCTTTAAAGCACAGGAAGAGGGGCACAACTTCGACAATGATGCACTTGGCCAAAAAGGGCGTAAGTGTTTTCTCCTGAATATATTCAAGAGAAAACGCATACGCCCTTTTTGGCCAAGCAAGCAAGCGGGCAATGCAAATCTGCACTACAAAGAAGTATCACTTCCCACCAGTCAAAAGGGACAACCACAAAATGTGTAAAAACCAGAAAGGCAAGACAGGCCCTGGAGAACAGGGTGCCTTGTTATGCTGATGGGCGGGATGTAAATTGCCAACTGCCTCTCTGGAGGAGTGCATTGTGTTCCCTAAAACAAGTAAACAACAGAGCTACAGAGCAAAGGGCACTTCCAGTCTAGGGAATATACCTTGGGGAAACTGAAAATCAAAAAGACACAGCCACCCCAAAATTTAGGGCTGCACTGCTTACAAGGACCTCAACTTGGGTACACATTAAATATCCCAGGAAATATAAAAATGGTTCAAAAAATTGTGGTACTTACGTACGATGGAATATCCCTCAGCCATGAAATCAATGTCATAAGACCAGTAGCAGCAAAATGGGTGGATTCAGGTACGATGATTCTAAGTGAAATAAGTCACACAGAAAAAGAAACTTATCATAAGATATCACTTATGAAGATCCTGTAAACATGGCTACACTTGAACTGAGTTAGGAAAGAGAACAGTGTCTCACATTTAGAAAACACTCTTATGCCTGCTTAAGGGGGAAGGAGAGGTGGGGTGATGCATAAAACCAGAGTTTGATATAAGCACAGGTACCGTTCCAAAAACCAACTATGGAATAGACAAGACCTACACCTTCCTCAGTGAAAGGGACTCAAAACCCCATATTTCCCGCAGAGGAATATATCTGACTAGTAAAGTAAGAATCTTAAAACCTATGTATTGATATGTCTCCGTAAGGGAATCAAGTGTGTCTAGACTGGCATAAACATGGCAGCGAGAATCAGCTCAAACCCACTATAAAAAGGAATTTCAAAAATAAAACAAAAAAACTGGGAAATTCTTTACAATTCCTTCAGGGTCTCTGATGAAACCTGAAATGACCCTATCTACAATGACAGCTGGATGTGGCATAAGGCTGGACACTTGGGACTGAGAGGATTGGTGAGATTGGGTGAGCAAATGCAGACCCTTTAAAGCAATAATGCATGGCACACATTCCATGGGTCCCAACTCTCCAGGTTGAAGGGAATATTACTACAGATATAACATGTACGGGAATCCTAGAGAACGGACACACTGTGAATACGAAAGGTTTCTAAAACTCAACGAATAGTCCCTCTCCTGGTGCTCCGGTTTGACTTTCCATCTGCTTTATTATCAACCTCCCAACTTGGAGAGACAGCCCCTTTAACCTCCTGGTTCGCACAGGTTGCCAATTTGGCAGAGGATGAAAGGGAAGAGGGAGAACCAATGAGAGAGTAGCTGTTAGGCATTTGGACGGGCACATATCACTGTAATTTCCCGGCAGGAAGAAGAATTAACCAAAGTCTCAGCCACCCACCGGGAATCAGTATAGATCCTGAACCAAAATTTTGGACTTGCGGTCAGCTCACCAAAAACGAGTTGAAAAATGGAGCTCAGGGCCACAGCAATTCACAAACTGGCCGAGTAATAAAGGACAACTATCGTCCAAAAATCTGTTGAGGGAAGGCAACGAGGCGGACTTGAAAGTGAGGCAGAATAACAGGAAACAGATTTCAAGAGGTACGTTGGAATCGCCTTTAAAGCACAGGAAGAGGGGCACAACTTCGACAATGATGCACTTGGCCAAAAAGGGCGTATGCGTTTTCTCCGGAATATATTCAGGAGAAAACGCATACGCACTTTTTGTCCAAGCAAGCAAGCGGGCAATGCAAATCTCCACTACAAAGAAGTATCACTTCCCACCGGTCAAAAGGGACATCCACAAAATGTGTAAAAACCAGAAAGGCAAGACTGGTCCTGGAGAACAGGGAGCCTTGTTATGCTGATGGACGGGATGTAAATTGCCAACTGCCTCTCTGGAGGAGTGCATTTTGTTCCCTAAAACAAGTAAACAACAGAGCTACAGAGCCAAGGGCACTTCCAGTCTAGGGAATATACCTGGGAAAAACTGAAAATCAATAAGACAGAGCCACCCCAAAATTTTGGGCTGCACTGCTTACAAGGACCTCAACTTGGGTACACCTTAAATATCCCAGGAAATATAAAAATGGTTCAAAAAATTGTGGTACTTACGTACGATGGAATATCCCTCAGCCATGAAATCAATGACATAACACCAGTAGCAGCAAAATGGGTGGATTCAGGTACGATGATTCTAAGTGAAATAAGTCACAGAGAAAAAGAAACTTATCATAAGTTATCACTTATGAAGATCCTGTAAACATGGCTACACTTGAACTGAGTTAGGAAAGAGAACAGTGTCTCACATTTAGAAAACAGTCTTATGCCTGCTTAAGGGGGAAGGAGAGGTGGGGTGATGCATAAAACCAGAGTTTGATATAAGCACAGGTACCGTTCCAAAAACCAACTATGGAATAGACAAGACCTACACCTTCCTCAGTGAAAGGGACTCAAAACCCCATATTTCCCGCAGAGGAATATATCTGACTAGTAAGAATCTTAAAACCTATGTATTGATATGTCTCCGTAAGGGAATCAAGTGTGTCTAGAATGGCATAAACATGGCAGCGAGAATCAGCTCAAACCCACTATAAAAAGGAATTTCAAAAACAAAACAAAAAGACTGGGAAATTCTTTACAATTCCTTCAGGGTCTCTGATGAAACCTGGAATGACCCTATTTACAACGACAGCTGGATGTGGCATAAGGCTGGACACTTTGGACTGAGAGGATTGGTGAGATTGGGTGAACAAATGCAGACCATTTAAAGCAATAATGCATGGCACACATTCCATGGGTCCCAACTCTCCAGGTTGAAGGGAATATTACTGCAGATATAACATGTACGGGAAACCTAGAGAACGGACACACTGTGAATACGAAAGGTTTCTAAAACTCAACGAATAGTCCCTCTCCTGGTGCTCCGGTTTGACTTTCCATCTGCTTTAATATCAACCTCCCAACTTGGAGAGACAGCCCCTTTAACCTCCTGGTTCGCACAGGTTGCCAATTTGGCAGAGGATGAAAGGGAAGAGGGAGAACCAATGAGGGAGTAGCTGTTAGGCATTTGGACGGGCACATATCACTGTAATTTCCCGGCAGGAAGAAGAATTAACCAAAGTCTCAGCCCCCCACCGGGAACCAGTATAGGTCCTGAACCAAAATTTTGGACTTGCGGTCAGCTCACCTAAAACGAGTTGAAAAATGGAGCTCAGGGGCACAGCAATTCACAAACTGGCCGAGTAATAAAGGACAACTATCGTCCAAATATCTGTTGAGGGAAGGCCACGAGGCGGACTTGAAAGCGAGGCAGAATAGCAGGAAACAGATTTCAAGAGGTACGTTGGAATCGCCTTTAAAGCACAGGAAGAGGGGCACAACTTCGACAATGATGCACTTGGCCAAAAAGGGCGTATGCGTTTTCTCCTGAATATATTCAGGAGAAAACGCATACGCCCATTTTGGCCAAGCAAGCAAGCAGGCAATGCAAATCTGCACTACAAAGAAGTATCACTTCCCACCGGTCAAAAGGGACATCCACAAAATGTGTAAAAACCAGAAAGGCAAGACAGGCCCTGGAGAACAGGGAGCCTTGTTATGCTGATGGGCGGGATGTAAATTGCCAACTGCCTCTCTGGAGGAGTGCATTGTGTTCCCTAAAACAAGTAAACAACAGAGCTACAGAGCCAAGGGCAGTTCCAGTCTAGGGAATATACCTTGGGAAAACTGAAAATCAAAAAGACACAGCCACCCCAAAATTTAGGGCTGCACTGCTTACAAGGACCTCAACTTGGGTACACCTTAAATATCCCAGGAAATATAAAAATGGTTCAAAAAATTTTGGTACTTACATACGATGGAATATCCCTCAGCCATGAAATCAATGTCATAAGACCAGTAGCAGCAAAATGGGTGGATTCAGGTATGATGATTCTAAGTGAAATACGTCACACAGAAAAAGAAACTTATCATAAGATATCACTTATGAAGATCCTGTAAACATGGCTACACTTGAACTGAGTTAGGAAAGAGAACAGTGTCTCACATTTAGAAAACACTCTTATGCCTGCTTAAGGGGGAAGGAGAGGTGGGGTGATGCATAAAACCAGAGTTTGATATAAGCAGAGGTACCGTTCCAAAAACAAACTATGGAATAGGCAAGACCTACACCTTCCTCAGTGAAAGGGACTCAAAACCCCATATTTCCCGCAGAGGAATATATCTGACTAGTAAGAATCTTAAAACCTATGTATTGATATGTCTCCGTAAGGGAACCAAGTGTGTCTAGACTGGCATAAACATGGCAGCGAGAATCAGCTCAAACCCACTATAAAAAGGAATTTGAAAAACAAAACAAAAAACTGGGAAATTCTTTACAATTCATTCAGAGTCTCTGATGAAACCTGGACTGACCCTATCTACAACGACAGCTGGATGTGGCATAAGGCGGGACACTTGGACTGAGAGGATGGGTGAGATTGGGTGAACAAATGCAGAACCTTTAAAGCATTAATGCATGGCACCCATTCCATGGGTCCCAACTCTCCAGGTTGAAGGGAATATTACTACAGTTATAACATGTACGGGAAACCTAGAGAACGGACACAGTGTGAATACGAAAGGTTTCTAAAACTCAACGAATAGTCCCTCTCCTGGTGCTCCGGTTTGACTTTCCACCTGCTTTACTATCAACCTCCCAACTTGGAGAGACAGCCCCTTTAACCTCCTGGTTCGCACAGGTTGCCAATTTGGCAGAGGATGAAAGGGAAGAGGGAGAACCAATGAGAGAGTAGCTGTTACGCATTTGGACGGGCACATATCACTCTAATTTCCCGGCAGAAAGAAGAATTAACCAAAGTCTCAGCCCCCCACCGGGAACCAGCATAGATCCTGAACCAAAATTTTGGACCTGCGGTCAGCTCACCAAAAACGAGTTGAAAAATGGAGCTCAGGGGCACAGCAATTCACAAACTGGCCGAGTAATAAAGGACAACTATCGTCCAAAAATCTGTTGAGGGAAGGCAACGAGGTGGACTTGAAAGCGAAGCAGAATAGCAGGAAACAGATTTCAAGAGGTACGTTGGAATCACCTTTAAAGCACCGGATGAGGGGCACAACTTCGGCAATGATGCACGTGGCCAAAAAGGGCGTATGCGTTTTCTCCTGAATATATTCAGGAGAAAACGCATACGCCCTTTTTGGCCAAGCAAGCAATCGGGCAATGCAAATCTGCATTACAAAGAAGTATCACTTACCACCGGTCAAAAGGGACATCCACAAAATGTGTAAAAACCAGAAAGGCAAGGCAGACACTGGAGAACAGGGAGCCTTGTTATGCTGATGGGCGGATGTAAATTGCCAACTGCCTCTCTGGAGGAGTACATTGTGTTCCCTAAAACAAGTAAAGAACAGAGCTACAGAGCCAAGGGCACTTCCAGTCTAAGGAATATACCTTTGGAAAACTGAATATCAAAAAGACACAGCCACCCCATAATTTAGGGCTGCACTGCTTACAAGGACCTCAACTTGGGTACACCTTAAATATCCCAGGAAATATAAAAATGGTTCAAAAAATTGTGGTACTTACGTACGATGGAATATCCCTCAGCCATGAAATCAATGACATAACACCAGTAGCAGCAAAATGGGTGGATTCAGGTACGATGATTCTAAGTGAAATAAGTCACAGAGAAAAAGAAACTTATCATAAGTTATCACTTATGAAGATCCTGTAAACATGGCTACACTTGAACTGAGTTAGGAAAGAGAACAGTGTCTCACATTTAGAACACACTCTTATGCCTGCTTAAGGGGGAAGGAGAGGTGGGGTGATGCATAAAACCAGAGTTTGATATAAGCACAGGTACCGTTCCAAAAACCAACTACGGAATAGACAAGACCTACACCTTCCTCAGTGAAAGGGACTCAAAACCCCATATTTCCCGCAGAGGAATATATCTGACTAGTAAAGTAAGAATCTTAAAACCTATGTATTGATATGTCTCCGTAAGGGAATCAAGTGTGTCTAGACTGGGATAAATATGGCAGCGAGAATCAGCTCAAACCCACTATAAAAAGGAATTTCAAAAATAAAACAAAAAAACTGGGAAATTCTTTACAATTCCTTCAGGGTCTCTGATGAAACCTGAAATGACCCTATCTACAATGACAGCTGGATGTGGCATAAGGCTGGACACTTGGGACTGAGAGGATTGGTGAGATTGGGTGAGCAAATGCAGACCCTTTAAAGCAATAATGCATGGCACACATTCCATGGGTCCCAACTCTCCAGGTTGAAGGGAATATTACTACAGATATAACATGTACGGGAATCCTAGAGAACGGACACACTGTGAATACGAAAGGTTTCTAAAACTCAACGAATAGTCCCTCTCCTGGTGCTCCGGTTTGACTTTCCATCTGCTTTATTATCAACCTCCCAACTTGGAGAGACAGCCCCTTTAACCTCCTGGTTCGCACAGGTTGCCAATTTGGCAGAGGATGAAAGGGAAGAGGGAGAACCAATGAGAGAGTAGCTGTTAGGCATTTGGACGGGCACATATCACTGTAATTTCCCGGCAGGAAGAAGAATTAACCAAATTCTCAGCCACCCACTGGGAATCAGTATAGATCCTGAACCAAATTTTGGACTTGCGGTCAGCTCACCAAAAACGAGTTGAAAAATGGAGCTCAGGGGCACAGCAATTCACAAACTGGCCGAGTAATAAAGGACAACTATCGTCCAAAAATCTGTTGAGGGAAGGCAACGAGGTGGACTTGAAAGCGAGGCAGAATAGCAGGAAACAGATTTCAAGAGGTACGTTGGAATCGCCTTTAAAGCACAGGAAGAGGGGCACAACTTCGACAATGATGCACTTGGCCAAAAAGGGCGTATGCGTTTTCTCCTGAATATATTCAGGAGAAAACGCATACGCCCTTTTTGGCCAAGCAAGCAAGCGGGCAATGCAGTTCTGCACTACAAAGAAGTATCACTTCCCACCGGTCCAAAGGGACATCCACAAAATGTGTAAAAACCAGAAAGGCAAGACAGGCCCTAGAGAACAGGGAGCCTTGTTATGCTGATGGGCGGGATGTAAATTGCCAACTGCCTCTCTGGAGGAGTGCATTGTGTTCCCTAAAACAAGTAAACAACAGAGCTACAGAGCCAAGGGCAGTTCCAGTCTAGGGAATATACATTGGGAAAACTGAAAATCAAAAAGACACAGCCACCCCAAAATTTAGGGCTGCACTGCTTACAAGGACCTCAACTTGGGTACACCTTAAATATCCCAGGAAATATAAAAATGGTTCAAAAAATTGTGGTACTTACGTACGATGGAATATCCCTCAGCCGTGAAATCAATGTCATAAGACCAGTAGCAGCAAAATGGGTGGATTCAGGTACGATGATTCTAAGTGAAATAAGTCACACAGAAAAAGAAACTTATCATAAGATATCACTTATGAAGATCCTGTAAACATGGCTACACTTGAACTGAGTTAGGAAAGAGAACAGTGTCTCACATTTAGAAAACACTCTTATGCCTGCTTAAGGGGAAAGGAGAGGTGGAGTGATGCATAAAAACAGAGTTTGATATAAGCACAGGTACCGTTCCAAAAACCAACTATGGAATAGACAAGACCTACACCTTCCTCAGTGAAAGGGACTCAAAACCCCATATTTCCCGCAGAGGAATATATCTGACTAGTAAGAATCTTAAAACCTATGTATTGATATGTCTCCGTAAGGGAATCAAGTGTGTCTAGACTGGGATAAACATGGCAGCGAGAATCAGCTAAAACCCATTATAAAAAGGAATTTCAAAAATAAAACAAAAAAACTGGGAAATTCTTTACAATTCCTTCAGGGTCTCTGATGAAACCTGAAATGACCCTATCTACAATGACAGCTGGATGTGGCATAAGGCTGGACACTTGGGACTGAGAGGATTGGTGAGATTGGGTGAGCTAATGCAGACCCTTTAAAGCAATAATGCATGGCACACATTCCATGGGTCCCAACTCTCCAGGTTGAAGGGAATATTACTACAGATATAACATGTACGGGAATCCTAGAGAACGGACACACTGTGAATACGAAAGGTTTCTAAAACTCAATGAATAGTCCCTCTCCTGGTGCTCCGGTTTGACTTTCCATCTGCTTTATTATCAACCTCCCAACTTGGAGAGACAGCCCCTTTAACCTCCTGGTTCGCACAGGTTGCCAATTTGGCAGAGGATGAAAGGGAAGAGGGAGAACCAATGAGAGAGTAGCTGTTAGGCATTTGGACGGGCACATATCACTGTAATTTCCCGGCAGGAAGAAGAATTAACCAAAGTCTCAGCCACCCACCGGGAATCAGTATAGATCCTGAACCAAAATTTTGGACTTGCGGTCAGCTCACCAAAAACGAGTTGAAAAATGGAGCTCAGGGGCACAGCAATTCACAAACTGGCCGAGTAATAAAGGACAACTATCGTCCAAAAATCTGTTGAGGGAAGGCCACGAGGCGGACTTGAAAGCGAGGCAGAATAGCAGGAAACAGATTTCAAGAGGTACGTTGGAATCGCCTTTAAAGCACAGGAAGAGGGGCACAACTTCGACAATGATGCACTTGGCCAAAAAGGGCGTATGCGTTTTCTCCTGAATATATTCAGGAGAAAACGTATACGCCCTATTTGGCCAAGCAAGAAAGCAGGCAATGCAAATCTGCACTACAAAGAAGTATCACTTCCCACCGGTCAAAAGGGACATCCACAAAATGTGTAAAAACCAGAAAGGCAAGACAGGCCCTGGAGAACAGGGAGCCTTGTTATGCTGATGGGCGGGATGTAAATTGCCAACTGCCTCTCTGGAGGAGTGCATTGTGTTCCCTAAAACAAGTAAACAACAGAGCTACAGAGCCAAGGGCACTTCCCGTCTAGGGAATATACCTTGGGAAAACTGAAAATCAAAAAGACACAGCCACCCCAAAATTTAGGGCTGCACTGCTTACAAGGACCTCAACTTGGGTACACCTTAAATATCCCAGGAAATATAAAAATGGTTCAAAAAATTGTGGTACTTACGTACGATGGAATATCCCTCAGCCATGAAATCAATGTCATAAGACCAGTAGCAGCAAAATGGGTGGATTCAGGTACGATGATTCTAAGTGAAATACGTCACACAGAAAAAGAAACTTATCATAAGATATCACTTATGAAGATCCTATAAACATGGCTACACTTGAACTGAGTTAGGAAAGAGAACAGTGTCTCACATTTAGAAAACACTCTTATGCCTGCTTAAGGGGGAAGGAGAGGTGGGGTGATGCATAAAACCAGAGTTTGATATAAGCAGAGGTACCGTTCCAAAACCCAACTATGGAATAGGCAAGACCTACACCTTCCTCAGTGAAAGGGACTCAAAACCCCATATTTCCCGCAGAGGAATATATCTGACTAGTAAGAATCTTAAAACCTATGTATTGATATGTCTCCATAAGGGAACGAAGTGTGTCTAGACTGGCATAAACATGGCAGCGAGAATCAGCTCAAACCCACTATAAAAAGGAATTTCAAAAACAAAACAAAAACTGGGAAATTCTTTACAATTCATTCAGAGTCTCTGATGAAACCTGGACTGACCCTATCTACAACGACAGCTGGATGTGGCATAAGGCGGGACACTTGGACTGAGAGGATGGGTGAGATTGGGTGAACAAATGCAGAACCTTTAAAGCATTAATGCATGGCACCCATTCCATGGGTCCCAACTCTCCAGGTTGAAGGGAATATTACTACAGTTATAACATGTACGGGAAACCTAGAGAACGGACACACTGTGAATACGAAAGGTTTCTAAAACTCAACGAATAGTCCCTCTCCTGGTGCTAGGGTTTGACTTTCCACCTGCTTTACTATCAACCTCCCAACTTGGAGAGACAGCCCCTTTAACCTCCTGGTTCGCACAGGTTGCCAATTTGGCAGAGGATGAAAGGGAAGAGGGAGAACCAATGAGAGAGTAGCTGTTACGCATTTGGACGGGCACATATCACTGTAATTTCCCCGAAGGAAGAAGAATTAACCAAAGTCTCAGCCCCCCACCGGGAACCAGCATAGATCCTGAACCAAAATTTTGGACCTGCGGTCAGCTCACCAAAAACGAGTTGAAAAATGGAGCTCAGGGGCACAGCAATTCACAAACTGGCCGAGTAATAAAGGACAACTATCGTCCAAAAATCTGTTGAGGGAAGGCAACGAGGTGGACTTGAAAGCGAAGCAGAATAGCAGGAAACAGATTTCAAGAGGTACGTTGGAATCACCTTTAAAGCACCGGATGAGGGGCACAACTTCGGCAATGATGCACGTGGCCAAAAAGGGCGTATGCGTTTTCTCCTGAATATATTCAGGAGAAAACGCATACGCCCTTTTTGGCCAAGCAAGCAATCGGGCAATGCAAATCTGCATTACAAAGAAGTATCACTTACCACCGGTCAAAAGGGACATCCACAAAATGTGTAAAAACCAGAAAGGCAAGACAGACACTGGAGAACAGGGAGCCTTGTTATGCTGATGGGCGGATGTAAATTGCCAACTGCCTCTCTGGAGGAGTACATTGTGTTCCCTAAAACAAGTAAAGAACAGAGCTACAGAGCCAAGGGCACTTCCAGTCTAAGGAATATACCTTTGGAAAACTGAATATCAAAAAGACACAGCCACCCCATAATTTAGGGCTGCACTGCTTACAAGGACCTCAACTTGGGTACACCTTAAATATCCCAGGAAATATAAAAATGGTTCAAAAAATTGTGGTACTTACGTACGATGGAATATCCCTCAGCCATGAAATCAATGACATAACACCAGTAGCAGCAAAATGGGTGGATTCAGGTACGATGATTCTAAGTGAAATAAGTCACAGAGAAAAAGAAACTTATCATAAGTTATCACTTATGAAGATCCTGTAAACATGGCTACACTTGAACTGAGTTAGGAAAGAGAACAGTGTCTCACATTTAGAAAACACTCTTATGCCTGCTTAAGGTGGAAGGAGAGGTGGGGTGATGCATAAAACCAGAGTTTGATATAAGCACAGGTACCGTTCCAAAAACCAACTACGGAATAGACAAGACCTACACCTTCCTCAGTGAAAGGGACTCAAAACCCCATATTTCCCGCAGAGGAATGTATCTGACTAGTAAAGTAAGAATCTTAAAACCTATGTATTGATATGTCTCCGTAAGGGAATCAAGTGTGTCTAGACTGGGATAAATATGGCAGCGAGAATCAGCTCAAACCCACTATAAAAAGGAATTTCAAAAATAAAACAAAAAAACTGGGAAATTCTTTACAATTCCTTCAGGGTCTCTGATGAAACCTGAAATGACCCTATCTACAATGACAGCTGGATGTGGCATAAGGCTGGACACTTGGGACTGAGAGTATTGGTGAGATAGGGTGAGCAAATGCAGACCCTTTAAAGCAATAATGCATGGCACACATTCCATGGGTCCCAACTCTCCAGGTTGAAGGGAATATTACTACAGATATAACATGTACGGGAATCCTAGAGAACGGACACACTGTGAATACGAAAGGTTTCTAAAACTCAACGAATAGTCCCTCTCCTGGTGCTCCGGTTTGACTTTCCATCTGCTTTATTATCAACCTCCCAACTTGGAGAGACAGCCCCTTTAACCTCCTGGTTCGCACAGGTTGCCAATTTGGCAGAGGATGAAAGGGAAGAGAGAGAACCAATGAGAGAGTAGCTGTTAGTCATTTGGACGGGCACATATCACTGTAATTTCCCGGCAGGAAGAAGAATTAACCAAAGTCTCAGCCACCCACTGGGAATCAGTATAGATCCTGAACCAAAATTTTGGACTTGCGGTCAGCTCACCAAAAACGAGTTGAAAAATGGAGCTCAGGGGCACAGCAATTCACAAACTGGCCGAGTAATAAAGGACAACTATCGTCCAAAAATCTGTTGAGGGAAGGCCACGAGGCGGACTTGAAAGCGTGGCAGAATAGCAGGAAACAGATTTCAAGAGGTACGTTGGAATCGCCTTTAAAGCACAGGAAGAGGGGCACAACTTCGACAATGATGCACTTGGCCAAAAAGGGCGTATGCGTTTTCTCCTGAATATATTCAGGAGAAAACGCATACGCCCTTTTTGGCCAAGCAAGCAAGCGGGCAATGCAAATCTGCACTACAAAGAAGTATCACTTCCCACCGGTCAAAAGGGACATCCACAAAATGTGTAAAAACCAGAAAGGCAAGACAGGCCCTGGAGAACAGGGTGCCTTGTTATGCTGATGGGCGGGATGTAAATTGCCAACTGCCTCTCTGGAGGAGTGCATTGTGTTCCCTAAAACAAGTAAACAACAGAGCTACAGAGCCAAGGGCACTTCCAGTCTAGGGAATATACCTTGGGAAAACTGAAAATCAAAAAGACACAGCCACCCCAAAATTTAGGGCTGCACTGCTTACAAGGACCTCAACTTGGGTACACCTTAAATATCCCAGGAAATATAAAAATGGTTCAAAAAATTGTGGTACTTACGTACGATGGAATATCCCTCAGCCATGAAATCAATGTCATAAGACCAGTAGCAGCAAAATGGGTGGATTCAGGTACGATGATTCTAAGTGAAATAAGTCACACAGAAAAAGAAACTTATCATAAGATATCACTTATGAAGATCCTGTAAACATGGCTACACTTGAACTGAGTTAGGAAAGAGAACAGTGTCTCACATTTAGAACACACTCTTATGCCTGCTTAAGGGGGAAGGAGAGGTGGGGTGATGCATAAAACCAGAGTTTGATATAAGCACAGGTACCGTTCCAAAAACCAACTATGGAATAGACAAGACCTACACCTTCCTCAGTGAAAGGGACTCAAAACCCCATATTTCCCGCAGAGGAATATATCTGACTAGTAAGAATCTTAAAACCTATGTATTGATATGTCTCCGTAAGGGAATCAAGTGTGTCTAGACTGGCATAAACATGGCAGCGAGAATCAGCTCAAACTCACTATGAAAAGGAATTTCAAAAACAAAACAAAAAAACTGGGAAATTCTTTACAATTCCTTCAGGGTCTCTGATGAAACCTGGAATAACCCTATCTACAATGACAGCTGGATGTGTCATAAGGAGGGACACTTGGGAATGAGACGATTGGTGAGATTGGGTGAGCAAATGCAGACCCTTTAAAGCACAAATGCCTGGCACCCATTCCATGGGTCCCAACTCTCCAGGTTGAAGGGAATATTACTACAGCTATAACATGTACGGGAAATATAGAGAACGGACACACTGTGAATACGAAAGGTTTCTAAAACTCAACGAATAGTCCCTCTCCTGGTGCTCCGGTTTGACTTTCCATCTGCTTTACTATCAACCTCCCAACTTGGAGAGACAGCCCCTTTAACCTCCTGGTTCGCACAGGTTGCCAATTTGGCAGAGGATGAAAGGGAAGAGGGAGAACCAATGAGAGAGTAGCTGTTAGGCATTTGAACGGGCACATATCACTGTAATTTCCCGGCAGGAAGAAGAATAACCAAAGTCTCAGCCTCCCACAGGGAACCAGCATAGGTCCTGAACCAAAATGTTGGACTTGCGGTCAGCTCACCAAAAACGAGTTGAAAAATGGAGCTCAGGGCACAGCAATTCACAAACTGGCCGAGTAATAAAGGACAACTATCGTCCAAAAATCTGTTGAGGGAAGGCAATGAGGCGGACTTGAAACCGAGGCAGAATAGCAGGAAACAGATTTCAAGAGGTTCGTTGGAATCGCCTTTAAAGCACAGGAAGAGGGGCACAACTTCAACAATGATGCACTTGGCCAAAAAGGGCATATGCGTTTTCTCCTGAATATATTCAGGAGAAAACGCATATGCCCTTTTTGGCCAAGCAAGCAAGCGGGCAATGCAAATCTGCACTACAAAGAAGTATCACTTCCCACCGGTCAAAAGGGACATCCGCAAAATGTGTAAAAAACCAGAAAGGCAAGACAGGCCCTGGAGAACAGGGAGCCTTGTTATGCTGATGCGCGGGATGTAAATTGCCAACTGCCTCTCTGGAGGAGTGCATTGTGTTCCCTAAAACAAGGAAACAACAGAGCTACAGAGCCCAGGGCACTTCCAGTCTAGGGAATATTCCTAGGGAAAACTGAAAATCAATAAGACACAGCCACCCCAAAATTTAGGACTGCACTGCTTACAAGGACCTCAACTTGGGTACACCTTAAATATCCCAGGAAATATAAAAATGGTTCAAAAATTTGTGGTACTTACATACGATGGAATATCCCTCAGCCATGAAATCAATGTCATAAGACCAGTAGCAGCAAAATGGGTGGATTCAGGTACGATGATTCTAAGTGAAATAAGTCACACAGAAAAAGAAACTTATCATAAGATATCACTTATGAAGATCCTGTAAACATGGCTACACTTGAACTGAGTTAGGAAAGAGAACAGTGTCTCACATTTAGAAAACACTCTTATGCCTGCTTAAGGGGGAAGGAGAGGTGGGGTGATGCATAAAACCAGAGTTTGATATAAGCACAGGTAGCGTTCCAAAAACCAACTATGGAATAGACAAGACCTACACCTTCCTCAGTGAAAGGGACTCAAAACACCATATTTCCCGAAGAGGAATATATCTGACTAGTAAGAATCTTAAAACCTATGTATCGATGTGTCTCCATAAGGGAATCAAGTGTGTCTAGACTGGCATAAACATGGCAGCGAGAATCAGCTCAAACCCACTATAAAAAGGAATTTCAAAAACAAAACAAAAAAACTGGGAAATTCTTTACAATTCCTTCAGGGTCTCTGATGAAACCTGGAATGACCCTATCTACAAGGACAGCTGGATGTGGCATAAGGCTGGACACTTTGGACTGAGCGGATTGGTGAGATTGGGTGAGCAAATGCAGACCCTTTAAAGCACAAATGCCTGGCACCCATTCCATGTGTCCCAACTCTCCAGGTTGAAGGGAATATTACTACAGCTATAACATGTACGGGAAACCTAGAGAACAGACACACTGTGAATTACAAAGGATTCTAAAACTCAACGAATAGTCCTTCTCCAGGTGCTCCGGTTTGACTTTCCATCTGCTTTACTATCAACCTCCCAACTTGGAGAGACAGCCCCTTTAACCTCCTGGTTCGCACAGGTTGCCAGTTTGGCAGAGGATGAAAGGGAAGAGGGAGAACCAATGAGAGAGTAGCTGTTAGGCATTTGGCCGGGCACATATCACTGTAATTTCCCGGCAGGAAGAAGAATTAACCAAAGTCTCAGCCACCCACCGGGAACCAGCATAGGTCCTGAACCAAAATTTTGGACTTGCGGTCAGCTCACCAAAAACGAGTTGAAAAATGGAGCTCAGGGGCACAGCAATTCACAAACTGGCCGAGTAATAAAGGACAACTATCGTCCAAAAATCTGTTGAGGGAAGGCAATGAGGCGGGCTTGAAAGCGAGTCAGAATAGCAGGAAACAGATTTCAAGAGGTACGTTGGAATCGGCTTTAAAGCACCGGAAGAGGGGCACAACTTCGACAATGATGCAATTGGCCAAAAAGGGCGTATGCGTTTTCTCCTGAATATATTCAGGAGAAAACGCATACGCCCTTTTTGGCCAAGCAAGCAAGCGGGCAATGCAAATCTGCACTACAAAGAAGTATCACTTCCCACCGGTCGAAAGGGACATCCACAAAATGTGTAAAAACCAGAAAGGCAAGACAGGCCCTGGAGAACAGGGAGCCTTGTTATGCTGATGGGCGGGATGTAAATTGCCAACTGCCTCTCTGGAGGAGTGCATTGTGTTCCCTAAAACAAGTAAACAACACAGCTACAGAGCCAAGGGCACTTCCAGTCTAGGGAATATACCTTGGGAAAACTGAAAATCAAAAAGACACAGCCACCCCAAAATTTAGGGCTGCACTGGTTACAAGGACCTCAACTTGGGTACACCTTAAATATCCCAGGAAATATAAAAATGGTTCAAAAAATTGTGGTACTTACGTACGATGGAATATCCCTCAGCCATGAAATCAATGTCATAAGACCAGTAGCAGCAAAATGGGTGGATTCAGGTACGATGATTCTAAGTGAAATAAGTCACACAGAAAAAGAAACTTATCATAAGATATCACTTATGAAGATCCTGTAAACATGGCTACACTTGAACTGAGTTAGGAAAGAGAACAGTGTCTCATATTTAGAAAACACTCTTATGCCTGCTTAAGGGGGAAGGAGAGGTGGGGTGATGCATAAAACCAGAGTTTGATATAAGCACAGGTACCGTTCCAAAAACCAACTATGGAATAGACAAGACCTACACCTTCCTCAGTGAAAGGGACTCAAAACCACATATTTCCCGCAGAGGAATATATCTGACTAGTAAGAATCTTAAAACCTATGTATTGATATGTCTCCATAAGGGAATCAAGTGTGTCTAGACTGGCATAAACATGGCAGCGAGAATCAGCTCAAACCCACTATAAAAAGGAATTTCAAAAACAAAACAAAAAACAGGGAAATTCTTTACAATTCCTTCAGGGTCTCTGATGAAACCTGGAATGACCCTATCTACAACGACAGCTGGATGTGGCATAAGGCTGGACACTTGGGACTGAGAGGATTGGTGAGATTGGGTGAGCAAATGCAGACCCTTTAAAGCAATAATGCATGGCACCATTCCATGGTTCCCAACTCTCCAGGGTGAAGGGAATATTACTACAGTTATAACATGTACAGGAAACCTAGAGAACGGACACACTGTGAATATGAAAGGTTTCTAAAACTCAACGAATAGTCCCACTCCTGGTGCTCTGGTTTGACTTTCCATCTGCTTTACTATCAACCTCCCAACTTGGAGCGACAGCCCCTTTAACCTCCTGGTTCCCACAGGTTGCCAATTTGGCAGAGGCTGAAAGGGAAGAGGGAGAACCAATGAGAGAGTAGCTGTTAGGCATTTGGACGGGCACATATCACTGTAATTTCCCGGCAAGAAGAAGAATTACCCAAAGTCTCAGCCACCCACCGGGAACCAGTATAGGTCCTGAACCAAAATTTTGGACTTGCGGTCAGCTCACCAAAAACGAGTTGAAAAATGGAGCTCAGGGGCACAGCAATTCACAAACTGGCCGAGTAATAAAGGACAACTATCGTCCAAAAATCTGTTGAGGGAAGGCAACGAGGCGGACTTGAAAGCGAGGCAGAATAGCAGGAAACAGATTTCAAGCGGTACGTTGGAATCACCTTTAAAGCACAGGAAGTGGGGCACAACTTCGACAATGATGCACTTGGCCAAAAAGGGCGTATGCGTTTTCTCCTGAATATATTCAGGAGAAAACGCATACGCCCTTTTTGGCCAAGCAAGCAAGCGGGCAATGCAAATCTGCACTACAAAGAAGTATCACTTCCCACCGGTCAAAAGGGACATCCACAAAATGTGTAAAAACCAGAAAGGCAGGACAGGCTCTGGAGAACAGGGAGCCTTGTTATGCTGATGGGCGGGATGTAAATTGCCAACTGCCTCTCTGGAGGAGTGCATTGTGTTCCCTAAAACAAGTAAACAACAGAGCTACAGAGCCAAGGGCACTTCCAGTCTAGGGAATATACCTGGGAAAAACTGAAAATCAATAAGACAGAGCCACCCCAAAATTTTGGGCTGCACTGCTTACAAGGACCTCAACTTGGGTACACCTTAAATATCCCAGGAAATATAAAAATGGTTCAAAAAATTGTGGTACTTACGTACGATGGAATATCCCTCAGCCATGAAATCAATGACATAACACCAGTAGCAGCAAAATGGGTGGATTCAGGTACGATGATTCTAAGTGAAATAAGTCACAGAGAAAAAGAAACTTATCATAAGTTATCACTTATGAAGATCCTGTAAACATGGCTACACTTGAACTGAGTTAGGAAAGAGAACAGTGTCTCACATTTAGAAAACAGTCTTATGCCTGCTTAAGGGGGAAGGAGAGGTGGGGTGATGCATAAAACCAGAGTTTGATATAAGCACAGGTACCGTTCCAAAAACCAACTATGGAATAGACAAGACCTACACCTTCCTCAGTGAAAGGGACTCAAAACCCCATATTTCCCGCAGAGGAATATATCTGACTAGTAAGAATCTTAAAACCTATGTATTGATATGTCTCCGTAAGGGAATCAAGTGTGTCTAGAATGGCATAAACATGGCAGCGAGAATCAGCTCAAACCCACTATAAAAAGGAATTTCAAAAACAAAACAAAAAAAACTGGGAAATTCTTTACAATTCCTTCAGGGTCTCTGATGAAACCTGGAATGACCCTATTTACAATGACAGCTGGATGTGGCATAAGGCTGGACACTTGGGACTGAGAGGATTGGTGAGATTGGGTGAGCAAATGCAGACCCTTTAAAGCAATAATGCATGGCACACATTCCATGGGTCCCAACTCTCCAGGTTGAAGGGAATATTACTACAGATATAACATGTACGGGAATCCTAGAGAACGGACACACTGTGAATACGAAAGGTTTCTAAAACTCAACGAATAGTCCCTCTCCTGGTGCTCCGGTTTGACTTTCCATCTGCTTTATTATCAACCTCCCAACTTGGAGAGACAGCCCCTTTAACCTCCTGGTTCGCACAGGTTGCCAATTTGGCAGAGGATGAAAGGGAAGAGGGAGAACCAATGAGAGAGTAGCTGTTAGGCATTTGGACGGGCACATATCACTGTAATTTCCCGGCAGGAACAAGAATTAACCAAAGTCTCAGCCACCCACCGGGAATCAGTATAGATCCTGAACCAAAATTTTGGACTTGCGGTCAGCTCACCAAAAACGAGTTGAAAAATGGAGCTCAGGGGCACAGCAATTCACAAACTGGCCGAGTAATAAAGGACAACTATCGTCCAAAAATCTGTTGAGGGAAGGCAACGAGGCGGACTTGAAAGCGAGGCAGAATAGCAGGAAACAGATTTCAAGAGGTACGTTGGAATCGCCTTTAAAGCACAGGAAGAGGGGCACAACTTCGACAATGATGAACTTGGCCCAAAAGGGCGTATGCGTTTTCTCCTGAATATATTCAGGAGAAAACGCATATGCCCTTTTTGGCCAAGCAAGCAAGTGGGCAATGCAAATCTGCACTACAAAGAAGTATCACTTCCCACCGGTCAAAAGGGATATCCACAAAATGTGTAAAAACCAGAAAGGCAAGACAGGCCCTGGAGAACAGGGAGCCTTGTTATGCTGATGGGCGGGATGTAAATTGCCAACTGCCTCTCTGGAGGAGTGCATTGTGTTCCCTAAAACAAGTAAACAACAGAGCTACAGAGCCAAGGGCACTTCCAGTCTAGGGAATATACCTGGGAAAAACTGAAAATCAATAAGACAGAGCCACCCCAAAATTTAGGGCTGCACTGCTTACAAGGACCTCAACTTGGGTACACCTTAAATATCCCAGGAAATATAAAATTGGTTCAAAAAATTGTGGTACTTACGTACGATGGAATATCCCTCAGCCATGAAATCAATGTCATAAGACCAGTAGCAGCAAAATGGGTGGATTCAGGTACGATGATTCTAAGAGAAATAAGTCACAGAGGAAAAGAAACTTATCATAAGTTATCAGTTATGAAGATCCTGTAAACATGGCTACACTTGAACTGAGTTAGGAAAGAGAACAGTGTCTCACATTTAGAAAACACTCTTATGCCTGCTTAAGGGGGAAGGAGAGGTGGGGTGATGCATAAAACCAGAGTTTGATATAAGCACAGATACCGTTCCAAAAACCAACTATGGAATAGACAAGACCTACACCTTCCTCAGTGAAAGGGACCCAAAACCCCATATTTCCCGCAGACGAATATATCTGACTAGTAAGAATCTTAAAACCTATGTATTGATATGTCTCCGTAAGGGAATCAAGTGTGTCTAGACTGGCATAAACATGGCAGCGAGAATCAGCTCAAACCCACTATAAAAAGGAATTTCAAAAACAAAACAAAAAAATCTGGGAAATTCTTTACAATTCCTTCAGGGTCTCTGATGAAACCTGAAATGACCCTATCTACAATGACAGCTGGATGTGGCATAAGGCTGGACACTTGGGACTGAGAGGATTGGTGAGATTGGGTGAGCAAATGCAGACCCTTTAAAGCAATAATGCAAGGCACCAATTCCATGGGTCCCAACTCTCCAGGTTGAAGGGAATATTACTACAGTTATAACATGTACAGGAATCCTAGAGAACGGACACACTGTGAATACGAAAGGTTTCTAAAACTCAACGAATAGTCCCTCTCCTGGTGCTCCGGTTTGACTTTCCATCTGCTTTATTATCAACCTCCCAACTTGGAGAGACAGCCCCTTTAACCTCCTGGTTCGCACAGGTTGCCAATTTGGCAGAGGATGAAAGGGAAGAGGGAGAACCAATGAGAGAGTAGCTGTTAGGCATTTGGACGGGCACATATCACTGTAATTTCCCGGCAGGAAGAAGAATTAACCAAAGTCTCAGCCACCCACCGGGAATCAGTATAGATCCTGAACCAAAATTTTGGACTTGCGGTCAGCTCACCAAAAACGAGTTGAAAAATGGAGCTCAGGGGCACAGCAATTCACAAACTGGCCGAGTAATAAAGGACAACTATCGTCCAAAAATCTGTTGAGGGAAGGCAGCGAGGCGGACTTGAAAGCGAGGCAGAATAGCAGGAAACAGATTTCAAGAGGTACGTTGGAATCGCCTTTAAAGCACAGGAAGAGGGGCACAACTTCGACAATGATGAACTTGGCCCAAAAGGGCGTATGCGTTTTCTCCTGAATATATTCAGGAGAAAACGCATACGCCCTTTTGGGCCAAGCAAGCAAGTGGGCAATGCAAATCTGCACTACAAAGAAGTATCACTTCCCACCGGTCAAAAGGGACATCCACAAAATGTGTAAAAACCAGAAAGGCAAGACAGGCCCTGGAGAACAGGGAGCCTTGTTATGCTGATGGGCGGGATGTAAATTGCCAACTGCCTCTCTGGAGGAGTGCATTGTGTTCCCTAAAACAAGTAAACAACAGAGCTACAGAGCCAAGGGCACTTCCAGTCTAGGGAATATACCTGGGAAAAACTGAAAATCAATAAGACAGAGCCACCCCATAATTTTGGGCTGCACTGCTTACAAGGACCTCAACTTGGGTACACCTTAAATATCCCCGGAAATATAAAATTGGTTCAAAAAATTGTGGTACTTACGTACGATGGAATATCCCTCAGCCATGAAATCAATGTCATAAGACCAGTAGCAGCAAAATGGGTGGATTCAGGTACGATGATTCTAAGTGAAATAAGTCACAGAGAAAAAGAAACTTATCATAAGTTATCAGTTATGAAGATCCTGTAAACATGGCTACACTTGAACTGAGTTAGGAAAGAGAACAGTGTCTCACATTTAGAAAACACTCTTATGCCTGCTTAAGGGGGAAGGAGAGGTGGGGTGATGCATAAAACCAGAGTTTGATATAAGCACAGGTACCGTTCCAAAAACCAACTATGGAATAGACAAGACCTACACCTTCCTCAGTGAAAGGGACTCAAAACCCCATATTTCCCGCAGACGAATATATCTGATTAGTAAGAATCTTAAAACCTATGTATTGATATGTCTCCGTAAGGGAATCAAGTGTGTCTAGACTGGCATAAACATGGCAGCGAGAATCAGCTCAAACCCACTATAAAAAGGAATTTCAAAAACAAAACAAAAAAAACTGGGAAATTCTTTACAATTCCTTCAGGGTCTCTGATGAAACCTGAAATGACCCTATCTACAATGACAGCTGGATGTGGCATAAGGCTGGACACTTGGGACTGAGAGGATTGGTGAGATTGGGTGAGCAAATGCAGACCCTTTAAAGCAATAATGCATGGCACACATTCCATGGGTCCCAACTCTCCAGGTTGAAGGGAATATTACTACAGATATAACATGTACGGGAATCCTAGAGAACGGACACACTGTGAATACGAAAGGTTTCTAAAATTCAACGAATAGTCCCTCTCCTGGTGCTCCGGTTTGACTTTCCATCTGCTTTATTATCAACCTCCCAACTTGGAGAGACAGCCCCTGTAACCTCCTGGTTCGCACAGGTTGCCAATTTGGCAGAGGATGAAAGGGAAGAGGGAGAACCAATGAGAGAGTAGCTGTTAGGAATTTGGACGGGCACATATCACTGTAATTTCCCGGCAGGATGAAGAATTAACCATAGTCTCAGCCACCCACCGGGAATCAGTATAGATCCTGAACCAAAATTTTGGACTTGCGGTCAGCTCACCAAAAACGAGTTGAAAAATGGAGCTCAGGGGCACAGCAATTCACAAACTGGCCAAGTAATAAAGGACAACTATCGTCCAAAAATCTGTTGAGGGAAGGCAATGAGGCGGACTTGAAAGCGTGGCAGAATAGCAGGAAACAGATTTCAAGAGGTACGTTGGAATCGCCTTTAAAGCACAGGAAGAGGGGCACAACTTCGACAATGATGCACTTGGCCAAAAAGGGCGTAAGTGTTTTCTCCTGAATATATTCAAGAGAAAACGCATACGCCCTTTTTGGCCAAGCAAGCAAGCGGGCAATGCAAATCTGCACTACAAAGAAGTATCACTTCCCACCAGTCAAAAGGGACAACCACAAAATGTGTAAAAACCAGAAAGGCAAGACAGGCCCTGGAGAACAGGGTGCCTTGTTATGCTGATGGGCGGGATGTAAATTGCCAACTGCCTCTCTGGAGGAGTGCATTGTGTTCCCTAAAACAAGTAAACAACAGAGCTACAGAGCAAAGGGCACTTCCAGTCTAGGGAATATACCTTGGGGAAACTGAAAATCAAAAAGACACAGCCACCCCAAAATTTAGGGCTGCACTGCTTACAAGGACCTCAACTTGGGTACACATTAAATATCCCAGGAAATATAAAAATGGTTCAAAAAATTGTGGTACTTACGTACGATGGAATATCCCTCAGCCATGAAATCAATGTCATAAGACCAGTAGCAGCAAAATGGGTGGATTCAGGTACGATGATTCTAAGTGAAATAAGTCACACAGAAAAAGAAACTTATCATAAGATATCACTTATGAAGATCCTGTAAACATGGCTACACTTGAACTGAGTTAGGAAAGAGAACAGTGTCTCACATTTAGAAAACACTCTTATGCCTGCTTAAGGGGGAAGGAGAGGTGGGGTGATGCATAAAACCAGAGTTTGATATAAGCACAGGTACCGTTCCAAAAACCAACTATGGAATAGACAAGACCTACACCTTCCTCAGTGAAAGGGACTCAAAACCCCATATTTCCCGCAGAGGAATATATCTGACTAGTAAAGTAAGAATCTTAAAACCTATGTATTGATATGTCTCCGTAAGGGAATCAAGTGTGTCTAGACTGGCATAAACATGGCAGCGAGAATCAGCTCAAACCCACTATAAAAAGGAATTTCAAAAATAAAACAAAAAAACTGGGAAATTCTTTACAATTCCTTCAGGGTCTCTGATGAAACCTGAAATGACCCTATCTACAATGACAGCTGGATGTGGCATAAGGCTGGACACTTGGGACTGAGAGGATTGGTGAGATTGGGTGAGCAAATGCAGACCCTTTAAAGCAATAATGCATGGCACACATTCCATGGGTCCCAACTCTCCAGGTTGAAGGGAATATTACTACAGATATAACATGTACGGGAATCCTAGAGAACGGACACACTGTGAATACGAAAGGTTTCTAAAACTCAACGAATAGTCCCTCTCCTGGTGCTCCGGTTTGACTTTCCATCTGCTTTATTATCAACCTCCCAACTTGGAGAGACAGCCCCTTTAACCTCCTGGTTCGCACAGGTTGCCAATTTGGCAGAGGATGAAAGGGAAGAGGGAGAACCAATGAGAGAGTAGCTGTTAGGCATTTGGACGGGCACATATCACTGTAATTTCCCGGCAGGAAGAAGAATTAACCAAAGTCTCAGCCACCCACCGGGAATCAGTATAGATCCTGAACCAAAATTTTGGACTTGCGGTCAGCTCACCAAAAACGAGTTGAAAAATGGAGCTCAGGGCCACAGCAATTCACAAACTGGCCGAGTAATAAAGGACAACTATCGTCCAAAAATCTGTTGAGGGAAGGCAACGAGGCGGACTTGAAAGTGAGGCAGAATAACAGGAAACAGATTTCAAGAGGTACGTTGGAATCGCCTTTAAAGCACAGGAAGAGGGGCACAACTTCGACAATGATGCACTTGGCCAAAAAGGGCGTATGCGTTTTCTCCGGAATATATTCAGGAGAAAACGCATACGCACTTTTTGTCCAAGCAAGCAAGCGGGCAATGCAAATCTCCACTACAAAGAAGTATCACTTCCCACCGGTCAAAAGGGACATCCACAAAATGTGTAAAAACCAGAAAGGCAAGACTGGTCCTGGAGAACAGGGAGCCTTGTTATGCTGATGGACGGGATGTAAATTGCCAACTGCCTCTCTGGAGGAGTGCATTTTGTTCCCTAAAACAAGTAAACAACAGAGCTACAGAGCCAAGGGCACTTCCAGTCTAGGGAATATACCTGGGAAAAACTGAAAATCAATAAGACAGAGCCACCCCAAAATTTTGGGCTGCACTGCTTACAAGGACCTCAACTTGGGTACACCTTAAATATCCCAGGAAATATAAAAATGGTTCAAAAAATTGTGGTACTTACGTACGATGGAATATCCCTCAGCCATGAAATCAATGACATAACACCAGTAGCAGCAAAATGGGTGGATTCAGGTACGATGATTCTAAGTGAAATAAGTCACAGAGAAAAAGAAACTTATCATAAGTTATCACTTATGAAGATCCTGTAAACATGGCTACACTTGAACTGAGTTAGGAAAGAGAACAGTGTCTCACATTTAGAAAACAGTCTTATGCCTGCTTAAGGGGGAAGGAGAGGTGGGGTGATGCATAAAACCAGAGTTTGATATAAGCACAGGTACCGTTCCAAAAACCAACTATGGAATAGACAAGACCTACACCTTCCTCAGTGAAAGGGACTCAAAACCCCATATTTCCCGCAGAGGAATATATCTGACTAGTAAGAATCTTAAAACCTATGTATTGATATGTCTCCGTAAGGGAATCAAGTGTGTCTAGAATGGCATAAACATGGCAGCGAGAATCAGCTCAAACCCACTATAAAAAGGAATTTCAAAAACAAAACAAAAAGACTGGGAAATTCTTTACAATTCCTTCAGGGTCTCTGATGAAACCTGGAATGACCCTATTTACAACGACAGCTGGATGTGGCATAAGGCTGGACACTTTGGACTGAGAGGATTGGTGAGATTGGGTGAACAAATGCAGACCATTTAAAGCAATAATGCATGGCACACATTCCATGGGTCCCAACTCTCCAGGTTGAAGGGAATATTACTGCAGTTATAACATGTACGGGAAACCTAGAGAACGGACACACTGTGAATACGAAAGGTTTCTAAAACTCAACGAATAGTCCCTCTCCTGGTGCTCCGGTTTGACTTTCCATCTGCTTTAATATCAACCTCCCAACTTGGAGAGACAGCCCCTTTAACCTCCTGGTTCGCACAGGTTGCCAATTTGGCAGAGGATGAAAGGGAAGAGGGAGAACCAATGAGAGAGTAGCTGTTAGGCATTTGGACGGGCACATATCACTGTAATTTCCCGGCAGGAAGAAGAATTAACCAAAGTCTCAGCCCCCCACCGGGAACCAGTATAGGTCCTGAACCAAAATTTTGGACTTGCGGTCAGCTCACCTAAAACGAGTTGAAAAATGGAGCTCAGGGGCACAGCAATTCACAAACTGGCCGAGTAATAAAGGACAACTATCGTCCAAATATCTGTTGAGGGAAGGCCACGAGGCGGACTTGAAAGCGAGGCAGAATAGCAGGAAACAGATTTCAAGAGGTACGTTGGAATCGCCTTTAAAGCACAGGAAGAGGGGCACAACTTCGACAATGATGCACTTGGCCAAAAAGGGCGTATGCGTTTTCTCCTGAATATATTCAGGAGAAAACGCATACGCCCATTTTGGCCAAGCAAGCAAGCAGGCAATGCAAATCTGCACTACAAAGAAGTATCACTTCCCACCGGTCAAAAGGGACATCCACAAAATGTGTAAAAACCAGAAAGGCAAGACAGGCCCTGGAGAACAGGGAGCCTTGTTATGCTGATGGGCGGGATGTAAATTGCCAACTGCCTCTCTGGAGGAGTGCATTGTGTTCCCTAAAACAAGTAAACAACAGAGCTACAGAGCCAAGGGCAGTTCCAGTCTAGGGAATATACCTTGGGAAAACTGAAAATCAAAAAGACACAGCCACCCCAAAATTTAGGGCTGCACTGCTTACAAGGACCTCAACTTGGGTACACCTTAAATATCCCAGGAAATATAAAAATGGTTCAAAAAATTTTGGTACTTACATACGATGGAATATCCCTCAGCCATGAAATCAATGTCATAAGACCAGTAGCAGCAAAATGGGTGGATTCAGGTATGATGATTCTAAGTGAAATACGTCACACAGAAAAAGAAACTTATCATAAGATATCACTTATGAAGATCCTGTAAACATGGCTACACTTGAACTGAGTTAGGAAAGAGAACAGTGTCTCACATTTAGAAAACACTCTTATGCCTGCTTAAGGGGGAAGGAGAGGTGGGGTGATGCATAAAACCAGAGTTTGATATAAGCAGAGGTACCGTTCCAAAAACAAACTATGGAATAGGCAAGACCTACACCTTCCTCAGTGAAAGGGACTCAAAACCCCATATTTCCCGCAGAGGAATATATCTGACTAGTAAGAATCTTAAAACCTATGTATTGATATGTCTCCGTAAGGGAACCAAGTGTGTCTAGACTGGCATAAACATGGCAGCGAGAATCAGCTCAAACCCACTATAAAAAGGAATTTGAAAAACAAAACAAAAAACTGGGAAATTCTTTACAATTCATTCAGAGTCTCTGATGAAACCTGGACTGACCCTATCTACAACGACAGCTGGATGTGGCATAAGGCGGGACACTTGGACTGAGAGGATGGGTGAGATTGGGTGAACAAATGCAGAACCTTTAAAGCATTAATGCATGGCACCCATTCCATGGGTCCCAACTCTCCAGGTTGAAGGGAATATTACTACAGTTATAACATGTACGGGAAACCTAGAGAACGGACACAGTGTGAATACGAAAGGTTTCTAAAACTCAACGAATAGTCCCTCTCCTGGTGCTCCGGTTTGACTTTCCACCTGCTTTACTATCAACCTCCCAACTTGGAGAGACAGCCCCTTTAACCTCCTGGTTCGCACAGGTTGCCAATTTGGCAGAGGATGAAAGGGAAGAGGGAGAACCAATGAGAGAGTAGCTGTTACGCATTTGGACGGGCACATATCACTCTAATTTCCCGGCAGAAAGAAGAATTAACCAAAGTCTCAGCCCCCCACCGGGAACCAGCATAGATCCTGAACCAAAATTTTGGACCTGCGGTCAGCTCACCAAAAACGAGTTGAAAAATGGAGCTCAGGGGCACAGCAATTCACAAACTGGCCGAGTAATAAAGGACAACTATCGTCCAAAAATCTGTTGAGGGAAGGCAACGAGGTGGACTTGAAAGCGAAGCAGAATAGCAGGAAACAGATTTCAAGAGGTACGTTGGAATCACCTTTAAAGCACCGGATGAGGGGCACAACTTCGGCAATGATGCACGTGGCCAAAAAGGGCGTATGCGTTTTCTCCTGAATATATTCAGGAGAAAACGCATACGCCCTTTTTGGCCAAGCAAGCAATCGGGCAATGCAAATCTGCATTACAAAGAAGTATCACTTACCACCGGTCAAAAGGGACATCCACAAAATGTGTAAAAACCAGAAAGGCAAGGAAGACACTGGAGAACAGGGAGCCTTGTTATGCTGATGGGCGGATGTAAATTGCCAACTGCCTCTCTGGAGGAGTACATTGTGTTCCCTAAAACAAGTAAAGAACAGAGCTACAGAGCCAAGGGCACTTCCAGTCTAAGGAATATACCTTTGGAAAACTGAATATCAAAAAGACACAGCCACCCCATAATTTAGGGCTGCACTGCTTACAAGGACCTCAACTTGGGTACACCTTAAATATCCCAGGAAATATAAAAATGGTTCAAAAAATTGTGGTACTTACGTACGATGGAATATCCCTCAGCCATGAAATCAATGACATAACACCAGTAGCAGCAAAATGGGTGGATTCAGGTACGATGATTCTAAGTGAAATAAGTCACAGAGAAAAAGAAACTTATCATAAGTTATCACTTATGAAGATCCTGTAAACATGGCTACACTTGAACTGAGTTAGGAAAGAGAACAGTGTCTCACATTTAGAACACACTCTTATGCCTGCTTAAGGGGGAAGGAGAGGTGGGGTGATGCATAAAACCAGAGTTTGATATAAGCACAGGTACCGTTCCAAAAACCAACTACGGAATAGACAAGACCTACACCTTCCTCAGTGAAAGGGACTCAAAACCCCATATTTCCCGCAGAGGAATATATCTGACTAGTAAAGTAAGAATCTTAAAACCTATGTATTGATATGTCTCCGTAAGGGAATCAAGTGTGTCTAGACTGGGATAAATATGGCAGCGAGAATCAGCTCAAACCCACTATAAAAAGGAATTTCAAAAATAAAACAAAAAAACTGGGAAATTCTTTACAATTCCTTCAGGGTCTCTGATGAAACCTGAAATGACCCTATCTACAATGACAGCTGGATGTGGCATAAGGCTGGACACTTGGGACTGAGAGGATTGGTGAGATTGGGTGAGCAAATGCAGACCCTTTAAAGCAATAATGCATGGCACACATTCCATGGGTCCCAACTCTCCAGGTTGAAGGGAATATTACTACAGATATAACATGTACGGGAATCCTAGAGAACGGACACACTGTGAATACGAAAGGTTTCTAAAACTCAACGAATAGTCCCTCTCCTGGTGCTCCGGTTTGACTTTCCATCTGCTTTATTATCAACCTCCCAACTTGGAGAGACAGCCCCTTTAACCTCCTGGTTCGCACAGGTTGCCAATTTGGCAGAGGATGAAAGGGAAGAGGGAGAACCAATGAGAGAGTAGCTGTTAGGCATTTGGACGGGCACATATCACTGTAATTTCCCGGCAGGAAGAAGAATTAACCAAATTCTCAGCCACCCACTGGGAATCAGTATAGATCCTGAACCAAATTTTGGACTTGCGGTCAGCTCACCAAAAACGAGTTGAAAAATGGAGCTCAGGGGCACAGCAATTCACAAACTGGCCGAGTAATAAAGGACAACTATCGTCCAAAAATCTGTTGAGGGAAGGCAACGAGGTGGACTTGAAAGCGAGGCAGAATAGCAGGAAACAGATTTCAAGAGGTACGTTGGAATCGCCTTTAAAGCACAGGAAGAGGGGCACAACTTCGACAATGATGCACTTGGCCAAAAAGGGCGTATGCGTTTTCTCCTGAATATATTCAGGAGAAAACGCATACGCCCTTTTTGGCCAAGCAAGCAAGCGGGCAATGCAGTTCTGCACTACAAAGAAGTATCACTTCCCACCGGTCCAAAGGGACATCCACAAAATGTGTAAAAACCAGAAAGGCAAGACAGGCCCTAGAGAACAGGGAGCCTTGTTATGCTGATGGGCGGGATGTAAATTGCCAACTGCCTCTCTGGAGGAGTGCATTGTGTTCCCTAAAACAAGTAAACAACAGAGCTACAGAGCCAAGGGCAGTTCCAGTCTAGGGAATATACATTGGGAAAACTGAAAATCAAAAAGACACAGCCACCCCAAAATTTAGGGCTGCACTGCTTACAAGGACCTCAACTTGGGTACACCTTAAATATCCCAGGAAATATAAAAATGGTTCAAAAAATTGTGGTACTTACGTACGATTGAATATCCCTCAGCCGTGAAATCAATGTCATAAGACCAGTAGCAGCAAAATGGGTGGATTCAGGTACGATGATTCTAAGTGAAATAAGTCACACAGAAAAAGAAACTTATCATAAGATATCACTTATGAAGATCCTGTAAACATGGCTACACTTGAACTGAGTTAGGAAAGAGAACAGTGTCTCACATTTAGAAAACACTCTTATGCCTGCTTAAGGGGAAAGGAGAGGTGGAGTGATGCATAAAAACAGAGTTTGATATAAGCACAGGTACCGTTCCAAAAACCAACTATGGAATAGACAAGACCTACACCTTCCTCAGTGAAAGGGACTCAAAACCCCATATTTCCCGCAGAGGAATATATCTGACTAGTAAGAATCTTAAAACCTATGTATTGATATGTCTCCGTAAGGGAATCAAGTGTGTCTAGACTGGGATAAACATGGCAGCGAGAATCAGCTAAAACCCATTATAAAAAGGAATTTCAAAAATAAAACAAAAAAACTGGGAAATTCTTTACAATTCCTTCAGGGTCTCTGATGAAACCTGAAATGACCCTATCTACAATGACAGCTGGATGTGGCATAAGGCTGGACACTTGGGACTGAGAGGATTGGTGAGATTGGGTGAGCTAATGCAGACCCTTTAAAGCAATAATGCATGGCACACATTCCATGGGTCCCAACTCTCCAGGTTGAAGGGAATATTACTACAGATATAACATGTACGGGAATCCTAGAGAACGGACACACTGTGAATACGAAAGGTTTCTAAAACTCAATGAATAGTCCCTCTCCTGGTGCTCCGGTTTGACTTTCCATCTGCTTTATTATCAACCTCCCAACTTGGAGAGACAGCCCCTTTAACCTCCTGGTTCGCACAGGTTGCCAATTTGGCAGAGGATGAAAGGGAAGAGGGAGAACCAATGAGAGAGTAGCTGTTAGGCATTTGGACGGGCACATATCACTGTAATTTCCCGGCAGGAAGAAGAATTAACCAAAGTCTCAGCCACCCACCGGGAATCAGTATAGATCCTGAACCAAAATTTTGGACTTGCGGTCAGCTCACCAAAAACGAGTTGAAAAATGGAGCTCAGGGGCACAGCAATTCACAAACTGGCCGAGTAATAAAGGACAACTATCGTCCAAAAATCTGTTGAGGGAAGGCCACGAGGCGGACTTGAAAGCGAGGCAGAATAGCAGGAAACAGATTTCAAGAGGTACGTTGGAATCGCCTTTAAAGCACAGGAAGAGGGGCACAACTTCGACAATGATGCACTTGGCCAAAAAGGGCGTATGCGTTTTCTCCTGAATATATTCAGGAGAAAACGTATACGCCCTATTTGGCCAAGCAAGAAAGCAGGCAATGCAAATCTGCACTACAAAGAAGTATCACTTCCCACCGGTCAAAAGGGACATCCACAAAATGTGTAAAAACCAGAAAGGCAAGACAGGCCCTGGAGAACAGGGAGCCTTGTTATGCTGATGGGCGGGATGTAAATTGCCAACTGCCTCTCTGGAGGAGTGCATTGTGTTCCCTAAAACAAGTAAACAACAGAGCTACAGAGCCAAGGGCACTTCCCGTCTAGGGAATATACCTTGGGAAAACTGAAAATCAAAAAGACACAGCCACCCCAAAATTTAGGGCTGCACTGCTTACAAGGACCTCAACTTGGGTACACCTTAAATATCCCAGGAAATATAAAAATGGTTCAAAAAATTGTGGTACTTACGTACGATGGAATATCCCTCAGCCATGAAATCAATGTCATAAGACCAGTAGCAGCAAAATGGGTGGATTCAGGTACGATGATTCTAAGTGAAATACGTCACACAGAAAAAGAAACTTATCATAAGATATCACTTATGAAGATCCTATAAACATGGCTACACTTGAACTGAGTTAGGAAAGAGAACAGTGTCTCACATTTAGAAAACACTCTTATGCCTGCTTAAGGGGGAAGGAGAGGTGGGGTGATGCATAAAACCAGAGTTTGATATAAGCAGAGGTACCGTTCCAAAACCCAACTATGGAATAGGCAAGACCTACACCTTCCTCAGTGAAAGGGACTCAAAACCCCATATTTCCCGCAGAGGAATATATCTGACTAGTAAGAATCTTAAAACCTATGTATTGATATGTCTCCATAAGGGAACGAAGTGTGTCTAGACTGGCATAAACATGGCAGCGAGAATCAGCTCAAACCCACTATAAAAAGGAATTTCAAAAACAAAACAAAAACTGGGAAATTCTTTACAATTCATTCAGAGTCTCTGATGAAACCTGGACTGACCCTATCTACAACGACAGCTGGATGTGGCATAAGGCGGGACACTTGGACTGAGAGGATGGGTGAGATTGGGTGAACAAATGCAGAACCTTTAAAGCATTAATGCATGGCACCCATTCCATGGGTCCCAACTCTCCAGGTTGAAGGGAATATTACTACAGTTATAACATGTACGGGAAACCTAGAGAACGGACACACTGTGAATACGAAAGGTTTCTAAAACTCAACGAATAGTCCCTCTCCTGGTGCTAGGGTTTGACTTTCCACCTGCTTTACTATCAACCTCCCAACTTGGAGAGACAGCCCCTTTAACCTCCTGGTTCGCACAGGTTGCCAATTTGGCAGAGGATGAAAGGGAAGAGGGAGAACCAATGAGAGAGTAGCTGTTACGCATTTGGACGGGCACATATCACTGTAATTTCCCCGAAGGAAGAAGAATTAACCAAAGTCTCAGCCCCCCACCGGGAACCAGCATAGATCCTGAACCAAAATTTTGGACCTGCGGTCAGCTCACCAAAAACGAGTTGAAAAATGGAGCTCAGGGGCACAGCAATTCACAAACTGGCCGAGTAATAAAGGACAACTATCGTCCAAAAATCTGTTGAGGGAAGGCAACGAGGTGGACTTGAAAGCGAAGCAGAATAGCAGGAAACAGATTTCAAGAGGTACGTTGGAATCACCTTTAAAGCACCGGATGAGGGGCACAACTTCGGCAATGATGCACGTGGCCAAAAAGGGCGTATGCGTTTTCTCCTGAATATATTCAGGAGAAAACGCATACGCCCTTTTTGGCCAAGCAAGCAATCGGGCAATGCAAATCTGCATTACAAAGAAGTATCACTTACCACCGGTCAAAAGGGACATCCACAAAATGTGTAAAAACCAGAAAGGCAAGACAGACACTGGAGAACAGGGAGCCTTGTTATGCTGATGGGCGGATGTAAATTGCCAACTGCCTCTCTGGAGGAGTACATTGTGTTCCCTAAAACAAGTAAAGAACAGAGCTACAGAGCCAAGGGCACTTCCAGTCTAAGGAATATACCTTTGGAAAACTGAATATCAAAAAGACACAGCCACCCCATAATTTAGGGCTGCACTGCTTACAAGGACCTCAACTTGGGTACACCTTAAATATCCCAGGAAATATAAAAATGGTTCAAAAAATTGTGGTACTTACGTACGATGGAATATCCCTCAGCCATGAAATCAATGACATAACACCAGTAGCAGCAAAATGGGTGGATTCAGGTACGATGATTCTAAGTGAAATAAGTCACAGAGAAAAAGAAACTTATCATAAGTTATCACTTATGAAGATCCTGTAAACATGGCTACACTTGAACTGAGTTAGGAAAGAGAACAGTGTCTCACATTTAGAAAACACTCTTATGCCTGCTTAAGGTGGAAGGAGAGGTGGGGTGATGCATAAAACCAGAGTTTGATATAAGCACAGGTACCGTTCCAAAAACCAACTACGGAATAGACAAGACCTACACCTTCCTCAGTGAAAGGGACTCAAAACCCCATATTTCCCGCAGAGGAATGTATCTGACTAGTAAAGTAAGAATCTTAAAACCTATGTATTGATATGTCTCCGTAAGGGAATCAAGTGTGTCTAGACTGGGATAAATATGGCAGCGAGAATCAGCTCAAACCCACTATAAAAAGGAATTTCAAAAATAAAACAAAAAAACTGGGAAATTCTTTACAATTCCTTCAGGGTCTCTGATGAAACCTGAAATGACCCTATCTACAATGACAGCTGGATGTGGCATAAGGCTGGACACTTGGGACTGAGAGTATTGGTGAGATAGGGTGAGCAAATGCAGACCCTTTAAAGCAATAATGCATGGCACACATTCCATGGGTCCCAACTCTCCAGGTTGAAGGGAATATTACTACAGATATAACATGTACGGGAATCCTAGAGAACGGACACACTGTGAATACGAAAGGTTTCTAAAACTCAACGAATAGTCCCTCTCCTGGTGCTCCGGTTTGACTTTCCATCTGCTTTATTATCAACCTCCCAACTTGGAGAGACAGCCCCTTTAACCTCCTGGTTCGCACAGGTTGCCAATTTGGCAGAGGATGAAAGGGAAGAGAGAGAACCAATGAGAGAGTAGCTGTTAGTCATTTGGACGGGCACATATCACTGTAATTTCCCGGCAGGAAGAAGAATTAACCAAAGTCTCAGCCACCCACTGGGAATCAGTATAGATCCTGAACCAAAATTTTGGACTTGCGGTCAGCTCACCAAAAACGAGTTGAAAAATGGAGCTCAGGGGCACAGCAATTCACAAACTGGCCGAGTAATAAAGGACAACTATCGTCCAAAAATCTGTTGAGGGAAGGCCACGAGGCGGACTTGAAAGCGTGGCAGAATAGCAGGAAACAGATTTCAAGAGGTACGTTGGAATCGCCTTTAAAGCACAGGAAGAGGGGCACAACTTCGACAATGATGCACTTGGCCAAAAAGGGCGTATGCGTTTTCTCCTGAATATATTCAGGAGAAAACGCATACGCCCTTTTTGGCCAAGCAAGCAAGCGGGCAATGCAAATCTGCACTACAAAGAAGTATCACTTCCCACCGGTCAAAAGGGACATCCACAAAATGTGTAAAAACCAGAAAGGCAAGACAGGCCCTGGAGAACAGGGTGCCTTGTTATGCTGATGGGCGGGATGTAAATTGCCAACTGCCTCTCTGGAGGAGTGCATTGTGTTCCCTAAAACAAGTAAACAACAGAGCTACAGAGCCAAGGGCACTTCCAGTCTAGGGAATATACCTTGGGAAAACTGAAAATCAAAAAGACACAGCCACCCCAAAATTTAGGGCTGCACTGCTTACAAGGACCTCAACTTGGGTACACCTTAAATATCCCAGGAAATATAAAAATGGTTCAAAAAATTGTGGTACTTACGTACGATGGAATATCCCTCAGCCATGAAATCAATGTCATAAGACCAGTAGCAGCAAAATGGGTGGATTCAGGTACGATGATTCTAAGTGAAATAAGTCACACAGAAAAAGAAACTTATCATAAGATATCACTTATGAAGATCCTGTAAACATGGCTACACTTGAACTGAGTTAGGAAAGAGAACAGTGTCTCACATTTAGAACACACTCTTATGCCTGCTTAAGGGGGAAGGAGAGGTGGGGTGATGCATAAAACCAGAGTTTGATATAAGCACAGGTACCGTTCCAAAAACCAACTATGGAATAGACAAGACCTACACCTTCCTCAGTGAAAGGGACTCAAAACCCCATATTTCCCGCAGAGGAATATATCTGACTAGTAAGAATCTTAAAACCTATGTATTGATATGTCTCCGTAAGGGAATCAAGTGTGTCTAGACTGGCATAAACATGGCAGCGAGAATCAGCTCAAACTCACTATGAAAAGGAATTTCAAAAACAAAACAAAAAAACTGGGAAATTCTTTACAATTCCTTCAGGGTCTCTGATGAAACCTGGAATAACCCTATCTACAATGACAGCTGGATGTGTCATAAGGAGGGACACTTGGGAATGAGACGATTGGTGAGATTGGGTGAGCAAATGCAGACCCTTTAAAGCACAAATGCCTGGCACCCATTCCATGGGTCCCAACTCTCCAGGTTGAAGGGAATATTACTACAGCTATAACATGTACGGGAAATATAGAGAACGGACACACTGTGAATACGAAAGGTTTCTAAAACTCAACGAATAGTCCCTCTCCTGGTGCTCCGGTTTGACTTTCCATCTGCTTTACTATCAACCTCCCAACTTGGAGAGACAGCCCCTTTAACCTCCTGGTTCGCACAGGTTGCCAATTTGGCAGAGGATGAAAGGGAAGAGGGAGAACCAATGAGAGAGTAGCTGTTAGGCATTTGAACGGGCACATATCACTGTAATTTCCCGGCAGGAAGAAGAATAACCAAAGTCTCAGCCTCCCACAGGGAACCAGCATAGGTCCTGAACCAAAATGTTGGACTTGCGGTCAGCTCACCAAAAACGAGTTGAAAAATGGAGCTCAGGGCACAGCAATTCACAAACTGGCCGAGTAATAAAGGACAACTATCGTCCAAAAATCTGTTGAGGGAAGGCAATGAGGCGGACTTGAAACCGAGGCAGAATAGCAGGAAACAGATTTCAAGAGGTTCGTTGGAATCGCCTTTAAAGCACAGGAAGAGGGGCACAACTTCAACAATGATGCACTTGGCCAAAAAGGGCATATGCGTTTTCTCCTGAATATATTCAGGAGAAAACGCATATGCCCTTTTTGGCCAAGCAAGCAAGCGGGCAATGCAAATCTGCACTACAAAGAAGTATCACTTCCCACCGGTCAAAAGGGACATCCGCAAAATGTGTAAAAAACCAGAAAGGCAAGACAGGCCCTGGAGAACAGGGAGCCTTGTTATGCTGATGCGCGGGATGTAAATTGCCAACTGCCTCTCTGGAGGAGTGCATTGTGTTCCCTAAAACAAGGAAACAACAGAGCTACAGAGCCCAGGGCACTTCCAGTCTAGGGAATATTCCTAGGGAAAACTGAAAATCAATAAGACACAGCCACCCCAAAATTTAGGACTGCACTGCTTACAAGGACCTCAACTTGGGTACACCTTAAATATCCCAGGAAATATAAAAATGGTTCAAAAATTTGTGGTACTTACATACGATGGAATATCCCTCAGCCATGAAATCAATGTCATAAGACCAGTAGCAGCAAAATGGGTGGATTCAGGTACGATGATTCTAAGTGAAATAAGTCACACAGAAAAAGAAACTTATCATAAGATATCACTTATGAAGATCCTGTAAACATGGCTACACTTGAACTGAGTTAGGAAAGAGAACAGTGTCTCACATTTAGAAAACACTCTTATGCCTGCTTAAGGGGGAAGGAGAGGTGGGGTGATGCATAAAACCAGAGTTTGATATAAGCACAGGTAGCGTTCCAAAAACCAACTATGGAATAGACAAGACCTACACCTTCCTCAGTGAAAGGGACTCAAAACACCATATTTCCCGAAGAGGAATATATCTGACTAGTAAGAATCTTAAAACCTATGTATCGATGTGTCTCCATAAGGGAATCAAGTGTGTCTAGACTGGCATAAACATGGCAGCGAGAATCAGCTCAAACCCACTATAAAAAGGAATTTCAAAAACAAAACAAAAAAACTGGGAAATTCTTTACAATTCCTTCAGGGTCTCTGATGAAACCTGGAATGACCCTATCTACAACGACAGCTGGATGTGGCATAAGGCTGGACACTTTGGACTGAGCGGATTGGTGAGATTGGGTGAGCAAATGCAGACCCTTTAAAGCACAAATGCCTGGCACCCATTCCATGTGTCCCAACTCTCCAGGTTGAAGGGAATATTAATACAGCTATAACATGTACGGGAAACCTAGAGAACAGACACACTGTGAATTACAAAGGATTCTAAAACTCAACGAATAGTCCTTCTCCAGGTGCTCCGGTTTGACTTTCCATCTGCTTTACTATCAACCTCCCAACTTGGAGAGACAGCCCCTTTAACCTCCTGGTTCGCACAGGTTGCCAGTTTGGCAGAGGATGAAAGGGAAGAGGGAGAACCAATGAGAGAGTAGCTGTTAGGCATTTGGCCGGGCACATATCACTGTAATTTCCCGGCAGGAAGAAGAATTAACCAAAGTCTCAGCCACCCACCGGGAACCAGCATAGGTCCTGAACCAAAATTTTGGACTTGCGGTCAGCTCACCAAAAACTAGTTGAAAAATGGAGCTCAGGGGCACAGCAATTCACAAACTGGCCGAATAATAAAGGACAACTATCGTCCAAAAATCTGTTGAGGGAAGGCAACGAGGTGCACTTGAAAGCGAGGCAGAATAGCAGGAAACAGATTTCAAGAGGTACGTTGGAATCGGCTTTAAAGCACCGGAAGAGGGGCACAACTTCGACAATGATGCACTTGGCCAAAAAGGGCGTATGCGTTTTCTCCTGAATATATTCAGGAGAAAACGCATACGCCCTTTTTGGCCAAGCAAGAAAGCGGGCAATGCAAATCTGCACTACAAAGAAGTATCACTTTCTACCGGTTGAAAGGGACATCCACAAAATGTGTAAAAACCAGAAAGGCAAGACAGGCCCTGGAGAACAGGGAGCCTTGTTATGCTGATGGGCGGGATGTAAATTGCCAACTGCCTCTCTGGAGGAGTGCATTGTGTTCCCTAAAACAAGTAAACAACAGAGCTACAGAGCCAAGGGCACTTCCCGTCTAGGGAATATACCTTGGGAAAACTGAAAATCAAAAAGACACAGCCACCCCAAAATTTAGGGCTGCACTGCTTACAAGGACCTCAACTTGGGTACACCTTAAATATCCCAGGAAATATAAAAATGGTTCAAAAAATTGTGGTACTTACGTACGATGGAATATCCCTCAGCCATGAAATCAATGTCATAAGACCAGTAGCAGCAAAATGGGTGGATTCAGGTACGATGATTCTAAGTGAAATACGTCACACAGAAAAAGAAACTTATCATAAGATATCACTTATGAAGATCCTATAAACATGGCTACACTTGAACTGAGTTAGGAAAGAGAACAGTGTCTCACATTTAGAAAACACTCTTATGCCTGCTTAAGGGGGAAGGAGAGGTGGGGTGATGCATAAAACCAGAGTTTGATATAAGCAGAGGTACCGTTCCAAAACCCAACTATGGAATAGGCAAGACCTACACCTTCCTCAGTGAAAGGGACTCAAAACCCCATATTTCCCGCAGAGGAATATATCTGACTAGTAAGAATCTTAAAACCTATGTATTGATATGTCTCCATAAGGGAACGAAGTGTGTCTAGACTGGCATAAACATGGCAGCGAGAATCAGCTCAAACCCACTATAAAAAGGAATTTCAAAAACAAAACAAAAACTGGGAAATTCTTTACAATTCATTCAGAGTCTCTGATGAAACCTGGACTGACCCTATCTACAACGACAGCTGGATGTGGCATAAGGCGGGACACTTGGACTGAGAGGATGGGTGAGATTGGGTGAACAAATGCAGAACCTTTAAAGCATTAATGCATGGCACCCATTCCATGGGTCCCAACTCTCCAGGTTGAAGGGAATATTACTACAGTTATAACATGTACGGGAAACCTAGAGAACGGACACACTGTGAATACGAAAGGTTTCTAAAACTCAACGAATAGTCCCTCTCCTGGTGCTAGGGTTTGACTTTCCACCTGCTTTACTATCAACCTCCCAACTTGGAGAGACAGCCCCTTTAACCTCCTGGTTCGCACAGGTTGCCAATTTGGCAGAGGATGAAAGGGAAGAGGGAGAACCAATGAGAGAGTAGCTGTTACGCATTTGGACGGGCACATATCACTGTAATTTCCCCGAAGGAAGAAGAATTAACCAAAGTCTCAGCCCCCCACCGGGAACCAGCATAGATCCTGAACCAAAATTTTGGACCTGCGGTCAGCTCACCAAAAACGAGTTGAAAAATGGAGCTCAGGGGCACAGCAATTCACAAACTGGCCGAGTAATAAAGGACAACTATCGTCCAAAAATCTGTTGAGGGAAGGCAACGAGGTGGACTTGAAAGCGAAGCAGAATAGCAGGAAACAGATTTCAAGAGGTACGTTGGAATCACCTTTAAAGCACCGGATGAGGGGCACAACTTCGGCAATGATGCACGTGGCCAAAAAGGGCGTATGCGTTTTCTCCTGAATATATTCAGGAGAAAACGCATACGCCCTTTTTGGCCAAGCAAGCAATCGGGCAATGCAAATCTGCATTACAAAGAAGTATCACTTACCACCGGTCAAAAGGGACATCCACAAAATGTGTAAAAACCAGAAAGGCAAGACAGACACTGGAGAACAGGGAGCCTTGTTATGCTGATGGGCGGATGTAAATTGCCAACTGCCTCTCTGGAGGAGTACATTGTGTTCCCTAAAACAAGTAAAGAACAGAGCTACAGAGCCAAGGGCACTTCCAGTCTAAGGAATATACCTTTGGAAAACTGAATATCAAAAAGACACAGCCACCCCATAATTTAGGGCTGCACTGCTTACAAGGACCTCAACTTGGGTACACCTTAAATATCCCAGGAAATATAAAAATGGTTCAAAAAATTGTGGTACTTACGTACGATGGAATATCCCTCAGCCATGAAATCAATGACATAACACCAGTAGCAGCAAAATGGGTGGATTCAGGTACGATGATTCTAAGTGAAATAAGTCACAGAGAAAAAGAAACTTATCATAAGTTATCACTTATGAAGATCCTGTAAACATGGCTACACTTGAACTGAGTTAGGAAAGAGAACAGTGTCTCACATTTAGAAAACACTCTTATGCCTGCTTAAGGTGGAAGGAGAGGTGGGGTGATGCATAAAACCAGAGTTTGATATAAGCACAGGTACCGTTCCAAAAACCAACTACGGAATAGACAAGACCTACACCTTCCTCAGTGAAAGGGACTCAAAACCCCATATTTCCCGCAGAGGAATGTATCTGACTAGTAAAGTAAGAATCTTAAAACCTATGTATTGATATGTCTCCGTAAGGGAATCAAGTGTGTCTAGACTGGGATAAATATGGCAGCGAGAATCAGCTCAAACCCACTATAAAAAGGAATTTCAAAAATAAAACAAAAAAACTGGGAAATTCTTTACAATTCCTTCAGGGTCTCTGATGAAACCTGAAATGACCCTATCTACAATGACAGCTGGATGTGGCATAAGGCTGGACACTTGGGACTGAGAGTATTGGTGAGATAGGGTGAGCAAATGCAGACCCTTTAAAGCAATAATGCATGGCACACATTCCATGGGTCCCAACTCTCCAGGTTGAAGGGAATATTACTACAGATATAACATGTACGGGAATCCTAGAGAACGGACACACTGTGAATACGAAAGGTTTCTAAAACTCAACGAATAGTCCCTCTCCTGGTGCTCCGGTTTGACTTTCCATCTGCTTTATTATCAACCTCCCAACTTGGAGAGACAGCCCCTTTAACCTCCTGGTTCGCACAGGTTGCCAATTTGGCAGAGGATGAAAGGGAAGAGAGAGAACCAATGAGAGAGTAGCTGTTAGTCATTTGGACGGGCACATATCACTGTAATTTCCCGGCAGGAAGAAGAATTAACCAAAGTCTCAGCCACCCACTGGGAATCAGTATAGATCCTGAACCAAAATTTTGGACTTGCGGTCAGCTCACCAAAAACGAGTTGAAAAATGGAGCTCAGGGGCACAGCAATTCACAAACTGGCCGAGTAATAAAGGACAACTATCGTCCAAAAATCTGTTGAGGGAAGGCCACGAGGCGGACTTGAAAGCGTGGCAGAATAGCAGGAAACAGATTTCAAGAGGTACGTTGGAATCGCCTTTAAAGCACAGGAAGAGGGGCACAACTTCGACAATGATGCACTTGGCCAAAAAGGGCGTATGCGTTTTCTCCTGAATATATTCAGGAGAAAACGCATACGCCCTTTTTGGCCAAGCAAGCAAGCGGGCAATGCAAATCTGCACTACAAAGAAGTATCACTTCCCACCGGTCAAAAGGGACATCCACAAAATGTGTAAAAACCAGAAAGGCAAGACAGGCCCTGGAGAACAGGGTGCCTTGTTATGCTGATGGGCGGGATGTAAATTGCCAACTGCCTCTCTGGAGGAGTGCATTGTGTTCCCTAAAACAAGTAAACAACAGAGCTACAGAGCCAAGGGCACTTCCAGTCTAGGGAATATACCTTGGGAAAACTGAAAATCAAAAAGACACAGCCACCCCAAAATTTAGGGCTGCACTGCTTACAAGGACCTCAACTTGGGTACACCTTAAATATCCCAGGAAATATAAAAATGGTTCAAAAAATTGTGGTACTTACGTACGATGGAATATCCCTCAGCCATGAAATCAATGTCATAAGACCAGTAGCAGCAAAATGGGTGGATTCAGGTACGATGATTCTAAGTGAAATAAGTCACACAGAAAAAGAAACTTATCATAAGATATCACTTATGAAGATCCTGTAAACATGGCTACACTTGAACTGAGTTAGGAAAGAGAACAGTGTCTCACATTTAGAACACACTCTTATGCCTGCTTAAGGGGGAAGGAGAGGTGGGGTGATGCATAAAACCAGAGTTTGATATAAGCACAGGTACCGTTCCAAAAACCAACTATGGAATAGACAAGACCTACACCTTCCTCAGTGAAAGGGACTCAAAACCCCATATTTCCCGCAGAGGAATATATCTGACTAGTAAGAATCTTAAAACCTATGTATTGATATGTCTCCGTAAGGGAATCAAGTGTGTCTAGACTGGCATAAACATGGCAGCGAGAATCAGCTCAAACTCACTATGAAAAGGAATTTCAAAAACAAAACAAAAAAACTGGGAAATTCTTTACAATTCCTTCAGGGTCTCTGATGAAACCTGGAATAACCCTATCTACAATGACAGCTGGATGTGTCATAAGGAGGGACACTTGGGAATGAGACGATTGGTGAGATTGGGTGAGCAAATGCAGACCCTTTAAAGCACAAATGCCTGGCACCCATTCCATGGGTCCCAACTCTCCAGGTTGAAGGGAATATTACTACAGCTATAACATGTACGGGAAATATAGAGAACGGACACACTGTGAATACGAAAGGTTTCTAAAACTCAACGAATAGTCCCTCTCCTGGTGCTCCGGTTTGACTTTCCATCTGCTTTACTATCAACCTCCCAACTTGGAGAGACAGCCCCTTTAACCTCCTGGTTCGCACAGGTTGCCAATTTGGCAGAGGATGAAAGGGAAGAGGGAGAACCAATGAGAGAGTAGCTGTTAGGCATTTGAACGGGCACATATCACTGTAATTTCCCGGCAGGAAGAAGAATAACCAAAGTCTCAGCCTCCCACAGGGAACCAGCATAGGTCCTGAACCAAAATGTTGGACTTGCGGTCAGCTCACCAAAAACGAGTTGAAAAATGGAGCTCAGGGCACAGCAATTCACAAACTGGCCGAGTAATAAAGGACAACTATCGTCCAAAAATCTGTTGAGGGAAGGCAATGAGGCGGACTTGAAACCGAGGCAGAATAGCAGGAAACAGATTTCAAGAGGTTCGTTGGAATCGCCTTTAAAGCACAGGAAGAGGGGCACAACTTCAACAATGATGCACTTGGCCAAAAAGGGCATATGCGTTTTCTCCTGAATATATTCAGGAGAAAACGCATATGCCCTTTTTGGCCAAGCAAGCAAGCGGGCAATGCAAATCTGCACTACAAAGAAGTATCACTTCCCACCGGTCAAAAGGGACATCCGCAAAATGTGTAAAAAACCAGAAAGGCAAGACAGGCCCTGGAGAACAGGGAGCCTTGTTATGCTGATGCGCGGGATGTAAATTGCCAACTGCCTCTCTGGAGGAGTGCATTGTGTTCCCTAAAACAAGGAAACAACAGAGCTACAGAGCCCAGGGCACTTCCAGTCTAGGGAATATTCCTAGGGAAAACTGAAAATCAATAAGACACAGCCACCCCAAAATTTAGGACTGCACTGCTTACAAGGACCTCAACTTGGGTACACCTTAAATATCCCAGGAAATATAAAAATGGTTCAAAAATTTGTGGTACTTACATACGATGGAATATCCCTCAGCCATGAAATCAATGTCATAAGACCAGTAGCAGCAAAATGGGTGGATTCAGGTACGATGATTCTAAGTGAAATAAGTCACACAGAAAAAGAAACTTATCATAAGATATCACTTATGAAGATCCTGTAAACATGGCTACACTTGAACTGAGTTAGGAAAGAGAACAGTGTCTCACATTTAGAAAACACTCTTATGCCTGCTTAAGGGGGAAGGAGAGGTGGGGTGATGCATAAAACCAGAGTTTGATATAAGCACAGGTAGCGTTCCAAAAACCAACTATGGAATAGACAAGACCTACACCTTCCTCAGTGAAAGGGACTCAAAACACCATATTTCCCGAAGAGGAATATATCTGACTAGTAAGAATCTTAAAACCTATGTATCGATGTGTCTCCATAAGGGAATCAAGTGTGTCTAGACTGGCATAAACATGGCAGCGAGAATCAGCTCAAACCCACTATAAAAAGGAATTTCAAAAACAAAACAAAAAAACTGGGAAATTCTTTACAATTCCTTCAGGGTCTCTGATGAAACCTGGAATGACCCTATCTACAAGGACAGCTGGATGTGGCATAAGGCTGGACACTTTGGACTGAGCGGATTGGTGAGATTGGGTGAGCAAATGCAGACCCTTTAAAGCACAAATGCCTGGCACCCATTCCATGTGTCCCAACTCTCCAGGTTGAAGGGAATATTAATACAGCTATAACATGTACGGGAAACCTAGAGAACAGACACACTGTGAATTACAAAGGATTCTAAAACTCAACGAATAGTCCTTCTCCAGGTGCTCCGGTTTGACTTTCCATCTGCTTTACTATCAACCTCCCAACTTGGAGAGACAGCCCCTTTAACCTCCTGGTTCGCACAGGTTGCCAGTTTGGCAGAGGATGAAAGGGAAGAGGGAGAACCAATGAGAGAGTAGCTGTTAGGCATTTGGCCGGGCACATATCACTGTAATTTCCCGGCAGGAAGAAGAATTAACCAAAGTCTCAGCCACCCACCGGGAACCAGCATAGGTCCTGAACCAAAATTTTGGACTTGCGGTCAGCTCACCAAAAACGAGTTGAAAAATGGAGCTCAGGGGCACAGCAATTCACAAACTGGCCGAGTAATAAAGGACAACTATCGTCCAAAAATCTGTTGAGGGAAGGCAATGAGGCGGGCTTGAAAGCGAGTCAGAATAGCAGGAAACAGATTTCAAGAGGTACGTTGGAATCGGCTTTAAAGCACCGGAAGAGGGGCACAACTTCGACAATGATGCAATTGGCCAAAAAGGGCGTATGCGTTTTCTCCTGAATATATTCAGGAGAAAACGCATACGCCCTTTTTGGCCAAGCAAGCAAGCGGGCAATGCAAATCTGCACTACAAAGAAGTATCACTTCCCACCGGTCGAAAGGGACATCCACAAAATGTGTAAAAACCAGAAAGGCAAGACAGGCCCTGGAGAACAGGGAGCCTTGTTATGCTGATGGGCGGGATGTAAATTGCCAACTGCCTCTCTGGAGGAGTGCATTGTGTTCCCTAAAACAAGTAAACAACACAGCTACAGAGCCAAGGGCACTTCCAGTCTAGGGAATATACCTTGGGAAAACTGAAAATCAAAAAGACACAGCCACCCCAAAATTTAGGGCTGCACTGGTTACAAGGACCTCAACTTGGGTACACCTTAAATATCCCAGGAAATATAAAAATGGTTCAAAAAATTGTGGTACTTACGTACGATGGAATATCCCTCAGCCATGAAATCAATGTCATAAGACCAGTAGCAGCAAAATGGGTGGATTCAGGTACGATGATTCTAAGTGAAATAAGTCACACAGAAAAAGAAACTTATCATAAGATATCACTTATGAAGATCCTGTAAACATGGCTACACTTGAACTGAGTTAGGAAAGAGAACAGTGTCTCATATTTAGAAAACACTCTTATGCCTGCTTAAGGGGGAAGGAGAGGTGGGGTGATGCATAAAACCAGAGTTTGATATAAGCACAGGTACCGTTCCAAAAACCAACTATGGAATAGACAAGACCTACACCTTCCTCAGTGAAAGGGACTCAAAACCACATATTTCCCGCAGAGGAATATATCTGACTAGTAAGAATCTTAAAACCTATGTATTGATATGTCTCCATAAGGGAATCAAGTGTGTCTAGACTGGCATAAACATGGCAGCGAGAATCAGCTCAAACCCACTATAAAAAGGAATTTCAAAAACAAAACAAAAAACTGGGAAATTCTTTACAATTCCTTCAGGGTCTCTGATGAAACCTGGAATGACCCTATCTACAACGACAGCTGGATGTGGCATAAGGCTGGACACTTGGGACTGAGAGGATTGGTGAGATTGGGTGAGCAAATGCAGACCCTTTAAAGCAATAATGCATGGCACCATTCCATGGTTCCCAACTCTCCAGGGTGAAGGGAATATTACTACAGTTATAACATGTACAGGAAACCTAGAGAACGGACACACTGTGAATATGAAAGGTTTCTAAAACTCAACGAATAGTCCCACTCCTGGTGCTCTGGTTTGACTTTCCATCTGCTTTACTATCAACCTCCCAACTTGGAGCGACAGCCCCTTTAACCTCCTGGTTCCCACAGGTTGCCAATTTGGCAGAGGCTGAAAGGGAAGAGGGAGAACCAATGAGAGAGTAGCTGTTAGGCATTTGGACGGGCACATATCACTGTAATTTCCCGGCAAGAAGAAGAATTACCCAAAGTCTCAGCCACCCACCGGGAACCAGTATAGGTCCTGAACCAAAATTTTGGACTTGCGGTCAGCTCACCAAAAACGAGTTGAAAAATGGAGCTCAGGGGCACAGCAATTCACAAACTGGCCGAGTAATAAAGGACAACTATCGTCCAAAAATCTGTTGAGGGAAGGCAACGAGGCGGACTTGAAAGCGAGGCAGAATAGCAGGAAACAGATTTCAAGCGGTACGTTGGAATCACCTTTAAAGCACAGGAAGTGGGGCACAACTTCGACAATGATGCACTTGGCCAAAAAGGGCGTATGCGTTTTCTCCTGAATATATTCAGGAGAAAACGCATACGCCCATTTTGGCGAAGCAAGCAAGCGGGCAATGCAAATCTGCACTATAAAGAAGTATCACTTCCCACCGGTCAAAAGGGACATCCACAAAATGTGTAAAACCCAGAAAGGCAAGACAGGCCCTGGAGAACAAGGAGCCTTGTTATGCTGATGGGCGGGATGTAAATTGCCAACTGCCTCTCTGGAGGAGTGCATTGTGTTCCCTAAAACAAGTAAAGAACAGAGCTACAGAGCCAAGGGCACTTCCAGTCTAGGGAATATACCTTGGGAAAACTGAAAATCAATAAGACAGAGCCACCCCAAAATTTAGGGCTGCACTGCTTACAAGGACCTCAACTTGGGTACACCTTAAATATCCCAGGAAATATAAAAATGGTTCAAAAAATTGTGGTACTTACGTACGGTGGAATATCCCTCAGCCATGAAATCAATGTCATAAGACCAGTAGCAGGAAAATGGGTGGATTCAGGTATGATGATTCTAAGTGAAATAAGTCACACAGAAAAAGAAACTTATCATAAGATATCACTTATGAATATCCTGTAAACATGGCTACACTTCAACTGAGTTAGGAAAGAGAACAGTGTCTCACATTTAGAAAACACTCTTATGCCTGCTTAAGGGGGAAGGAGAGGTGGGGTGATGCATAAAACCAGAGTTTGATATAAGCACAGGTACCGTTCCATAACCAACTATGGAATAGAAAAGACCTACACCTTCCTCAGTGAAAGGGACTCAAAACCCCATATTTCCCGCAGAAGAATATATCTGACTAGTAAGAATCTTAAAACCTATGTATTGATATGTCTCCATAAGGGAATCAAGTGTGTCTAGACTGGCATAAACATGGCAGCGAGAATCAGCTCAAACCCACTATAAAAAGGAATTTCAAAATCAAAACAAAAAAACAGGGAAATTCTTTACAATTCCTTCAGCGTCTCTGATGAAACCTGGAATGACCCTATCTACAATGACAGCTGGATGTGGCATAAGGCTGGACACTTGGGACTGAGAGGATTGGTGAGATAGGGTGAGCAAATGGAGACCCTTTAAAGCAATAATGCATGGCACCCATTCCAAGGGTCCCAACTCTCCAGGTTGAAGGAAATATTACTACAGTTATAATATGTACGGGAAACCTAGAGAACAGACACACTGTGAATACGAAAGGTTTCTAAAACTCATCGAATAGTCCCTCTCCTGGTGCTCCGGTTTGACTTTCCATCTGCTTTACTATCAATCTCCCAACTTGGAGAGACAAGGCCTTTAACCTCCTGGTTTGCACAGGTTTCCAATTTGGCAGAGGATGAAAGGGAAGAGGGAGAACCAATGAGAGAGTAGCTGTTAGGCATTTGGACGGGCATATATCACTCTAACTTCCCGGCAGGTAGAAGAATTAACCAAAGTCTCAGCCACCCACCGGGAACCAGCATAGGTCCTGAACCAAAATGTTGGACTTGCGGTCAGCTCACCAAAAACGAGTTGAAAAATGGAGCTCAGGGGCACAGCAATTCACAAACTGGCCGAGTAATAAAGGACAACTATCGTCCAAAAATCTGTTGAGGGAAGGCAACGAGGCGGACTTGAAAGCGAGGCAGAATAGCAGGAAACAGATTTCAAGAGGTACGTTGGAATCGCCTTTAAAGCACAGGAAGAGGGGCACAACTTCGACAGTGATGCACTTGGCCAAAAAGGGCGTATGCGTTTTCTCCTGAATATATTCAGGAGAAAACGCATACGCCCTTTTTGGCCAAGCAAGCAAGCGGGCAATGCAAATCTGCACTACAAAGAAGTATCACTTCCCACCGGTCAAAAGGGACATCCACAAATGCGTAAAAACCAGAAAAGCAAGACAGGCCCTGGAGAACAGGGAGCCTTGTTATGCTGATGGGCGGGATGTAAATTGCCAACTGCCTCTCTGGAGGAGTACACTGTGTTCCCTAAAACAAGTAAAGAACAGAGCTACAAGGCCAAGGGCACTTCCAGTCTAGGGAATATACCTCGGGAAAACTGAAAATCAATAAGACAGAGCCACCCCAAAACTTAGGGCTGCACTGCTTCAAGGACCTCAACTTGGGTACACCTTAAATATCCCAGGAAATATAAAAATGGTTCAAAAAATTGTGGTACTTACGTATGATGGAATATCCCTCAGCCATGAAATCAATGTCATAAGACCAGTAGCAGCAAAATGGGTGGATACACGTACGATGATTCTAAGTGAAATAAGTCACACAGAAAAAGAAACTTATCATAAGATATCACTTATGAAGATCCTGTAAACATGGCTACACTTGAACGGAGTTAGGAAAGAGAAGAGTGTCTCACATTTAGAAAACACTCTTATGCCTGCTTAAGGGGGAAGGAGAGGTGGGGTGATGCATAAAACCAGAGTTTGATATAAGCACAGGTACCGTTCCAAAAACCAAGTATGGAATAGACAAGACCTACACCTTCCTCAGTGAAAGGGACTCAAAACACCATATTTCCCACAGAGGAATATATCTGACTAGTAAGAATATTAAAACCTATGTATTGATATATCTCCGTAAGGGAATCAAGTGTGTCTAGACTGGCATAAACATGGCAGCGAGAATCAGCTCAAACCCACTATAAAAAGGAATTTCAAAAAGAAAACAAACAAACTGGAAAATTCTTTACAATTCCTTGAGGGTCTCTGATGAAACCTGGAATGACCCTATCTAAAATGACAGCTTGTTGTGGCATAAGGAGGGACACTTGGGACTGAGACGATTGGTGAGATTTAGTGAGCAAATGCAGACCCTTTAAAGCACAAATGCCTGGCACCCATTCATTGGGTCCCAACTCTCCAGGTTGAAGGGAATATTACTACAGCTATAATATGTACAGGAAACCTAGAGAACGGACACACTGTGAATACGAAAGGTTTCTAAAACTCAACGAATAGTCCCTCTCCTGGTGCTCCGGTTTGACTTTCCATCTGCTTTACTATCAACCTCCCAACTTGGAGAGACAGCCCCTTTAACCTCCTGGTTCGCACAGGTTGCCAATTTGGCAGAGGATGAAAGGGAAGAGGGAGAACCAATGAGAGAGTAGCTGTTAGGCATTTGGACGGGCACATATCACTGTAATTTCCCGGCAGGAAGAAAAATTAACCAAAGTCTCAGCCACCCACCGGGAACCAGCATATGTCATGAACCATAATTTTGGACTTGCGGTCAGCTCACCAAAAACGAGTTGACAAATGGAGCTCAGGGGCACAGCAATTCACAAACTGGCTGAGTAATAAAGGACAACTATCATCCAAAAATCAGTTGAGGGAAGGCAACGAGGCGGACTTGAATGCGAGGCAGAATAGCAGGAAACAGATTTCAAGAGGTACGTTGGAATCGCCTTTAAAGCACAGGAAGAGGGGCACAACTTCGACAATGATGCACTTGGCCAAAAAGGGCTTATGCGTTTTCTCCTGAATATATTCAGGAGAAAACGCATACGCCCTTTTTGGCCAAGCAAGCAAGCGGGCAATGCAAATCTGCACTACAAAGAAGTATCACTTCCCACCGGTCAAAAGGGACATCCACAAAATGTGTAAAAACCAGAAAGGCAAGACAGGCCCTGGAGAACAGGGAGCCTTGTTATGCTGATGGGCGGGATGTAAATTGCCAACTGCCTCTCTGGAGGAGTGCATTGTGTTCCCTAAAACAAGTAAACAGCAGAGCTACAGAGCCAAGGGCACTTCCAGTCTAGGGAATATTCCTTGGGAAAACTGAATATCAATAAGACAGAGCCATCCCAAAATTTAGGACTGCACTGCTTACAAGGACCTCAACTTGGGTACACCTTAAATATCCCAGGAAATATAAAAATGGTTCAAAAAATTGTGGTACTTACGTACGATGGAATATCCCTCAGCCATGAAATCAATGTCATAAGACCAGTAGCAGCAAAATGGGTGGATTCAGGTACGATGATTCTAAGTGAAATAAGTCACACAGAAAAAGAAACTTATCATAAGATATCACTTATGAAGATCCTGTAAACATGGCTACACTTGAACGGAGTTAGGAAAGAGAAGAGTGTCTCACATTTAGAAAACACTCTTATGCCTGCTTAAGGGGGAAGGAGAGGTGGGGTGATGCATAAAACCAGAGTTTGATATAAGCACAGGTACCGTTCCAAAAACCAAGTATGGAATAGACAAGACCTACACCTTCCTCAGTGAAAGGGACTCAAAACACCATATTTCCCACAGAGGAATATATCTGACTAGTAAGAATATTAAAACCTATGTATTGATATATCTCCGTAAGGGAATCAAGTGTGTCTAGACTGGCATAAACATGGCAGCGAGAATCAGCTCAAACCCACTATAAAAAGGAATTTCAAAAAGAAAACAAACAAACTGGAAAATTCTTTACAATTCCTTGAGGGTCTCTGATGAAACCTGGAATGACCCTATCTAAAATGACAGCTTGTTGTGGCATAAGGAGGGACACTTGGGACTGAGACGATTGGTGAGATTTAGTGAGCAAATGCAGACCCTTTAAAGCACAAATGCCTGGCACCCATTCATTGGGTCCCAACTCTCCAGGTTGAAGGGAATATTACTACAGCTATAATATGTACAGGAAACCTAGAGAACGGACACACTGTGAATACGAAAGGTTTCTAAAACTCAACGAATAGTCCCTCTCCTGGTGCTCCGGTTTGACTTTCCATCTGCTTTACTATCAACCTCCCAACTTGGAGAGACAGCCCCTTTAACCTCCTGGTTCGCACAGGTTGCCAATTTGGCAGAGGATGAAAGGGAAGAGGGAGAACCAATGAGAGAGTAGCTGTTAGGCATTTGGACGGGCACATATCACTGTAATTTCCCGGCAGGAAGAAAAATTAACCAAAGTCTCAGCCACCCACTGGGAACCAGCATATGTCATGAACCATAATTTTGGACTTGCGGTCAGCTCACCAAAAACGAGTGGACAAATGGAGCTCAGGGGCACAGCAATTCACAAACTGGCTGAGTAATAAAGGACAACTATCATCCAAAAATCAGTTGAGGGAAGGCAACGAGGCGGACTTGAATGCGAGGCAGAATAGCAGGAAACAGATTTCAAGAGGTACGTTGGAATCGCCTTTAAAGCACAGGAAGAGGGGCACAACTTCGACAATGATGCACTTGGCCAAAAAGGGCTTATGCGTTTTCTCCTGAATATATTCAGGAGAAAACGCATACGCCCTTTTTGGCCAAGCAAGCAAGCGGGCAATGCAAATCTGCACTACAAAGAAGTATCACTTCCCACCGGTCAAAAGGGACATCCACAAAATGTGTAAAAACCAGAAAGGCAAGACAGGCCCTGGAGAACAGGGAGCCTTGTTATGCTGATGGGCGGGATGTAAATTGCCAACTGCCTCTCTGGAGGAGTGCATTGTGTTCCCTAAAACAAGTAAACAGCAGAGCTACAGAGCCAAGGGCACTTCCAGTCTAGGGAATATTCCTTGGGAAAACTGAATATCAATAAGACAGAGCCATCCCAAAATTTAGGACTGCACTGCTTACAAGGACCTCAACTTGGGTACACCTTAAATATCCCAGGAAATATAAAAATGGTTCAAAAAATTGTGGTACTTACGTACGATGGAATATCCCTCAGCCATGAAATCAATGTCATAAGACCAGTAGCAGCAAAATGGGTGGATTCAGGTACGATGATTCTAAGTGAAATAAGTCACACAGAAAAAGAAACTTATCATAAGATATCACTTATGAAGATCCTGTAAACATGGCTACACTTGAACTGAGTTATGAAAGAGAACAGTGTCTCACATTTAGAAAACACCCTTATGCCTGCTTAAGGGGGAAGGAGAGGTGGGGTGATGCATAAAACCAGAGTTTGATATAAGCACAGGTACCGTTCCAAAAACCAACAATGGAATAGACAAGACCTACACCTTCCTCAGTGAAAGGGACTCAAAACCCCATATTTCCCACAGAGGAATATATCTGACTAGTAAGAATCTTAAAACCTATGTATTGATATGTCTCCGTAAGGGAATCAAGTGTCTAGTCTGGCATAAACATGGCAGCGAGAATCAGCTCAAACCCACTATAAAAAGGAATTTCAAAAAGAAAACAAAAAAACTGGAAAATTCTTTACAATTCCTTGAGGGTCTCTGATGAAACCTGGAATGACCCTATCTACAATGACAGCTGATTGTGGCATAAGGAGGGACACTTGGGACTGAGACGATTGGTGAGATTTAGTGAGCAAATGCAGACCCTTTAAAGCACAAATGCCTGGCACCCATTCCATGGGTCCCAACTCTCCAGGTTGAAGGGTATATTACTACAGCTATAATATGTACAGGAAACCTAGAGAACAGACACACTGTGAATACGAAAGGTTTCTAAAACTCAACGAATAGTCCCTCTCCTGGTGCTCCGGTTTGACTTTCCATCTGCTTTACTATCAACCTCCCAACTTGGAGACACAGCCCCTTTAACCTCCTGGTTCGCACAGGTTGCCAATTTGGCAGAGGATGAAAGGGAAGAGGGAGAACCAATGAGAGAGTAGCTGTTAGGCATTTGGACGGGCACATATCACTGTAATTTCCCGGCAGGAAGAAAAATTAACCAAAGTCTCAGCCCCCCACCGGGAACCAGCATATGTCATGAGCCATAATTTTGGACATACGGTCAGCTCACCAAAAACGAGTTGACAAATGGAGCTCAGGGGCACAGCAATTCACAAACTGGCCGAGTAATAAAGGACAACTATCATCCAAAAATCAGTTGAGGGAAGGCAAGGAGGCGGACTTGAAAGCGAGGCAGAATAGCAGGAAACAGATTTCAAGAGGTACGTTGGAATCGCCTTTAAAGCACAGGAAGAGGGGCACAACTTCGACAATGATGCACTTGGCCAAAAAGGGCGTATGCGTTTTCTCCTGAATATATTCAGGAGAAAACGCATACGCCCTTTTTGGCCAAGCAAGCAAGCGGGCAATGCAAATCTGCACTACAAAGAAGTATCACTTCCCACCGGTCAAAAGGGACATCCACAAAATGTGTAAAAACCAGAAAGGCAAGACAGGCCCTGGAGAACAGGGAGCCTTGTTATGCTGATGGGCGGGATGTAAATTGCCAACTGCCTCTCTGGAGGAGTGCATTGTGTTCCCTAAAACAAGTAAACAGCAGAGCTACAGAGCCAAGGGCACTTCCAGTCTAGGGAATATTCCTTGGGAAAACTGAAAATCAATAAGACAGAGCCACCCCAAAATTTAGGACTGCACTGCTTACAAGGACCTCAACTTGGGTACACCTTAAATATCCCAGGAAATATAAAAATGGTTCAAAAAATTGTGGTAATTACGTACAATGGAATACCCCTCAGCCATGAAATCAATGTCATAAGACCTGTAGCAGCAAAATGGGTGGATTCAGGTACGATGATTCTAAGTGAAATAAGTCACACAGAAAAAGAAACTTATCATAAGATATCACTTATGAAGATCCTGTAAACATGGCTACACTTGAACTGAGTTAGGAAAGAGAACAGTGTCTCACATTTAGAAAACACTCTTATGCCTGCTTAAGGGGGAAGGAGAGGTGGGGTGATGCATAAAACCAGAGTTTGATATAAGCACAGGTACCGTTCCAAAAACCAACAATGGAATAGACAAGACCTACACCTTCCTCAGTGAAAGGGACTCAAAACCCCATATTTCCCACAGAGGAATATATCTGACTAGTAAGAATCTTAAAACCTATGTATTGATATGTCTCCGTAAGGGAATCAAGTGTCTAGACTGGCATAAACATGGCAGCGAGAATCAGCTCAAACCCACTATAAAAAGGAATTTCAAAAACAAAACAAAAAAACTGGGAAATTCTTTACAATTCCTTCAGGGTCTCTGATGAAACCTGGAATGACCCTATCTACAAGGACAGCTGGATGTGGCATAAGGCTGGACACTAGGGACTGAGAGGATTGGTGAGATTGGGTGAGCAAATGCAGACCCTTTAAAGCAATAATGCATGGCACCCATTCCATGTGTCCCAACTCTCCAGGTTGAAGGGAATATTACTACAGCTATAACATGTACAGGAAACCTAGAGAACGGACACACTGTGAATACGAAAGGTTTCTAAAACTCAACGAATAGTACCTCTCCTGGTGCTCCGGTTTGACTTTCCATCTGCTTTACTATCAATCTCCCAACTTGGAGAGACAGCCCCTTTAACCTCCTGGTTCACACAGGTTTCCAATTTGGCAGAGGATGAAAGGGAAGAGGGAGAACCAATGAGAGAGTACCTGTTAGGCCTTTGGACGGGCAAATATCACTCTAACTTCCCGGCAGGAAGAAGAATTAACCAAATTCTCAGCCGCCCACAGGGAACCAGAATACTTCCTGAACCAAAATTTTGGACTTGCGGTCAGCTCACCAAAAACGAGTTGAAAAATGGAGCTCAGGGGCACAGCAATTCACAAACTGGCCGAGTAATAAAGGACAACTATCGTCCAAAAATCTGTTGAGGGAAGGCAATGAGGCGGGCTTGAAAGCGAGTCAGAATAGCAGGAAACAGATTTCAAGAGGTACGTTGGAATCGCCTTTAAAACACAGGAAGAGGGGCACAACTTCGACAATGATGCAATTGGCCAAAAAGGGCGTATGCGTTTTCTCCTGAATATATTCAGGAGAAAACGCATACGCCCTTTTTGGCCAAGCAAGCAAGCGGGCAATGCAAATCTGCACTACAAAGAAGTATCACTTCCCACCGGTCAAAAGGGACATCCACAAAATGTGTAAAAAACAGAAAGGCAAGACAGGCCCTGGAGAACAGGGAGCCTTGTTATGCTGATTGGCGGGATGTAAATTGCCAACTGCCTCTCTGGAGGAGTGCATTGTGTTCCCTAAAACAAGTAAACAACACAGCTACAGAGCCAAGGGCACTTCCAGTCTAGGGAATATGCCTTGGGAAAACTGAAAATCAATAAGACAGAGCCACCCCAAAATTTAGGCCTGCAGTGCTTACAAGGACCTCAACTTGGGTACACCTTAAATATCCCAGGAAATATAAAAATGGTTCAAAAAATTGTGGTACTTACGTACGAAAATATCCCTCAGCCATGAAATCAATGTCATAAGACCAGTAGCAGCAAAATGGGTGGATTTAGGTACGATGATTCTAAGTGAAATAAGTCACAGAGAAAAAGAAACTTATCATAAGATATCACTTATGAAGATCCTGTAAACAAGGCTACACTTGAACTGAGTTAGGAAAGAGAACAGTGTCTCACATTTAGAAAACACTCTTATGCCTGCTTAAGGGGGAAGGAGAGGTGGGGTGATGCATAAAAATAGAGTTTGATATAAGCACAGGTACCGTTCCAAAAACCAACTATGGAGTAGACAAGACCTACACCTTCCTCAGTGAAAGGGACTCAAAACCCCATATTTCCCACAGAGGAATATATCTGACTAGTAAGACTCTTAAAACCTATGTATTGATATGTCTCCGTAAGGGAATCAAGTGTGTCTAGACTGGCATAAACATGGCAGCGAGAATCAGCTCAAACCCACTATAAAGATGAATTTCAAAAACAAAACAAAAAAACTGGGAAATTCTTTACAATTCCTTCAGGGTCTCTGATGAAACATGGAATGACCCTATCTACAACGACATCTGGATGTGGCATAAGTCTGGACACTTTTGACAGAGAGGATTGGGGAAATTGGGTGAGCAAATGCAGACCCTTTAAAGCAATAATGCAGGGCACCCATTCCATGGGTCCCAACTCTCCAGGTTGAAGGGAATATTACTACAGTTATAACATGTACGGGAAACCTAGAGAACGGACACACTGTGAATACGAAAGGTTTCTAAAACTCAACAAATAGTCCCTCTCCTGGTGCTCCGGTTTGACTTTCCATCTGCTTTACTATCAATCTCCCAACTTGGAGAGAGAGCCCCTTTAACCTCCTGGTTTTCACAGGTTGCCAATTTGGCAGAGGATGAAAGGGAAGAGGGAGAACCAATGAGAGAGTAGCTGTTAGGCATTTGAACGGGCACATATCACTCTAACTTCCCGGCAGGAAGAAGAATTAACCAAAGTCTCAGCCCCCCACCGGGAACCAGCATAGGTCCTGAACCAAAATTTTGGACTTGCGGTCAGCTCACCAAAAACGAGTTGAAAAATGGAGCTCAGGGGCACAGCAATTCAAAAACTGGCCGAGTAATAAAGGACACCTATCGTCCAAAAATCTGTTGAGGGAAGGCAACGAGGCGGACTTGAAAGCGAGGCAGAATAGCAGGAAACAGATTTCAAGAGGATCGTTGGAATCGCCTTTAAAGCACAGGAAGAGGGGCACAACTTCAACAATGATGCACTTGGCCAAAAAGGGCATATGCGTTTTCTCCTGAATATATTCAGGAGAAAACGCATATGCCCTTTTTGGCCAAGCAAGCAAGCGGGCAATGCAAATCTGCACTACAAAGAAGTATCACTTCCCACCGGTCAAAAGGGACATCCACAAAATATGTAAAAACCAGACAGGCAAGACAGGCCCTGGAGAACAGGGAGCCTTGTTATGCTGATGGGTGGGATGTAAATTGCCAACTGCCTCTCTGGAGGAGTGCATTGTGTTCCCTAAAACAAGTAAACAACAGAGCTACAGAGCCAAGGGCACTTCCAGTCTAGGGAATATTCCTTGGGAAAACTGAAAATCAGTAAGACACAGCCACCCCAAAATTTAGGGCTGCACTGCTTACAAGGACCTCAACTTGGGTACACCTTAAATATCCCAGGAAATATAAAAATGGTTCAAAAAATTGTGGTACTTACGTACGATGGAATATCCCTCAGCCATGAAATCAATGTCATAAGACCAGTAGCAGCAAAATGGGTGGATTCAGGTACGATGATTCTAAGTGAAATAAGTCACACAGAAAAAGAAACTTATCATAAGATATCACTTATGAAGATCCTGTAAACATGGCTACACTTGAACTGAGTTAGGAAAGAGAACAGTGTCTCACATTTAGAAAACACTCTTATGCCTGCTTAAGGGGGAAGGAGAGGTGGGGTGATGCATAAAACCAGAGTTTGATATAAGCACAGGTACCGTTCCAAAAACCAACTATGGAATAGACAAGATCTACACCTTCCTCAGTGAAAGGGACTCAAAACCCCATATTTCCCGCAGAGGAATATATCTGACTAGTAAGAATCTTAAAACCTATGTATTGATATGTCTCCATAAGGGAATCAAGTGTGTCTAGACTGGCATAAACATGGCAGCGAGAATCAGCTCAAACCCACTATAAAAAGGAATTTCAAAAACAAAACAAAAAACTGGGAAATTCTTTACAATTCCTTCAGGGTCTCTGATGAAACCTGGAATGACCCTATCTACAACGACAGCTGGATGTGGCATAAGGCTGGACACTTGGGACTGAGAGGATTGGTGAGATTGGGTGAGCAAATGCAGACCCTTTAAAGCAATAATGCATGGCACCCATTCCATGGTTCCCAACTCTCCAGGTTGAAGGCAATATTACTACAGTTATAACATGTACGGGAAACCTAGAGAACGGACACACTGTGAATATGAAAGGTCTCTAAAACTCAACGAATAGTCCCTCTCCTGGTCCTCTGGTTTGACTTTCCATCTGCTTTACTATCAACCTCCCAACTTGGAGCGACAGCCCCTTTAACCTCCTGGTTCGCACAGGTTGCCAATTTGGCAGAGGCTGAAAGGGAAGAGGGAGAACCAATGAGAGAGTAGCTGTTAGGCATTTGGACGGGCATATATCACTCTAACTTCCCGGCAGGTAGAAGAATTAACCAAAGTCTCAGCCACCCACCGGGAACCAGCATAGGTCCTGAACCAAAATGTTGGACTTGCGGTCAGCTCACCAAAAACGAGTTGAAAAATGGAGCTCAGGGGCACAGCAATTCACAAACTGGCCGAGTAATAAAGGACAACTATCGTCCAAAAATCTGTTGAGGGAAGGCAACGAGGCGGACTTGAAAGCGAGGCAGAATAGCAGGAAACAGATTTCAAGAGGTACGTTGGAATCGCCTTTAAAGCACAGGAATAGGGGCACAACTTCAACAGTGATGCACTTGGCCAAAAAGGGCGTATGCGTTTTCTCCTGAATATATTCAGGAGAAAACGCATACGCCCTTTTTGGCCAAGCAAGCAAGCGGGCAATGCAAATCTGCACTACAAAGAAGTATCACTTCCCACCGGTCAAAAGGGACATCCACAAAATGTGTAAAAACCAGAAAGGCAAGACAGGCCCTGGAGAACAGGGAGCCTTGTTATGCTGATGGGCGGGATGTAAATTGCCAACTGCCTCTCTGGAGGAGTACATTGTGTTCCCTAAAACAAGTAAAGAACAGAGCTACAAGGCCAAGGGCACTTCCAGTCTAGGGAATATACCTCGGGAAAACTGAAAATCAATAAGACAGAGCCACCCCAAAACTTAGGGCTGCACTGCTTCAAGGACCTCAACTTGGGTACACCTTAAATATCCCAGGAAATATAAAAATGGTTCAAAAAATTGTGGTACTTACGTATGATGGAATATCCCTCAGCCATGAAATCAATGTCATAAGACCAGTAGCAGCAAAATGGGTGGATTCACGTACGATGATTCTAAGTGAAATAAGTCACACAGAAAAAGAAACTTATCATAAGATATCACTTATGAAGATCCTGTAAACATGGCTACACTTGAACTGAGTTAGGAAAGAGAACAGTGTCTCACATTTAGAAAACACTCTTATGCCTGCTTAAGGGGGAAGGAGAGGTGGGGTGATGCATAAAACCAGAGTTTGATATAAGCACAGGTACCGTTCCAAAAACCAAGTATGGAATAGACAAGACCTACACCTTCCTCAGTGAAAGGGACTCAAAACACCATATTTCCCACAGAGGAATATATCTGACTAGTAAGAATATTAAAACCTATGTATTGATATATCTCCGTAAGGGAATCAAGTGTGTCTAGACTGGCATAAACATGGCAGCGAGAATCAGCTCAAACCCACTATAAAAAGGAATTTCAAAAAGAAAACAAAAAAACTGGAAAATTCTTTACAATTCCTTGAGGGTCTCTGATGAAACCTGGAATGACCCTATCTACAATGACAGCTGGTTGTGGCATAAGGAGGGACACTTGGGACTGAGACGATTGGTGAGATTTAGTGAGCAAATGCAGTCCCTTCAAAGCACAAATACCTGGCACCCATTCCATGGGTCCCAACTCTCCAGGTTGAAGGGAATATTACTACAGCTATAATATGTACAGGAAACCTAGAGAACGGACACACTGTGAATACGAAAGGTTTCTAAAACTCAACGAATAGTCCCTCTCCTGGTGCTCCAGTTTGACTTTCCATCTGCTTTACTATCAACCTCCCAACTTGGAGAGACAGCCCCTTTAACCTCCTGGTTCGCACAGGTTGCCAATTTGGCAGAGGATGAAAGGGAAGAGGGAGAACCAATGAGAGAGTAGCTGTTAGGCATTTGAACGGGCACATATCACTGTAATTTCCCGGCAGGAACAAGAATTAACCAAAGTCTCAGCCTCCCACAGGGAACCAGCATAGGTCCTGAACCAAAATGTTGGACTTGCGGTCAGCTCACCAAAAACGAGTTGAAAAATGGAGCTCAGGGGCACAGCAATTCACAAACTGGCCGAGTGATAAAGGACAACTATCGTCCAAAAATCTGTTGAGGGAAGGCAACGAGGCGGTCTCGAATGCGAGGCAGAATAGCAGGAAACAGATTTCAAGAGGTACGTTGGAATCGCCTTTAAAGCACAGGAAGAGGGGCACAACTTCGACAATGATGCACTTGGCCAAAAAGGGCGTATGCGTTTTCTCCTGAATATATTCAGGAGAAAACGCATACGCCCTTTTTGGCCAAGCAAGCAAGTGGGCAATGCAAATCTGCACTACAAAGAAGTATCACTTCCCACCGGTCAAAAGGGACATCCACAAAATGTGTAAAAACCAGAAAGGCAAGACAGGCCCTGGAGAACAGGGAGCCTTCTAATGCTGATGGGCGGGATGTAAATTGCCAACTGCCTCTCTGGAGGAGTGCATTGTGTTCCCTAAAACAAGTAAAGAACAGAGCTACAGAGCCAAGGGCACTTCCAGTCTAGGGAATATACCTTGGGAAAACTGAAAATCAATAAGACAGAGCCACCCCAAAATTTAGGGCTGCACTGCTTACAAGGACCTCAACTTGGGTACACCTTAAATATCCCAGGAAATATAAAAATGGTTCAAAAAATTGTGGTACTTACGTACGATGGAATATCCCTCAGCCATGAAATCAATGTCATAAGACCAGTAGCAGTAAAATGGGTGGATTCACGTACGATGATTCTAAGTGAAATAAGTCACACAGAAAAAGAAACTTATCATAAGATATCTCTTATGAAGATCCTGTAAACATGGCTACACTTGAACTGAGTTAGGAAAGAGAACAGTGTCTCACATTTAGAAAACACTCTTATGCCTGCTTAAGGGGGAAGGAGAGGTGGGGTGATGCATAACACAAGAATTTGAAATAAGCACAGGTACCGTTCCAAAAACCAACTATGGAATAGACGAGACCTACACCTTCCTCAGTGAAAGGGACTCAAAACCACATATTTCATGCAGAGGAATATATCTGACTAGTAAGTATCTTAAAACCTATGTATTGATATGTCTCCGTAAGGGAATCAAGTGTGTCTAGACTGGCATAAACATGGCAGCGAGAATCAGCTCAAACCCACTATAAAAAGGAATTTCAAAAACAAAACAAAAAAACTGGGAAATTCTTTACAATTCCTTCAGGGTCTCTGATGAAACCTGGAATGACCTTATCTACAAGGACAGCTGGATGTGGCATAAGGCTGGACACTAGGGACTGAGAGGATTGGTGAGATTGGGTGAGCAAATGCACACCCTTTAAAGCAATAATGCATGGCACCCATTCCATGTGTCCCAACTCTCCAGGTTGAAGGGAATATTACTACAGTTATAACATGTACAGGAAACCTAGAGAACGGACACACTGTGAATACGAAAGGTTTCTAAAACTCAACGAATAGTCCCTCTCCTGGTGCTGCGGTTTGACTTTCCATCTGCTTTACTATCAATCTCCCAACTTGGAGTGACAGCCCCTTTAACCTCCTGGTTCACACAGGTTTCCAATTTGGCAGAGGATGAAAGGGAAGAGGGAGAACCAATGAGAGAGTACCTGTTAGGCATTTGGACGGGCACATATCACTCTAACTTCCCGGCAGGAAGAAGAATTAACCAAAGTCTCAGCCCCCCACAGGGAACCAGATTACTTCCTGAACCAAAATTTTGGACTTGCGGTCAGCGCACCAAAAACGAGTTGAAAAATGGAGCTCAGGGGCACAGCAATTCACAAACTGGCCGAGTAATAAAGGACAACTATCGTCCAAAAATCTGTTGAGGGAAGGCAACGAGGCGGACTCGAATGCGAGGCAGAATAGCAGGAAACAGATTTCAAGAGGTACGTTGGAATCGCCTTTAAAGCACAGGAAGAGGGGCACAACTTCGACAATGATGCACTTGGCCAAAAAGGGCATATGCGTTTTCTCCTGAATATATTCAGGAGAAAACGCATATGCCCTTTTTGGCCAAGCAAGCAAGCGGGCAATGCAAATCTGCACTACAAAGAAGTATCACTTCCCACCGGTCAAAAGGGACATCCACAAAATGTGTAAAAAACAGAAAGGCAAGACAGGCCCTGGAGAACAGGGAGCCTTGTTATGCTGATTGGCGGGATGTAAATTGCAAACTGCCTCTCTGGAGGACTGCATTGTGTTCCCTAAAACAAGTAAACAACACAGCTACAGAGTCAAGGGCACTTCCAGTCTAGGGAATATGCCTTGGGAAAACTGAAAATCAATAAGACACAGCCACCCCAAAATTTAGGTCTGCAGTGCTTACAAGGACCTCAACTTGGGTACACCTTAAATATCCCAGGAAATATAAAAATGGTTCAAAAAATTGTGGTACTTACGTACGATGGAATATCCCTCAGCCATGAAATCAATGTCATAAGACCAGTAGCAGCAAAATGGGTGGATTTAGGTACGATGATTCTAAGTGAAATAAGTCACACAGAAAAAGAAACTTATCATAAGATATCACTTATGAAGATCCTGTAAACAAGGCTACACTTGAACTGAGTTAGGAAAGAGAACAGTGTCTCACATTTAGAAAACACTCTTATGCCTGCTTAAGGGGGAAGGAGAGGTGGGGTGATGCATAAAACCAGAGTTTGATATAAGCACAGGTACCGTTCCAAAAACCAACTATGGAATAGACAAGACCTCCACCTTCCTTAGTGAAAGGGACTCAAAATCCCATATTTTTGGCAGAGGAATATATCTGACTGTTAAGAATCTTAAAACCTATGTATTGATATGTCTCCATAAGGGAATCAAGTGTGTCTAGACTGGCATAAACATGGCAGCGAGAATCAGCTCAAACTCACTATGAAAAGGAATTTCAAAAACAAAACAAAAAAACTGGGAAATTCTTTACAATTCCTTCAGGGTCTCTGATGAAACCTGGAATGACCCTATCTACAATGACAGCTGGATGTGTCATAAGGAGGGACACTTGGGACTGAGACGATTGGTGAGATTGGGTGAGCAAATGCAGACCCTTTAAAGCACAAATGCCTGGCACCCATTCCATGGGTCCCAACTCTCCATGTTGAAGGGAATATTACTACAGCTATAACATGTACGGGAAACATAGAGAACGGACACACTGTGAATACGAAAGGTTTCTAAAACTCAACGAATAGTCCCTCTCCTGGTGCTCCGGTTTGACTTTCCATCTGCTTTACTATCAACCTCCGAACTTGGAGAGACAGCCCCTTTAACCTCCTGGTTCGCACAGGTTGCCAATTTGGCAGAGGATGAAAGGGAAGAGGGAGAACCAATGAGAGAGTAGCTGTTAGGCATTTGAACGGGCACATATCACTGTAATTTCCCGGCAGGAAGAAGAATTAACCAAAGTCTCAGCCTCCCACAGGGAAACAGCATAGGTCCTGAACCAAAATGTTGGACTTGCGGTCAGCTCACCAAAAACGAGTTGAAAAATGGAGCTCAGGGGCACAGCAATTCACAAACTGGCCGAGTAATAAAGGACAACTATCGTCCAAAAATCTGTTGAGGGAAGGCAATGAGGCGGACTTGAAAGCGAGGCAGAATAGCAGGAAACAGATTTCAAGAGGTTCGTTGGAATCACCTTTAAAGCACAGGAAGAGGGGCACAACTTCAACAATGATGCACTTGGCCAAAAAGGGCATATGCGTTTTCTCCTGAATATATTCAGGAGAAAACGCATATGCCCTTTTTGGCCAAGCAAGCAAGCGGGCAATGCAAATCTGCACTACAAAGAAGTATCACTTCCCACCGGTCAAAAGGGACATCCACAAAATGTGTAAAAACCAGAAAGGCAAGACAGGCCCTGGAGAACAGGGAGCCTTGTTATGCTGATGGGCGGGATGTAAATTGCCAACTGCCTCTCTGGAGGAGTGCATTGTGTTCCTTAAAACAAGTAAACAGCAGAGCTACAGAGCCAAGGGCACTTCCAGTCTAGGGAATATTCCTTGGGAAAACAGAAAATCAATAAGACAGAGCCACCCCAAAATTTAGGGCTGCACTGCTTGCAAGGACCTCAACTTGGGTACACCTTAAATATCCCAGGAAATATAAAAATGGTTCAAAAAATTGTGGTACTTACATACGATGGAATATCCCTCAGCCATGAAATCAATGTCATAAGACCAGTAGCAGCAAAATGGGTGGATTCAGGTACGATGATTCTAAGTGAAATAAGTCACACAGAAAAAGAAACTTATCATAAGATATCACTTATGAAGATACTGTAAACATGGCTACACTTGAACTGAGTTAGGAAAGAGAACAGTGTCTCACATTTAGAAAACACTCTTATGCCTGCTTAAGGGGGAAGGAGAGGTGGGGTGATGCATAAAACCAGAGTTTGATATAAGCACAGGTACCGTTCCAAAAACCAACTATGGAATAGACAAGACCTCCACCTTCCTCAGTGAAAGGGACTCAAAATCCCATATTTTTGGCAGAGGAATATATCTGACTGTTAAGAATCTTAAAACCTATGTATTGATATGTCTCCATAAGGGAATCAAGTGTGTCTAGACTGGCATAAACATGGCAGCGAGAATCAGCTCAAACTAACTATGAAAAGGAATTTCAAAAACAAAACAAAAAAACTGGGAAATTCTTTACAATTCCTTCAGGGTCTCTGATGAAACCTGGAATGACCCTATCTACAATGACAGCTGGATGTGTCATAAGGAGGGACACTTGGGACTGAGACGATTGGTGAGATTGGGTGAGCAAATGCAGACCCTTTAAAGCACAAATGCCTGGCACCCATTCCATGGGTCCCAACTCTCCAGGTTGAAGGGAATATTACTACAGCTATAACATGTACGGGAAACATAGAGAACGGACACCCTGTGAATACGAAAGGTTTCTAAAACTCAATGAATAGTCCCTCTCCTGGTGCTCTGGTTTGACTTTCCATCTGCTTTACTATCAACCTCCCAACTTGGAGAGACAGCCCCTTTAACCTCCTGGTTCGCACAGGTTGCCAATTTGGCAGAGGATGAAAGGGAAGAGGGAGAACCAATGAGAGAGTAGCTGTTAGGCATTTGAACGGGCACATATCACTGTAAATTCCCGGCAGGAAGAAGAATTAACCAAAGTCTCAGCCTCACACAGGGAAACAGCATAGGTCCTGAACCAAAATGTTGGACTTGCGGTCAGCTCACCAAAAACGAGTTGAAAAATGGAGCTCAGGGGCACAGCAATTCACAAACTGGCGGAGTAATAAAGGACAACTATCGTCCAAAAATCTGTTGAGGGAAGGCAATGAGGCGGACTTGAAAGCGAGGCAGAATAGCAGGAAACAGATTTCAAGAGGTACGTTGGAATCGCCTTTAAAGCACAGGAAGAGGGGCACAACTTCGACAATAATGCACTTGGCCAAAAAGGGTGTATGCGTTTTCTCCGGAATATATTCAGGAGAAAACGCATACGCCCTTTTTGGCCAAGCAAGCATGAGGGCAATGCAAATCTGCACTACAAAGAAGTATCACTTCCCACCGGTCAAAAGGGACATCCACAAAATGTGTAAAAACCAGAAAGGCAAGACAGGCCCTGGAGAACAGGGAGCCTTGTTATGCTGATTGGCGGGATGTAAATTGCCAACTGCCTCTCTGGAGGACTGCATTGTGTTCCCTAAAACAAGTAAACAACACAGCTACAGAGTCAAGGGCACTTCCAGTCTAGGGAATATGCCTTGGGAAAACTGAAAATCAATAAGACAGAGCCACCCCAAAATTTAGGTCTGCAGTGCTTACAAGGACCTCAACTTGGGTACACCTTAAATATCCCAGGAAATATAAAAATGGTTCAAAAAATTGTGGTACTTACGTACGATGGAATATCCCTCAGCCATGAAATCAATGTCATAAGACCAGTAGCAGCAAAATGGGTGGATTTAGGTACGATGATTCTAAGTGAAATAAGTCACACAGAAAAAGAAACTTATCATAAGATATCACTTATGAAGATCCTGTAAACAAGGCTACACTTGAACTGAGTTAGGAAAGAGAACAGTGTCTCACATTTAGAAAACACTCTTATGCCTGTTTAAGGGGGAAGGAGAGGTGGGGTGATGCATAAAACCAGAGTTTGATATAAGCACAGGTACCATTCCAAAAACCAACTATGGAATAGACAAGACCTACACCTTCCTCAGTGAAAGGGACTCAAAACCCCATATTTCCCGCAGAGGAATATATCTGACTAGTAAGAATCTTAAAACCTATGTATTGATATGTCTCCGTAAGGGAATCAAGTGTGTCTAGACTGGCATAAACATGGCAGCGAGAATCAGCTCAAACCCACTATAAAGAGGAATTTCAAAAACAAAACAAAAAAACTGGGAAATTCTTTACAATTCCTTCAGGGTCTCTGATGAAACATGGAATGACCATATCTACAACGACAGCTGGATGTGGCATAAGTCTGGACACTTTTGACAGAGAGGATTGGTGAGATTGGGTGAGCAAATGCAGACCCTTTAAAGCAATAATGCAGGGCACCCATTCCATGGGTCCCAACTCTCCAGGTTGAAGGGAATATTACTACAGCTATAACATGTACGGGAAACCTAGAGAACGGACACACTGTGAATACGAAAGGTTTCTAAAACTCAACGAATAGTCCCTCTCCTGGTGCTCCGGTTTGACTTTCCATCTGCTTTACTATCAACCTCCCAACTTGGAGAGACAGCCCCTTTAACCTCCTGGATCGCACAGGTTGCCAATTTGGCAGAGGATGAAAGGGAAGAGGGAGAACCAATGAGAGAGTAGCTGTTAGGCATTTGGACGGCCACATATCACTCTAATTTCCTGGCAGGAAGAAGAATTAATCAAAGTCTCAGCAACCCACCGGGAACCAGCATAGGTCCTGAACCAAAATTTTGGACTTGCGGTCAGCTCACCAAAAACGAGTTGAAAAATGGAGCTCAAGGGCACAGCAATTTACAATCTGGCCGAGTAATAAAGGACAACTATCGTCCAAAAATCTGTTGAGGGAAGGCAACGAGGCGGACTTGAAAGCGAGGCAGAATAGCAGGAAACAGATTTCAAGAGGTTCGTTGGAATCGCCTTTAAAGCACAGGAAGAGGGGCACAACTTCAACAATGATGCACTTGGCCAAAAAGGGCATATGAGTTTTCTCCTGAATATATTCAGGAGAAAACGCATATGCCCTTTTTGGCCAAGCAAGCAAGCGGGCAATGCAAATCTGCACTACAAAGAAGTATCACTTCCCACCAGTCAAAAGGGACATCCACAAAATGTGTAAAAACCAGAAAGGCAAGACAGGCCCTGGAGAACAGGGAGCCTTGTTATGCTGATGGGCGGGATGTAAATTGCCAACTGCCTCTCTGAAGGAGTGCATTGTGTTCCCTAAAACAAGTAAACAACAGAGCTACAGAGCCAAGGGCACTTCCAGTCTAGGGAATATTCCTTGGGAAAACTGAAAATCAATAAGACACAGCCACCCCAAAATTTAGGGCTGCACTGCTTACAAGGACCTCAAGTTGGGTACACCTTAAATATCCCAGGAAATATAAAAATGGTTCAAAAAATTGCGGTACTTACGTACGATGGAATATCCCTCAGACATGAAATCAATGTCATAAGACCAGTAGCAGCAAAATGGGTGGATTCAGGTACGATGATTCTAAGTGAAATAAGTCACACAGAAAAAGAAACTTATCATAAGATATCACTTATGAAGATCCTGTAAACATGGCTACACTTGAACTGAGTTAGGAAAGAGAACAGTGTCTCACATTTAGAAAACACTCTTATGCCTGCTTAAGGGGGAAGGAGAGGTGGGGTGATGCATAAAACCAGAGTTTGATATAAGCACAGGTACCGTTCCAAAAACCAACTATGGAATAGACAAGACCTACACCTTCCTCAGTGAAAGGGACTCAAAACACCATATTTCCCGCAGAGGAATATATCTGACTAGTAAAAATCTTAAAACCTATGTATCGATGTGTCTCCATAAGGGAATCAAGTGTGTCTAGACTGGCATAAACATGGCAGTGAGAATCAGCTCAAACCCACTATAAAAAGGAATTTCAAAAACAAAACAAAAAAACTGGGAAATTCTTTACAATTCCTTCAGAGTCTCTGATGAATCCTGGAATGACCCTATCTACAACGACAGCTGGATGTGGCATAAGGCTGGACACTTCGGACTGAGAGGATTGGTGAGATTGGGTGAGCAAATGCAGACCCTTTAAAGCAATAATGCATGGCACCCATTCCATGGGTCCCAACTCTCCAGGTTGAAGGGAATATTACTACAGTTATAACATGTACGGGAAACCTAGTGAACGGACACACTGTGAATACGAAAGGTTTCTAAAACTCAACGAATAGTCCCTCTCCTGGTGCTCCGGTTTGACGTTCCATCTGCTTTACTATCAACCTCCCAACTTGGAGAGACAGCCCCTTTAACCTCCTGGTTCGCACAGGTTGCCAATTTGGCAGAGGATGAAAGGGAATAGGGAGAACCAATGAGAGAGTAGCTGTTAGGCATTTGGACGGCCACATATCACTCTAATTTCCCGGCAGGAAGAAGAATTAACCAAAGTCTCAGCAACCCACCGGGAACCAGCATAGGTCCTGAACCAAAATTTTGGACTTGCGGTCAGCTCACCAAAAACGAGTTGAAAAATGGAGCTCAAGGGCACAGCAATTTACAATCTGGCCGAGTAATAAAGGACAACTATCGTCCAAAAATCTGTTGAGGGAAGGCAACGAGGCGGACTTGAAAGCGAGGCAGAATAGCAGGAAACAGATTTCAAGAGGTACGTTGGAATCTCCTTTAAAGCACAGGAAGAGGGGCACAACTTCGACAATGATGCACTTGGCCAAAAAGGGCGTATGCGTTTTCTCCTGAATATATTCAGGAGAAAACGCATACGCCCTTTTTGGCCAAGCAAGCAAGCGGGCAATGCAAATCTGCACTACAAAGTAGTATCACTTCCCACCGGTCAAAAGGGACATCCACAAAATGTGTAAAAACCAGAAAGGCAAGACAGGCCCTGGAGAACAGGGAGCCTTTTTATGCTGATGGGCGGGATGTAAATTGCCAACAGCCTCTCTGGAGGAGTGCATTGTGTTCCCTAAAACAAGTAAACAACAGAGCTACAGAGCCAAGGGCACTTCCAGTCTAGGGAATATTCCTTGGGAAAACTGAAAATCAATAAGACAGAGCCACCCCAAAATTTAGGACTGCACTGCTTACAAGGACCTCAACTTGGGTACACTTTAAATATCCCAGGAAATATAAAAATGGTTCAAAAAATTGTGGTACTTACGTACGATGGAATATCCCTCAGCCATGAAATCAATGTCATAAGACCAGTAGAAGCAAAATGGGTGGATTCAGGTACGATGATTCTAAGTGAAATAAGTCACAGAGAAAAAGAAACTTATCATAAGATATCATTTATGAAGATCCTGTAAACATGGCTACACTTGAACTGAGTTAGGAAAGAGAACAGTGTCTCACATTTAGAAAACACTCTTATGCCTGCTAAAGGGGGAAGGAGAGGTGGGGTGATGCATAAAACCAGAGTTTGATATAAGCACAGGTACCGTTCCGAAAACCAACTATGGAATATACAAGACCTACACCTTCCTCAGTGAAAGGGACTCAATACCCCATATTTCCCACAGAGGAATATATCTGACTAGTAAGAATCTTAAAACCTATGTATTGATATGTCTCCGTAAGGGAATCAAGTGTCTAGACTGCCATAAACATGGCAGCGAGAATCAGCTCAAACCCACTATAAAAACGAATTTCAAAAACAAAACAAAAAAACTGGGAAATTCTTTACAATTCCTTCAGGGTCTCTGATTAAACCTGGAATGACCCTATCTACAACGACAGCTGGATGTGGCATAAGGCTGGACACTTGGGACTGAGCGGATTGGTGAGATTGGGTGAGCAAATGCAGACCCTTTAAAGCACAAATGCCTGGCACCCATTCCATGGGTCCCAGCTCTCCAGGTTGAAGGTAATATTAATACAGCTATAACATGTACGGGAAACCTAGAGAACAGACACACTGTGAATTACAAAGGTTTCTAAAACTCAACGAATAGCCCTTCTCCAGGTGCTCCGGTTTGACATTCCATCTGCTTTACTATCAACCTCCCAACTTGGAGAGACAGCCCCTTTAACCTCCTGGTTCGCACAGGTTGCCAATTTGGCAGAGGATGAAAGGGAAGAGGGAGAACCAATGAGAGAGTAGCTGTTAGGCATTTGGCCGGGCACATATCACTGTAATTTCCCGGCAGGAAGAAGAATTAACCAAAGTCTCAGCCACCCACCGGGAACCAGCATAGGTCCTGAACCAAAATTTTGGACTTGCGGTCAGCTCACCAAAAACTAGTTGAAAAATGGAGCTCAGGGGCACAGCAATTCACAAACTGGCCGAATAATAAAGGACAACTATCGTCCAAAAATCTGTTGAGGGAAGGCAACGAGGTGCACTTGAAAGCGAGGCAGAATAGCAGGAAACAGATTTCAAGAGGTACGTTGGAATCGGCTTTAAAGCACAGGAAGAGGGGCACAACTTCGACAATGATGCACTTGGCCAAAGAGGGCGTATGCGTTTTCTCAGGAGAAAACGCATACGCCCTTTTTGGCCAAGCAAGAAAGCGGGCAATGCAAATCTGCACTACAAAGAAGTATCACTTTCTACCGGTTGAAAGGGACATCCACAAAATGTGTAAAAACCAGAAAGGCAAGACAGGCCCTGGAGAACAGGGAGCCTTGTTATGCTGATGGGCGGGATGTAAATTGCCAACTGCCTCTCTGGAGGAGTACATTGTGTTCCCTAAAACAAGTAAAGAACAGAGCTACAGAGCCAAGGGCACTTCCAGTCTATGGAATATACCTTGGGAAAACTGAAAATCAATAAGACAGAGCCACCCCAAAATTTAGGGCTGCACTGCTTACAAGGACCTCAACTTGGGTACACCTTAAATATCCCAGGAAATATAAAAATGGTTCAAAAAATTGTGGTACTTACGTACGATGGAATATCCCTCAGACATGAAATCAATGTCATAAGACCAGTAGCAGCAAAATGGGTGGATTCAGGTATGATGATTTTAAGTGAAATAAGTCACACAGAAAAAGAAACTTATCATAAGATATCACTTATGAAGATCCTGTAAACATGGCTACACTTGAACTGAGTTAGGAAAGAGAACAGTGTCTCACATTTAGAAAACACTCTTATGCCTGCTTAAGGGGGAAGGAGAGGTGGGGTGATGCATAAAACCAGAGTTTGATATAAGCACAGGTACCGTTCCAAAAACCAACTATGGAATAGACAAGACCTACACCTTCCTCAGTGAAAGGGACTCAAAACCCCATATTTCCCGCAGAGGAATATATCTGACTAGTAAGAATCTTAAAACCTATGTATTGATATGTCTCCATAAGGGAATCAAGTGTGTCTAGACTGGCATAAACATGGCAGCGAGAATCAGCTCAAACCCACTATAAAAAGGAATTTCAAAAACAAAACAAAAAACTGGGAAATTCTTTACAATTCCTTCAGGGTCTCTGATGAAACCTGGAATGACCCTATCTACAACGACAGCTGGATGTGGCATAAGGCTGGACACTTGGGACTGAGAGGATTGGTGAGATAGGGTGAGCAAATGGAGACCCTTTAAAGCAATAATGCATGGCACACATTCCATGGGTCCCAACTCTCCAGGTTGAAGGAAATATTACTACAGTTATAATATGTACGGGAAAACTAGAGAACAGACACACTGTGAATACGAAAGGTTTCTAAAACTCATCGAATAGTCCCTCTCCTGGTGCTCCGGTTTGACTTTCCATCTGCTTTACTATCAATCTCCCAACTTGGAGAGACAAGCCCTTTAACCTCCTGGTTCGAACAAGTTTCCAATTTGGCAGAGGATGAAAGGGAAGAGGGAGAACCAATGAGAGAGTAGCTGTTAGGCATTTGAACGGGCACATATCACTGTAATTTCCCGGCAGGAAGAAGAATTAACCAAAGTCTCAGCCTCCCACAGGGAACCAGCATAGGTCCTGAACCAAAATGTTGGACTTGCGGTCAGCTCACCAAAAACGAGTTGAAAAATGGAGCTCAGGGGCACAGCAATTCACAAACTGGCCAAGTAATAAAGGACAACTATCGTCCAAAAATCTGTTGAGGGAAGGCAACGAGGCGGACTTGAAAGCGAGGCAGAATAGCAGGAAACAGATTTCAAGAGGTACGTTGGAATCGCCTTTAAAGCACAGGAAGAGGGGCACAACTTCGACAGTGATGCACTTGGCCAAAAAGGGCGTATGCGTTTTCTCCTGAATATATTCAGGAGAAAACGCATACGCCCTTTTTGGCCAAGCAAGCAAGCGGGCAATGCAAATCTGCACTACAAAGAAGTATCACTTCCCACCGGTCAAAAGGGACATCCACAAAATGTGTAAAATCCAGAGAGGCAAGACAGGCCCTGGAGAACAGGGAGCCTTGTTATGCTGATGGGCGGGATGTAAATTGCCAACTGCCTCTCTGGAGGAGTACATTGTGTTCCCTAAAACAAGTAAAGAACAGAGCTACAAGGCCAAGGGCACTTCCAGTCTAGGGAATATACCTCGGGAAAACTGAAAATCAATAAGACAGAGCCACCCCAAAACTTAGGGCTGCACTGCTTCAAGGACCTCAACTTGGGTACACCTTAAATATCCCAGGAAATATAAAAATGGTTCAAAAAATTGTGGTACTTACGTATGATGGAATATCCCTCAGCCATGAAGTCAATGTCATAAGACCAGTAGCAGCAAAATGGGAGGATTCAGGTACGATGATTCTAAGTGAAATAAGTCACACAGAAAAAGAAACTTATCATAAGATATCACTTATGAAGATCCTGTAAACATGGCTACACTTGAACTGAGTTAGGAAAGAGAACAGTGTCTCACATTTAGAAAACACTCTTATGCCTGCTTAAGGGGGAAGGAGAGGTGGGGTGATGCATAAAACCAGAGTTTGATATAAGCACAGGTACAGTTCCAAAAAACAACTATGGAATAGAAAAGACCTACACCTTCCTCAGTGAAAGGGACTCAAAACACCATATTTCCCACAGAGGAATATATCTGACTAGTAAGAATATTAAAACCTATGTATTGATATATCTCCGTAAGGGAATCAAGTGTGTCTAGACTGGCATAAACCTGGCAGCGAGAATCAGCTCAAACCCACTATAAAAAGGAATTTCAAAAAGAAAACAAAAAAACTGGAAAATTCTTTACAATTCCTTGAGGGTCTCTGATGAAACCTGGAATGACCCTATCTACAATGACAGCTGCTTGTGGCATAAGGAGGGACACTTGGGACTGAGACGATTGGTGAGATTTAGTGAGCAAATGCAGACCCTTCAAAACACAAATGCCTGGCACCCATTCCATGGGTCCCAACTCTCCAGGTTGAAGTGAATATTACTACAGCTATAATATGTACAGGAAACCTAGAGAACGGACACACTGTGAATACGAAAGGTTTCTAAAACTCAACGAATAGTCCCTCTCCTGGTGCTCCGGTTTTACTTTCCATCTGCTTTACTATCAACCTCCCAACTTGGAGAGACAGCCCCTTTAACCTCCTGGTTCGCACAGGTTGCCAATTTGGCAGAGGCTGAAAGGGAAGAGGGAGAACCAATGAGAGAGTAGCTGTTAGGCATTTGGACGGGCACATGTCACTGTAATTTCCCGGCAAGAAGAAGAATTAACCAAAGTCTCAGCCACCCACCGGGAACCAGTATAGGTCCTGAACCAAAATTTTGGACTTGCGGTCAGCTCACCAAAAACGAGTTGAAAAATGGAGCTCAGGGGCACAGCAATTCACAAACTGGCCGAGTAATAAAGGACAACTATCGTCCAAAAATCTGTTGAGGGAAGGCAACGAGGCGGACTTGAAAGCGAGGCAGAATAGCAGGAAACTGATTTCAACAGGTACGTTGGAATCGCCTTTAAAGCACAGGAAGAGGGGCACAACTTCGACAATGATGCACTTGGCCAAAAAGGGCGTATGCGTTTTCTCCTGAATATATTCAGGAGAAAACGCATACGCCCTTTTTGGCCAAGCAAGCAAGCAGGCAATGCAAATCTGCACTACAAAGAAGTATCACTTCCCACCGGTCAAAAGGGACATCCACAAAATGTGTAAAAACCAGAAAGGCAAGACAGGCCCTGGAGAACAGGGAGCCTTGTTATGCTGATGGGCGGGATGTGAATTGCCAACTGCCTCTCTGGAGGAGTGCATTGTGTTCCCTAAAACAAGTAAACAACAGAGCTACAGAGCCAAGGGCACTTCCAGTCTAGGGAATATACCTTGGGAAAACTGAAAATCAATAAGACAGAGCCACCGCAAAATTTAGGGCTGCACTGCTTACAAGGACCTCAACTTGGGTACACCTTAAATATCCCAGGAAATATAAAAATGGTTCAAAAAATTGTGGTACTTACGTACGGTGGAATATCCCTCAGCCATGAAATCAATGTCATAAGACCAGTAGCAGCAAAATGGGTGGATTCACGTACGATGATTCTAAGTGAAATATGTCACACAGAAAAAGAAACTTATCATAAGATATCACTTATGAAGATCCTGTAAACATGGCTACACTTGAACTGAGTTAGGAAAGAGAACAGTGTCTCACATTTAGAAAACACCCTTATGCCTGCTTAAGGGGGAACGAGAGGTGGGGTGATGCCTAAAACCAGAGTTTTATATAAGCACAGGTACCGTTCCATAACCAACTATGGAATAGACAAGACCTACACCTTCCTCAGTGAAAGGGACTCAAAACCCCATATTTCCCGCAGAAGAATATATCTGACTAGTAAGAATCTTAAAACCTATGTATTGATATGTCTCCATAAGGGAATCAAGTGTGTCTAGACTGGCATAAACATGGCAGCGAGAATCAGCTCAAACCCACTATAAAAAGGAATTTCAAAATCAAAACAAAAAAACAGGGAAATTCTTTACAATTCCTTCAGGGTCTCTGATGAAACCTGGAATGACCCTATCTACAATGACAGCTGGATGTGGCATAAGGCTGGACACTTGGGACTGAGAGGATTGGTGAGATAGGGTGAGCAAATGGAGACCCTTTAAAGCAATAATGCCTGGCAACCATTCCATGGGTCCCAACTCTCCAGGTTGGAGGAAATATTACTACAGTTATAATATGTACGGGAAACCTAGATAACAGACACACTGTGAATACGAAAGGTTTCTAAAACTCATCGAATAGTCCCTCTCCTGGTGCTCCGGTTTGACTTTCCATCTGCTTTACTATCAATCTCCCAACTTGGAGAGACAAGCCCTTTAACCTCCTGGTTCGAACAGGTTTCCAATTTGGCAGAGGATGAAAGGGAAGAGGGAGAACCAATGAGTGAGTAGCTGTTAGGCATTAGCACGGGCATATATCACTCTAACTTCCCGGCAGGTAGAAGAATTAACCAAAGTCTCAGCACCCCACTGGGAACCAGTATAGGTCCTGAACCAAAATGTTGGACTTGCGGTCAGCTCATCAAAAACGAGTTGAGAAATGGAGCTCAGGGGCACAGCAATTCACAAACTGGCCGAGTAATAAAGGACAACTATCGTCCAAAAATCTGTTGAGGGAAGGCAAAGAGGCGGACTTGAAAGCGAGGCAGAATAGCAGGAAACAGATTTCAAGAGGTACGTTGGAATCACCTTTAAAGCACAGGAAGAGGGGCACAACTTCGACAATGATGCACTTGGCCAAAAAGGGCGTCTGCGTTTTCTCCTGAATATATTCAGGAGAAAACGCATACGCCCTTTTTGGCCAAGCAAGCAAGCGGGCAATGCAAATCTGCACTACAAAGAAGTATCACATCCCACTGGTCAAAAGGGACATCCACAAAATGTGTAAAAACCAGAAAGGCAATACAGGCCCTGGAGAACAGGGAGCCTTGTTATGCTGATGGGCGGGATGTAAATTGCCAACTGCCTCTCTGGAGGAGTGCATTGTGTTCCCTAAAACAAGTAAATAACAGAGCTACAGAGCCAAGGGCACTTCCAGTCTAGGGAATATTCCTTGGGAAAACAGAAAATCAATAAGACAGAGCCACCCCAAAATTTAGGGCTGCACTGCTTACAAGGACCTCAACTTGGGTACACCTTAATTATCCAAGGAAATATAAAAATGGTTCCAAAAATTGTGGTACTTACGTACGATGGAATATCCCTCAGCCATGAAATCAATGTCGTAAGACCAGTAGCAGCAAAATGGGTGGAATCAGGTACGATGATTCTAAGTGAAATAAGTCACACAGATAAAGAAACTTATCATAAGATATCACTTATGAAGATCCTGTAAACGTGGCTACACTTCAACTTCGTTAGGAAAGAGAACAGTGTGTCACATTTAGAAAACACTCTAATGCCTGCTTAAGGGGGAAGGAGCGGTGGGGTGATGCATAAAAACAGAGTTTGATATAAGCACAGGTACCGTTCCAAAAACCAACTATGGAATAGACAAGACCTACACCTTCCTCAGTGAAAGGGACTCAAAACCCCATATTTCCCGCAGAGGAATATATCTGACTAGTAAGAATCTTAAAACCTATGTATTGATATGTCTCCGTAAGGGAATCAAGTGTGTCTACACTGGCAAAACATGGCAGCGAGAATCAGCTCAAACCCACTATAAAAAGGAATTTCAAAAACAAAACAATAAAACTGGGAAATTCTTAACAATTCCTTCAGGGTCTCTGATGAAACCTGGAATGACCCTATCTACAATGACAGCTGGATGTGGCATAAGGAGGGACACTTGGGACTGAGAGGATTGGTGAGATTGGGTGAGCAAATGCAGACCCTTTAAATCACAAATGCCTGGCTGCCATTCTATGGGTCCCAACTCTCCAGGTGGAAGGGAATATTACTACAGCTATAACATGTACAGGGAACCTAGAGAATGGACACACAGTGAATACGAAAGGTTTCTAAAACTCAACGAATAGTCCCTCTCCTGGTGCTCCGGTTTGACTTTCCATCTGCTTTACTATCAACCTCCCAACTTGGAGAGACAGCCCCTTTAACCTCCTGGTTCGCACAGGTTTCCAATTTGGCAGAGGATGAAAGGGAGAGGGAGAACCAATGAGAGAGTAGCTGTTAGGCGTTTGGACGGGCACATATCACTCTAACTTCCAGGCAGGAAGAAGAATTAACCAAATTCTCAGCCCCCCACCAGGAACCAGTATAGGTCCTGAACCAAAATGTTGGACTTGCGGTCAGCTCACCAAAAACGAGTTGAGAAATGGAGCTCAGGGGCACAGCAATTCACAAACTGGCCGAGTAATAAAGGACAACTATCGTCCAAAAATCTGTTGAGGGAAGGCAACGAGGCGGACTTGAAAGCGAGGCAGAATAGCAGGAAACAGATTTCAAGAGGTACGTTGGAATCGCCTTTAAAGCACAGGAAGAGGGGCACAACTTCGACAATGATGCACTTGGCCAAAAAGGGCGTATGCATTTTCTCCTGAATATATTCAGGAGAAAACGCATACGCCCTTTTTGGCCAAGCAAGCAAGCGGGCAATGCAAACCTGCACTAAAAGAAGTATCACTTCCCACCGGTCAAAAGGGACATCCACAAAATGTGTAAAAACCAGAAAGGCAGACAGGCCCTGGAGAACAGGGAGCCTTGTTATGCTGATGGGCGGGATGTAAATTGCCAACTGCCTCTCTGGAGGAGTACATTGTGTTCCCTAAAACAAGTAAACAACAGAGCTACAGAGCCAAGGGCACTTCCAGTCTAGGGAATATACCTTGGGAAAACTGAAAATCAATAAGACAGAGCCACTCGAAAATTTAGGGCTGCATTGCTTACAAGGACCTTAACTTGGGTACACCTTAAATATCCCAGGAAATATAAAAATGGTTCAAAAAATTGTGGTACTTTCGTACGATGGAATATCCCTCAGCCATGAAATCAATGTCATAAGACCAGTAGCAGCAAAATGGGTGGATTCAGGTACGATGATTCTAAGTGAAATAAGTCACACAGAAAAAGAAACTTATCATAAGTTATCACTTATGAAGATCCTGTAAACATGGCTACACTTGAACTGAGTTAGGAAAGAGAACAGTGTCTCACATTTAGAAAACACTCTTATGCCTGCTTAAGGGGGAAGGAGAGGTGGGGTGATGCATAAAACCAGAGTTTGATATAATCACAGCTACCGTTCCAAAAACCAACTATGGAATAGACAAGACCTACCCCTTCCTCAGTGAAAGGGACTCAAAACCCCATATTTCCCGCAGAGGAATATATCTGACTAGTAAGAATCTTAAAACCTATGTATTGATATGTCTCCGTAAGGGAATCAAGTGTGTCTAGACTGGCATAAATATGGCAGCGAGAATCAGCTCAAACCCACTATAAAAAGGAATTTCAAAAACAAAACCAAAAAACTGGGAAATTCTTTACAATTCCTTCAGGGTCTCTGATGAAACCTGGAATGACCCTATCTACAATGACAGCTGGATGTGGCATAAGGAGGGACACTTGGGACTGAGACGATTGGTGAGATTGGGTGAGCAAATGCAGACCCTTTAAAGCACAAATGCCTGGCACCCATTCCATGGGTACCAACTCTCCAGGTTGAAGGGAATATTACTACAGCTATAACATGTACGGGGAACCTAGAGAACGGACACACTGTGAATACGAAAGGTTTCTAAAACTCAACGAATAGTCCCTCTCCTGGTGCTCCGGTTTGACTTTCCATCTGCTTTACTATCAACCTCCCAACTTGGAGAGACAGCCACTTTAAACTCCTGGTTCGCACAAGTTGCCAATTTGGCAGAGGATGAAAGGGAAGAGGGAGAACCAATGAGAGAGTAGATGTTAGGCATTTGGACGGGCACATATCACTGTAATTTCCCGACAGGAAGAAGAATTAACCAAAGTCTCAGTCCCCCACCAGGAACCAGTATAGGTCCTGAACCAAAATTTTGGACTTGCGGTCAGCTCACCAAAAACGAGTTGAAAAATGGAGCTCAGGGGCACAGCAATTCACAAACTGGCCAAGTAATAAAGGACAACGATCGTCCAAAGATCTGTTGAGGGAAGGAAACGAGGCGGACTTGAAAGCGAGGCAGAATAGCAGGAAACAGATTTCAAGAGGTACGTTGGAATCGCCTTTAAAGCACAGGAAGAGGGGCACAACTTCGACAATGATGCACTTGGCCAAAAAGGGCGTATGCGTTTTCTTCTGAATATATTCAGGAGAAAATGCATACGCCCTTTTTGGCCAAGCAAGCAAGCGGGCAATGCAAATCTGCACTACAAAGAAGTATCACTTCCCACCGGTCAAAAGGGACATCCACAAAATGTGTAAAAACCAGAAAGGCAAGACAGGCCCTGGAGAACAGGGAGCCTTGTTATGCTGATGGGCGGGATGTAAATTGCCAACTGCCTCTCTGGAGGAGTGCATTGGGTTCCCTAAAACAAGTAAACAACAGAGCTACAGAGCCAAGGGCACTTCCAGTCTAGGGAATATACCTAGGGAAAACTGAAAATCAATAAGACAGAGCCACCCCAAAATTTAGGGCTGCACTGGTTACAAGGACGTCAACTTGGGTACACCTTAAATATCCCAGGAAATATAAAAATGGTTCAAAAAATTTTGGTACTTACGTACGATGGAATATCCCTCAGCCATGAAATCAATGTCATAAGACCAGTAGCAGCAAAATGGGTGGATTCAGGTACGATGATTCTAAGTGAAATAAGTCACAGAGAAAAAGAAACTTATCATAAGATATCACTTATGAAGATCCTGTAAACATGGCTACACTTGAACTGAGTTAGGAAAGAGAACAGTGTCTAACATTTAGAACACACTCTTATGCCTGCTTAATGGGGAAGGAGAGGTGGGGTGATGCATTAAACCAGAGTTTGATATAAGCACAGGTACCGTTCCAAAACCAACTATGGAATAGACAAGACCTACACCTTCCTCAGTGAAAGGGACTCAAAATCCCATATTTCCCGTAGAGGAATATATCTGACAAGTAAGAATCTTAAAACCTATGTATTGATATGTCTACGTAAGGGAATCAAGTGTGTCTAGACTGGCATAAACATGGCAGCGAGAATCAGCTCAAACCCACTATAAAAAGGAATTTCAAAAACAAAACAAAAAAACTGGGAAATTCTTTACAATTCCTTCAGGGTCTCTGATGAAACCTGGAATGACCCTATCTACAATGACAGCTGGATGTGGCATAAGGAGGGACACTTGGGACTGAGACGATTGGTGAGATTGGGTGAGCAAATGCAGACCCTTTAAAGCACAAATGCCTGGCACCCATTCCATGGGTCCCAACTCTCCAGGTTGAAGGGAATATTACTACAGCTATAACATGTACGGGAAACCTAGAGAACGGACACACTGTGAATACGAAAGGTTTCTAAAACTCAACGAATAGTCCCTCTCCTGGTGCTCCAGTTTGACATTCCATCTGGTTTACTATCAATCTCCCAACTTGGAGAGACAGCCCCTTTAACCTCCTGGTTCGCACAGGTTTCCAATTTGGCAGAGGATGAAAGGGAAGAGGGAGAACCAATGAGAGAGTAGCTGTTAGGCATTTGGACGGGCACATATCACTGTAATTTCCCGAAAGGAAGAAGAATTAACCAAAGTCTCAGCCACCCACCGGGAAACAGTATAGGTCCTGAACCAAAATTTTGGACTTGCGGTCAGCTCACCAAAAACGAGTTGTAAAATGGAGCTCAGGGGCACAGCAATTCACAAACTGGCCGAGTAATAAAGGACAACTATCGTCCAAAAATCTGTTGAGTGAAGGCAACGAGGCGGACTTGAAAGCGAGGCAGAATAGCATGAAACAGATTTCAACAGGTACGTTGGAATCACCTTTAAAGCACAGGAAGAGGGGCACAACTTCGACAATGATGCACTTGGCCAAAAAGGACGTATGCGTTTTCTCCTGAATATATTCAGGAGAAAACGCATACGCCCTTTTTGGCCAAGCAAACAAGTGGGCAATGCAAATCTGCACTACAAAGTAGTATCACTTCCCACCGGTCAAAAGGGACATCCACAAAATGTGTAAAAACCAGAAAGGCAAGACAGGCCCTGGAGAACAGGGAGCCTTGTTATGCTGATGGGCGGGATGTAAATTGCCAACTGCCTCCCGGGAGGAGTACATTGTGTTCCCTAAAACAAGTAGAGAACAGAGCTACAGAGCCAAGGGCATTTCCAGTCTAGGGAATATACCTTGGGAAAACTGAAAATCAATAAGACAGAGCCACCCCAAAATTTAGGGCTGCACTGCTTACAAGGACCTCAACTTGGGTACACCTTAAATATCCCAGGAAATATAAAAATGGGTCAAAAAATTGTGGTACTTACGTACGATGGAATATCCCTCAGCCATGAAATCAATGTCATAAGACAAGTAGCAGCAAAATGGGTGGATTTAGGTACGATGATTCTAAGTGAAATAAGTCACACAGAAAATGAAACTTATCATAAGATATCACTTATGAAGATCCTGTAAACATGGCTACACTTGAACTGAGTTAGGAAAGAGAACAGTGTCTCACATTTAGAAAACACTCTTATGCCTGCTTAAGGGGGAAGGAGAGGTGGGGTGATCCATAAAACCAGAGTTTGATATAAGCACAGGTACGGTTCCAAAAACCAACTATGGAATAGACAAGACCTACACCTTCCTCAGTGAAAGGGACTCAAAACCCCATATTTCCCGCAGAGGAATATATCTGACTAGTAAGAATCTTAAAACCTATGTATTGATATGTCTCCTTAAGGGAAACAAGTGTGTCTAGACTGGCATAAACATGGCAGCGAAAATCAGCTCAAACACACTATAAAGAGGAATTTCAAAAACAAAACAAAAAAACTGGGAAATTCTTTACAATTCCTTCAGGGTCTCTGATGCAACCTGGAATGACCCTATCTACAACAACAGCTGCATGTGGCATAAGGCTGGACACTTGGGACTGAGAGGATTGGTGAGATTGGGTGAGGAAATGCAGATCCTTTAAAGCACAAATGCCTAGAACACATCCCATGGGTCGCAACTCTCCAGGTTGAAGGGAATATTACTACAGCTATAACATGTAAGCGAAACCTAGAGTACGGACACACTGTAAATACGAAAGGTTTCTAAAACTCAATGAATAGTTCCTCTCCTGGTGCTCCGGTTTGATCTTCCATCTGCTTTACTATCAACCTCCCAACTTGGAGAGACAGCCCCTTTAACCTCCTGGTTTCCACAGGTTGCCAATTTGGCAGAGGATGAAAGGGAAGAGGGAGAACCAATGAAAGAGTAACTGTTAGGCGTTTGGACAGGCACATATCACTGTAATTTCCCGTCAGGAAGAAGAATTAACCAAAGTCTCAGCCCCCCCTGGGAACCAGTATAGGTCCTGAACAAAAATTTTGGACTTGCGGTCAGCTCCCCAAAAACGAGTTGAAAAATGGAGCTCAGGCGCACAGCAATTCACAAACTGGCCGAGTAATAAAGGACAAGTATCGTCCAAAAATCTGTTGAGGGTAGGCCACGAGGCGGACTTGAAAGTGAGGCACAATAGCAGGAAACAGATTTCAAGAGGTACGTTGGAATCGCCTTTAAAGCACAGGAAGAGGGGCACAACTTCGACAATGATGCACTTGGCCAAAAAGGGCGTATGCGTTTTCTCCTGAATATATTCAGGAGAAAACGCATACGCTCTTTTTGGCCAAGCAAGCAAGCGGGCAATGCAAATCTACACTACAAAGTAGTATCACTTCCCACCAGTCAAAAGGGACATCCACAAAATGTGTAAAAACCAGAAAGACAAGACAGGCCCTGGAGAACAGGGAGCCTTGTTATGCTGATGGGCGGGATGTAAATTGCCAACTGTCTCTCTGGAGGAGTGCATTGTGTTACCTAAACAAGTAAACAACAGAGCTACAGAGCCAAGGGCACTTCCAGTCTAGGGAATATACCTTGGGAAAACTGAAAATCAATAAGACAGAGCCACCCCAAAATTTAGGGCTGCACTGCTTACAAGGACCTCAACTTGGGTACACCTTAAATATCCCAGGAAATATAAAAATGGTTCAAAAAATTGTGGTACTTACCTACGATGGAATATCCCTCAGCCATGAAATCAATGTCATAAGACCAGTAGCAGCAAAATGGGTGGATTCAGGTACGATGATTCTAAGTAAAATAAGTCACACATAAAATGAAACTTATGATAAGATATCACTTATGAAGATCCTGTAAACATGGCTACACTTGAACTGAGTTAGGAAAGAGAACAGTGTCTCACATTTAGAAAACACTCTTATGCCTGCTTAAGGGGGAAGGAGAGGTGGGGTGATGCATAAAACCAGAGTTTGATATAAGCACAGGTACCGTTCCAAAAACCAACTATGGAATGGACAAGACCTACACCTTCCTCAGTGAAAGGGACTCATAACCCCATATTTCCCGCAGAGGAATATATCTGACTAGTAAGAATCTTAAAACCTATGTACTGATATATCTCCGTAAGGGAATCAAGTGCTTCTAGACTGGCATAAACATGGCAGCGAGAATCAGCTCAAACCCACTATAAAAAGGAATTTCAAAAAAAAAAAAGAACTGGGAAATTCTTTACAATTCCTTGAGGGTCTCTGATGAAACCTGGAATGACCCTATCTACAACGACAGCTGGATGTGGAATAAGGCTGAACACTTGGGACTGAGAGGATTGGTGAGATTGGGTGAGCAAATGCAGACCCTTTAAAGCAATAATGCATGGCACCCATTCCAAGGGTCCCAACTCTCCAGGTTGAAGAGAATATTACTAAAGTTATAACATGTACGGGAAACCTAGAGAACGGGAACACTGTGAATACGAAAGGTTTCTAAAATTCAACGAATAGTCCCGCTCCTGGTGCTCCGGTTTGACTTTCCATCTGCTTTACTATCAACCTCCCAACTTGGAGAGACATCCCCTTTAACCTCCTGGTTCACACAGGTTGCCAATTTGGCAGAGGATGAAAGGGATGAGGGAGAACCAATGAGAGAGTAGCTGTTAGGCATTTGGACGGGCACATATCACTGTAATTTCCCGGCAGGAAGAAGAATTAACCAAAGTCTCAGCCACCCACCGGGAACCATTATAGGTCCAGAACCAAAATTTTGGACTTGCCGTCAGCTCAACAAAAACGAGTTGAAAAATGGAGCTCAGGGGCACAGCAATTCACAAACTGGCCGAGTAATAAGGAAAACTATCGTACAAAAATCTGTTGAGGGAAGGCAACGAGGCGGACTTGAAAGCGAGGCAGAATAGCAGGAAACAGATTTCAAGAGGTACGTTGGAATCGCCTTTAAAGCACAGGAAGAGGGGCACAACTTCGACAATGAGGCACTTGGCCAAAAAGGGCGTATGCGTTTTCTCCTGAATATATTCAGGAGAAAACGCATACGCCCTTTTTGGCCAAGCAAGCAAGCGGGCAATGCAAATCTGCACTACAAAGAAGTATCACTTCCCACCGGTCAAAAGGCACATCAACAAAATGTGTAAAAACCAGAAAGGCAAGACAGGCCCTGGAGAACAGGGAGCCTTGTTATGCTGATGGGCGGGATGTAAATTGCCAACTGTCTCTCTGGAGGAGTGCATTGTGTTACCTAAACAAGTAAACAACAGAGCTACAGAGCCAAGGGCACTTCCAGTCTAGGGAATATACCTTGGGAAAACTGAAAATCAATAAGACAGAGCCACCCCAAAATTTAGGGCTGCACTGCTTACAAGGACCTCAACTTGGGTACACCTTAAATATCCCAGGAAATATAAAAATGGTTCAAAAAATTGTGGTAGTTACGTACGATGGAATAACCCTCAGCCATGAAATCAATGTCATAAGACCAGTAACAGCAAAATGGGTGGATTCAGGTACGATGGTTCTAAGTGAAATAAGTCACACATAAAATGAAACTTATCATAAGATATCACTTATGAAGATCGTGTAAACATGGCTACACTTGAACTGAGTTAGGAAAGAGAACAGTGTCTCACATTTAGAAAACACTCTTATGCCTGCTTAAGGGGGAAGGAGAGGTGGGGTGATGCATAAAACCAGAGTTTGATATAAGCACAGGTACCGTTCCAAAAATCAACTATGGAATAGACAAGACCTATACCTTCCTCATTGAAAGGGACTCAAAACCCCATATTTCCCACAGAGGAATATATCTGACTAGTAAGAATCTTAAAACATATGTATTGATATGTCTCCGTAAGGGAATCAAGTGTGTCTAGACTGGCATAAACATGGCAGCGAGAATCAGCTCAAACCCAGTATAAAAAGGAATTTCAAAAACAAAACAAAAAAACTGGGAAATTCTTTACAATTCCTTCAGGGTCTCTGATGAAACCTGGAATGACCCTATCTAAAACAACAGCTGGATGTGGCATAAGGCTGGACACTGGGAATGAGAGGATTGGTGAGATTGGGTGAACAAATGCAGACCCTTTAAAGCAGTAATGCATGTCACCTATTCCATGGGTCCCAACTCGCCATGTTGAAGAGAATATTACTACAGTTATAACATGTATGGGAAACCTAGAGAACGGACACACTGTGAATATGAAAGGTTTCTAAAACTCAACGAATAGTCCCTCTCCTGGTGCTGTGGTTTGACTTTCCATCTGCTTTTCTATCAACCTCACAACTTGGAGAGACAGCCCCTTTAACCTCCTGGTTCGCACAGGTATCCAATTTGGCAGAGGATGAAAGGGAAGAGGGAGAACCAATGAGAGAGTAGCTGTTAGGCATTTGGACTGGCACATATCACTCTAAATTCCCGGCAGGAAGAAGAATTAACCAAAGTCTCAGCCATCCACCGGGAAACAGCATAGTTCCTGAACCAAAATTTTGGACTTGCGGTCAGCTCATCAAAAACGAGTTGAGAAATGGAGCTCAGGGGCACAGCAATGCACAAAGTGGCCGAGTAATAAAGGACAACTATCGTCCAAAAATCTGTTGAGGGAAGGCAATGAGGCGGACTTGAAAGCGAGGCAGAATAGCAGGAAACAGATTTCAAGAGGTACGTTGGAATCGCCTTTAAAGCACAGGAAGAGGGGCACAACTTCGACAATGATGCACTTGGCCAAAAAGGGCGTATGCGTTTTCTCCTGAATATATTCAGGAGAAAACGCATACGCCCTTTTTGGCCAAGCAAGCAAGCGGGCAATGCAAATCTGCACTACAAAGAAGTATCACTTCCCACCGGTCAAAAGGGACATCCACAAAATGTGTAAAAACCAGAAAGGCAAGACAGGCCCTGGAGAACAGGGAGCCTTGTTATGCTGATGCGCGGAATGTAAATTGCCAACTGCCTCTCTGGAAGAGTGCATTGTGTTCCCTAAAACAGGTAAACAACAGAGCTACAGAGCCAAGGGCACTTCCAGTCTAGGGAATATTCCTTGGGAAAACTGAAAATCAATAAGACAGAGCCACCCCAAAATTTAGGGCTGCACTGCTTACAAGGACCTCAACTTGGGTACACCTTAATTATCCCAGGAAATATAAAAATGGTTCAAAAAATTGTGTTACTTACGTACGATGGAATATCCCTCAGCCATGAAATCAATGTCATAAGACCAGTAGCAGCAAAATGGGTGGATTCAGGTACGATGATTCTAAGTGAAATAAGTCACACAGAAAAAGAAACTTATCATAAGATATCACTTATGAAGATCCGGTAAACATGGCTACACTTGAACTGAGTTAGGAAAGAGAACAGAGTCTCACATTTAGAAAACACTCTTATGCCTGCTTAAGGGGGAAGGAGAGGTGGGGTGATGCATAAAGCCAGAGTTTGATATAAGCACAGGTACCGTTCCAAAAACCAACTATGGAATAGCCAAGACCTACACCTTCCTCAGTGAAAGGGACTCAAAACCCCATATTTCCCGCAGATGAATATATCTGTCTAGTAAGAATCTTAAAACCTATGTATTGATATGTCTCCGTAAGGGAATCAAGTGTGTCTAGACTGGCATAAACATGTTAGATAGAATCAGCTCAAACCCACTATAAAAAGGAATTTCAAAAACAAAACAGAAAAACTGGGAAATTCTTTACAATTCCTTCAGGGTCTCTGATGAAACCTGGAATGACCCTATCTACAACCACAGCTGGATGTGGCATAAGGCTGGACACTTGGGAATGAGAGGATTGGTGAGATTGGGTGAGCAAATGCAGACCCTTTAAAGTAATAATGCATGTCACCCATTCAATGGGTCCCAACTCTCCAGGTTGTAGGGAATATTACTACAGCTATAACATGTACGAGAAACCTAGAGAACGGACACACTGTGAATACGAAAGGTTTCTAAAACTCAACGAATTGTCCCTCGCCTGGTGCTCCGGTTTGACTTTCCATCTGCTTTACTATCAACCTCCCAAATTGGAGAGACAGCCCCTTTAACCTCCTGGTTCGCACAGGTTGCCAATTTGGCAGAGGATGAAAGGGAAGAGGGAGAACCAATGAGAGAGTAGCTGTTGGGCATTTGGACGGGCACATATCACTGTAATTTCCCGGCAGGAAGAAGAATTAACCAAAGTCTCAGCCACCCACCGGGAACCAGTATAGGTCCTGAACCAAAATTTTGGATTGCGGTCAGCTCACCAAAAACGAGTTGAAAAATGGAGCTCAGGGGCACAGCAATTCACAAACTGGCCGAGTAATAAAGGACAACTATCGTCCAAAAATCTGTTGAGGGAAGGCAACGAGGCGGACTTGAAAGCGAGGCAGAATAGCAGGAAACAGATTTCAAGAGGTACGTTGGAATCGCCTTTAAAGCACAGGACGAGGGGCACAACTTCAACAATGATGCACTTGGCCAAAAAGGGCGTATGCGGGAGAAAACGCATACGCCCTTTTTGGCCAAGCAAGCAAGCGGGCAATGCAAATCTGCACTACAAAGAAGTATCACTTCCCACCGGTCAAAAGGGACATCCACAAAATGTGTAAAAACCAGAAAGGCAAGACAGGCCCTGGAGAACAGGGAGCCTTGTTATGCTGATGCGCGGAATGTAAATTGCCAACTGCCTCTCTGGAAGAGTGCATTGTGTTCCCTAAAACAGGTAAACAACAGAGCTACAGAGCCAAGGGCACTTCCAGTCTAGGGAATATTCCTTGGGAAAACTGAAAATCAATAAGACAGAGCCACCCCAAAATTTAGGGCTGCACTGCTTACAAGGACCTCAACTTGGGTACACCTTAATTATCCCAGGAAATATAAAAATGGTTCAAAAAATTGTGTTACTTACGTACGATGGAATATCCCTCAGCCATGAAATCAATGTCATAAGACCAGTAGCAGCAAAATGGGTGGATTCAGGTACGATGATTCTAAGTGAAATAAGTCACACAGAAAAAGAAACTTATCATAAGATATCACTTATGAAGATCCGGTAAACATGGCTACACTTGAACTGAGTTAGGAAAGAGAACAGAGTCTCACATTTAGAAAACACTCTTATGCCTGCTTAAGGGGGAAGGAGAGGTGGGGTGATGCATAAAGCCAGAGTTTGATATAAGCACAGGTACCGTTCCAAAAACCAACTATGGAATTGCCAAGACCTACACCTTCCTCAGTGAAAGGGACTCAAAACCCCATATTTCCCGCAGATGAATATATCTGTCTAGTAAGAATCTTAAAACCTATGTATTGATATGTCTCCGTAAAGGAATCAAGTGTGTCTAGACTGGCATAAACATGTTAGATAGAATCAGCTCAAACCCACTATAAAAAGGAATTTCAAAAACAAAACAGAAAAACTGGGAAATTCCTTACAATTCCTTCAGGGTCTCTGATGAAACCTGGAATGACCCTATCTACAACCACAGCTGGATGTGGCATAAGGCTGGACACTTGGGAATGAGAGGATTGGTGAGATTGGGTGAGCAAATGCAGACCCTTTAAAGTAATAATGCATGTCACCCATTCAATGGGTCCCAACTCTCCAGGTTGTAGGGAATATTACTACAGCTATAACATGTACGAGAAACCTAGAGAACGGACACACTGTGAATACGAAAGGTTTCTAAAACTCAACGAATTGTCCCTCGCCTGGTGCTCCGGTTTGACTTTCCATCTGCTTTACTATCAACCTCCCAACTTGGAGAGACAGCCCCTTTAACCTCCTGGTTCGCACAGGTTGCCAATTTGGCAGAGGATGAAAGGGAAGAGGGAGAACCAATGAGAGAGTAGCTGTTGGGCATTTGGACGGGCACATATCACTGTAATTTCCCGGCAGGAAGAAGAATTAACCAAAGTCTCAGCCACCCACCGGGAACCAGTATAGGTCCTGAACCAAAATTTTGGATTGCGGTCAGCTCACCAAAAACGAGTTGAAAAATGGAGCTCAGGGGCACAGCAATTCACAAACTGGCCGAGTAATAAAGGACAACTATCGTCCAAAAATCTGTTGAGGGAAGGCAACGAGGCGGACTTGAAAGCGAGGCAGAATAGCAGGAAACAGATTTCAAGAGGTACGTTGGAATCGCCTTTAAAGCACAGGACGAGGGGCACAACTTCGACAATGATGCACTTGGCCAAAAATGGCGTATGCGGGAAAAAACGCATACGCCCTTTTTGGCCAAGCAAGCAAGCGGGCAATGCAAATCTGCACTACAAAGAAGTATCACTTCCCACCAGTCAAAAGGGACATCCACAAAATGTGTAAAAACCAGAAAGGCAAGACAGGCCCTGGAGAACAGGGAGCCTTGTTATGCTGATGGGCGGAATGTAAATTGCCAACTCCCTCTCTGGAGGAGTGAATTGTGTTCCCTAAAACAAGTAAACAACAGAGCTACAGAGCCAAGGGCACTTCCAGTCTAGGGAATATACCTTGGGAAAACTGAAAATCAATAAGACAGAGCCACCCCAAAATTTAGGGCTGCACTGCTTACAAAGACCTCAACTTGGGTACACATTAAATATCCCAGGAAATATAAAAATGGTTCAAAAAATTGTGGTACTTACATACGATGGAATATCCCTCAGCCATGAAATCAATGTCATAAGACCAGTAGCAGCAAAATGGGTGGATTCAGGTATGATGATTCTAAGTGAAATATGTCACAGAGAAAAAGAAACTTATCATAAGATATCACTTATGAAGATCCTGTAAACATGGCTACACTTGAACTGAGTTAGGAAAGAGAACAGTGTCTCACATTTAGAAAACACTCTTATGCCTGCTTAAGGGGGAAGGAGAGGTGGGGTGATGCATAAAACCAGAGTTTGATATAAGCACAGGTACCGTTCCAAAAACCAACTATGGAATAGACAAGACCTACACCTTCCTCAGTGAAAGGGACTCAAAACACCATATTTCGCGCAGAGGAATATATCTGACTAGTAAGAATCTTAAAACCTATGTATTGATATCTCTCCATAAGGGAATCAAGTGTGTCTACACTGGCATAAACATGGCAGCGAGAATCAGCTCAAACCCACTATAAAGAGGAATTTCAAAAACAAAACAAAAAAACTGGGAAATTCTTTACAATTCCTTCAGGGTCTCTGATGAAACCTGGAATGACCCTATCTACAATGACAGCTGGATGTGGCATAAGGAGGGACACTTGGGACTGAGAAGATTGGTGAGATTGGGTGAGCAAATGCAGACCCTTTAAAGCAATAATGCCTGGCACACATTCCATGGGTCCCAACTCTCCAGGTTGAAGGGAATATTACTACAGCTATAACATGTAGCGGAAACCTAGAGAACGGACACACTGTGAATACGAAAGGTTTCTAAAACTCAACGAATAGTCCCTCTCCTGGTGCTCCGGTTTGACTTTCCATCTGCTTTACTATCAACCTCCCAACTTGGAGAGACAGACCCTTTAACCTCCTGGTTCGCACAGGTTGCCAATTTGGCAGAGGATGAAAGGGAAGAGGGAGAACCAATGAGAGAGTAGCTGTTAGACATTTGGACGGGCACATATCACTGTAATTTCCTGGCAGGAAGAAGAATTAACCAAAGTCTCAGCCACCCACCGGGAACCAGTATAGATCCTGAACCAAAATTTTGGACTTGCGGTCAGCTCACCAAAAACGAGTTGAAAAATGGAGCTCAGGGGCACAGCAATTCACAAACTGGCCGAGTAATAAAGGACAACTATCGTCCAAAAATCTGTTGAGGGAAGGCAACGAGGCGGACTTGAAAGCGAGGCAGAATAGCAGGAAACAGATTTCAAGAGGTACGTTGGAATCGCCTTTAAAGCACAGGAAGAGGGGCACAACTTCGACAATGAGGCACTTGGCCAAAAAGGACGTATGCATTTTCTCCTGAATATATTCAGGAGAAAACGCATACGCCCTTTTTGGCCAAGCAAGCAAGCGGGCAATGCAAATCTGCACTACAAAGAAGTATCACTTCCCACCGGTCAAAAGGGACATCCACAAAATATGTAAAAACCAGAAAGGCAAGACAGGCCCTGCAGAACAGGGAGCCTTGTTATGTTGATGGGCGGGATGTAAATTGCCAACTGTCTCTCTGGAGGAGTGCATTGTGTTCCCTAAAACAAGTAAAGAACAGAGCTACAGAGCCAAGGGCACTTCCAGTCTAGGGAATATACCTTGGGAAAACTGAAAATCAATAAGACAGAGCCACCCCAAAATTTAGGGCTGCACTGCTTACAAGGACCTCAACTTGGGTACACCTTAAATATCCCAGGAAATATAAAAATGGTTCAAAAAATTGTGGTACTTACGTACGATGGAATATCCCTCAGCCATGAAATCAATGTCATAAGACCAGTAGCAGCAAAATGGGTGGATTCAGCTACGATGATTCTAAGTGAAATAAGTCACACAGAAAAAGAAACTTATCATAAGATATCACTTATGAAGATCCTGTAAACATGGCTACACTTGAACTGAGTTAGGAAAGAGAACAGTGTCTCACATTTAGAAAACACTCTTATGCCTGCTACAGGGGGAAGGAGAGTTGGGGTGATGCATAAAACCAGAGTTTGATATAAGCACAGGTACCGTTCCAAAAACCAACTATGGAATAGACAAGACCTACACCTTCCTCAGTGAAAGGGACTCAAAACCACATATTTCCCGCAGAGGAATATATCTGACTAGTAAGAATCTTAAAACCTATGTATTGATATGTCTCCGTAAGGGAATCAAGTGTGTCTAGACTGGCATAAACATGTTAGATAGAATCAGCTCAAACCCACTATAAAAAGGAATTTCAAAAACAAAACAGAAAAACTGGGAAATTCTTTACAATTCCTTCAGGGTCTCTGATGAAACCTGGAATGACCCTATCTACAACCACAGCTGGATGTGGCATAAGGCTGGACACTTGGGAATGAGAGGATTGGTGAGATTGGGTGAGCAAATGCAGACCCTTTAAAGTAATAATGCATGTCACCCATTCAATGGGTCCCAACTCTCCAGGTTGTAGGGAATATTACTACAGCTATAACATGTACGAGAAACCTAGAGAACGGACACACTGTGAATACGAAAGGTTTCTAAAACTCAACGAATTGTCCCTCGCCTGGTGCTCCGGTTTGACTTTCCATCTGCTTTACTATCAACCTCCCAACTTGGAGAGACAGCCCCTTTAACCTCCTGGTTCGCACAGGTTGCCAATTTGGCAGAGGATGAAAGGGAAGAGGGAGAACCAATGAGAGAGTAGCTGTTGGGCATTTGGACGGGCACATATCACTGTAATTTCCCGGCAGGAAGAAGAATTAACCAAAGTCTCAGCCACCCACCGGGAACCAGTATAGGTCCTGAACCAAAATTTTGGACTTGCGGTCAGCTCACCAAAAACGAGTTGAAAAATGGAGCTCAGGGGCACAGCAATTCACAAACTGGCCGAGTAATAAAGGACAACTATCGTCCAAAAATCTGTTGAGGGAAGGCAACGAGGCGGACTTGAAAGCGAGGCAGAATAGCAGGAAACAGATTTCAAGAGGTACGTTGGAATCGCCTTTAAAGCACAGGACGAGGGGCACAACTTCGACAATGATGCACTTGGCCAAAAATGGCGTATGCGGGAGAAAACGCATACGCCCTTTTTGGCCAAGCAAGCAAGCGGGCAATGCAAATCTGCACTACAAAGAAGTATCACTTCCCACCAGTCAAAAGGGACATCCACAAAATGTGTAAAAACCAGAAAGGCAAGACAGGCCCTGGAGAACAGGGAGCCTTGTTATGCTGATGGGCGGAATGTAAATTGCCAACTCCCTCTCTGGAGGAGTGAATTGTGTTCCCTAAAACAAGTAAACAACAGAGCTACAGAGCCAAGGGCACTTCCAGTCTAGGGAATATACCTTGGGAAAACTGAAAATCAATAAGAGCCACCCCAAAATTTAGGGCTGCACTGCTTACAAGGACCTCAACTTGGGTACACCTTAAATATCCCAGGAAATATAAAAATGGTTCAAAAAATTGTGGTACTTACATACGATGGAATATCCCTCAGCCATGAAATCAATGTCATAAGACCAGTAGCAGCAAAATGGGTGGATTCAGGTACGATGATTCTAAGTGAAATATGTCACAGAGAAAAAGAAACTTATCATAAGATATCACTTATGAAGATCCTGTAAACATGGCTACACTTGAACTGAGTTAGGAAAGAGAACAGTGTCTCACATTTAGAAAACACTCTTATGCCTGCTTAAGGGGGAAGGAGAGGTGGGGTGATGCATAAAACCAGAGTTTGATATAAGCACAGGTACCGTTCCAAAAACCAACTATGGAATAGACAAGACCTACACCTTCCTCAGTGAAAGGGACTCAAAACACCATATTTCCCGCAGAGGAATATATCTGACTAGTAAGAATCTTAAAACCTATGTATTGATATCTCTCCATAAGGGAATCAAGTGTGTCTACACTGGCATAAACATGGCAGCGAGAATCAGCTCAAACCCACTATAAAGAGGAATTTCAAAAACAAAACAAAAAAAACTGGGAAATTCTTTACAATTCCTTCAGGCTCTCTGATGAAACCTGGAATGACCCTATCTACAATGACAGCTGGATGTGGCATAAGGAGGGACACTTGGGACTGAGAAGATTGGTGAGATTGGGTGAGCAAATGCAGATCCTTTAAAGCAATAATGCCTGGCACACATTCCATGGGTCCCAACTCTCCAGGTTGAAGGGAATATTACTACAGCTATAACATGTAGCGGAAACCTAGAGAACGGACACACTGTGAATACGAAAGGTTTCTAAAACTCAACGAATAGTCCCTCTCCTGGTGCTCCGGTTTGACTTTCCATCTGCTTTACTATCAACCTCCCAACTTGGAGAGACAGACCCTTTAACCTCCTGGTTCGCACAGGTTGCCAATTTGGCAGAGGATGAAAGGGAAGAGGGAGAACCAATGAGAGAGTAGCTGTTAGACATTTGGACGGGCACATATCACTGTAATTTCCTGGCAGGAAGAAGAATTAACCAAAGTCTCAGCCACCCACCGGGAACCAGTATAGATCCTGAACCAAAATTTTGGACTTGCGGTCAGCTCACCAAAAACGAGTTGAAAAATGGAGCTCAGGGGCCTCCCTGGTGGCGCAGTGGTTGAGAGTCCGCCTGCCGATGCAGGGGATACGGGTTCGTGTCCCGGTCTGGGAGGATCCCATATGCCGCGGAGCGGCTGGGCCCGTGAGCCATGGCCGCTGAGCCTGCGCATCCGGAGCCTGTGCTCCGCAACGGGAGAGGCCACAACAGTGAGAGGCCCGCGTACCGCAAAAAAAAAAAAAAAAAAAAAAAAAAAAAAAAAAAAAAAAAAAAGGAGCTCAGGGGCACAGCAATTCACAAACTGGCCGAGTAATAAAGGACAACTATCGTCCAAAAATCTGTTGAGGGAAGGCAACGAGGCGGACTTGAAAGCGAGGCAGAATAGCAGGAAACAGATTTCAAGAGGTACGTTGGAATCGCCTTTAAAGCACAGGAAGAGGGGCACAACTTCGACAATGAGGCACTTGGCCAAAAAGGACGTATGCATTTTCTCCTGAATATATTCAGGAGAAAACGCATACGCCCTTTTTGGCCAAGCAAGCAAGCGGGCAATGCAAATCTGCACTACAAAGAAGTATCACTTCCCACCGGTCAAAAGGGACATCCACAAAATATGTAAAAACCAGAAAGGCAAGACAGGCCCTGCAGAACAGGGAGCCTTGTTATGTTGATGGGCGGGATGTAAATTGCCAACTGTCTCTCTGGAGGAGTGCATTGTGTTCCCTAAAACAAGTAAAGAACAGAGCTACAGAGCCAAGGGCACTTCCAGTCTAGGGAATATACCTTGGGAAAACTGAAAATCAATAAGACAGAGCCACCCCAAAATTTAGGGCTGCACTGCTTACAAGGACCTCAACTTGGGTACACCTTAAATATCCCAGGAAATATAAAAATGGTTCAAAAAATTGTGGTACTTACGTACGATGGAATATCCCTCAGCCATGAAATCAATGTCATAAGACCAGTAGCAGCAAAATGGGTGGATTCAGCTACGATGATTCTAAGTGAAATAAGTCACACAGAAAAAGAAACTTATCATAAGATATCACTTATGAAGATCCTGTAAACATGGCTACACTTGAACTGAGTTAGGAAAGAGAACAGTGTCTCACATTTAGAAAACACTCTTATGCCTGCTACAGGGGGAAGGAGAGTTGGGGTGATGCATAAAACCAGAGTTTGATATAAGCACAGGTACCGTTCCAAAAACCAACTATGGAATAGACAAGACCTACACCTTCCTCAGTGAAAGGGACTCAAAACCACATATTTCCCGCAGAGGAATATATCTGACTAGTAAGAATCTTAAAACCTATGTATTGATATGTCTCCGTAAGGGAATCAAGTGTGTCTAGACTGGCATAAACATGGCAGCGAGAATCAGCTCAAACCCACTATAAAAAGGAATTTCAAAAACAAAACAAAAAAACTGGGAAATTCTTTACAATTCCTTCAGGGTCTCTGATGAAACCTGGAATGACCCTATCTACAACGACAGCTGGATGTGGCATAAGCCTGGATTCTTGGGACTGAGAGTATTGCTGAGATTGGGTGAGCAAATGCAGACCCCTTAAAGTAATAATGCCTGGCACACATTCCATGGGTCCCAACTCTCCAGGTTGAAGGGAATATTACTACAGTTATAACATGTACGGGAAACCTAGAGAACGGACACACTGTGAATACGAAAGGTTTCTAAAACTCAACGAATAGTCCCTCTCCTGTTGCTCCAGTTTGACTTTCCATCTGCTTTACTATCAGCCTCCCAACATGGAGAGACAGCCCCTTTAACCTCCTGGTTCGCACACGTTTCCAATTTGGCAGAGGATGAAAGGGAAGAGGGAGAACCAATGAGAGAGTAGCTGTTAGGCATTTGGACGGGCACATATCACTGTAATTTCCCGGCAGGAAGAAGAATTAACCAAAGTCTCAGCCACCCACCGGGAACCAGTATAGGTCCTGAACCAAAATTTTGGACTTGCGGTCAGCTCACCAAACACGAGTTGAAAAATGGAGCTCAGGGGCACAGCAATTCACAAACTGGCCGAGTAATAAAGGACAACTATCGTCCAAATATCTGTTGAGGGAAGGCAACGAGGCGGACTTGAAAGCGAGGCAGAATAGCAGGAAACAGATTTCAAGAGGTACGTTGGAATCGCCTTTAAAGCACAGGAAGAGGGGCACAACTTCGACAATGATGCACTTGGCCAAAAAGGGCGTATGCGTTTTCTCCTGAATATATTCAGGAGAAAACGTATACGCCCTTTTTGGCCAAGCAAGCAAGCGGGCAATGCAAATCTGCACTACAAAGAAGTATCACTTCCCACCGGTCAAAAGGGACATCCACAAAATGTGTAAAAACCAGAAAGGCAAGACAGGCCCTGGAGAACAGGGAGCCTTGTTATGTTGATGGGCGGGATGTAAATTGCCAACTGTCTCTCTGGAGGAGTGCATTGTGTTCCCTAAAACAAGTAAAGAACAGAGCTACAGAGCCAAGGGCACTTCCAGTCTAGGGAATATACCTTGGGAAAACTGAAAATCAATAAGACAGAGCCACCCCAAAATTTAGGGCTGCACTGCTTACAAGGACCTCAACTTGGGTACACCTTAAATATCCCAGGAAATATAAAAATGGTTCAAAAAATTGTGGTACTTACGTACGATGGAATATCCCTCAGCCATGAAATCAATGTCATAAGACCAGTAGCAGCAAAATGGGTGGATTCAGCTACGATGATTCTAAGTGAAATAAGTCACACAGAAAAAGAAACTTATCATAAGATATCACTTATGAAGATCCTGTAAACATGGCTACACTTGAACTGAGTTAGGAAAGAGAACAGTGTCTCACATTTAGAAAACACTCTTATGCCTGCTACAGGGGGAAGGAGAGTTGGGGTGATGCATAAAACCAGAGTTTGATATAAGCACAGGTACCGTTCCAAAAACCAACTATGGAATAGACAAGACCTACACCTTCCTCAGTGAAAGGGACTCAAAACCACATATTTCCCGCAGAGGAATATATCTGACTAGTAAGAATCTTAAAACCTATGTATTGATATGTCTCCGTAAGGGAATCAAGTGTGTCTAGACTGGCATAAACATGTTAGATAGAATCAGCTCAAACCCACTATAAAAAGGAATTTCAAAAACAAAACAGAAAAACTGGGAAATTCTTTACAATTCCTTCAGGGTCTCTGATGAAACCTGGAATGACCCTATCTACAACCACAGCTGGATGTGGCATAAGGCTGGACACTTGGGAATGAGAGGATTGGTGAGATTGGGTGAGCAAATGCAGACCCTTTAAAGTAATAATGCATGTCACCCATTCAATGGGTCCCAACTCTCCAGGTTGTAGGGAATATTACTACAGCTATAACATGTACGAGAAACCTAGAGAACGGACACACTGTGAATACGAAAGGTTTCTATAACTCAACGAATTGTCCCTCGCCTGGTGCTCCGGTTTGACTTTCCATCTGCTTTACTATCAACCTCCCAACTTGGAGAGACAGCCCCTTTAACCTCCTGGTTCGCACAGGTTGCCAATTTGGCAGAGGATGAAAGGGAAGAGGGAGAACCAATGAGAGAGTAGCTGTTGGGCATTTGGACGGGCACATATCACTGTAATTTCCCGGCAGGAAGAAGAATTAACCAAAGTCTCAGCCACCCACCGGGAACCAGTATAGGTCCTGAACCAAAATTTTGGACTTGCGGTCAGCTCACCAAAAACGAGTTGAAAAATGGAGCTCAGGGGCACAGCAATTCACAAACTGGCCGAGTAATAAAGGACAACTATCGTCCAAAAATCTGTTGAGGGAAGGCAACGAGGCGGACTTGAAAGCGAGGCAGAATAGCAGGAAACAGATTTCAAGAGGTACGTTGGAATCGCCTTTAAAGCACAGGACGAGGGGCACAACTTCGACAATGATGCACTTGGCCAAAAATGGCGTATGCGGGAGAAAACGCATACACCCTTTTTGGCCAAGCAAGCAAGCGGGCAATGCAAATCTGCACTACAAAGAAGTATCACTTCCCACCAGTCAAAAGGGACATCCACAAAATGTGTAAAAACCAGAAAGGCAAGACAGGCCCTGGAGAACAGGGAGCCTTGATATGCTGATGGGCGGAATGTAAATTGCCAACTCCCTCTCTGGAGGAGTGAATTGTGTTCCCTAAAACAAGTAAACAACAGAGCTACAGAGCCAAGGGCACTTCCAGTCTAGGGAATATACCTTGGGAAAACTGAAAATCAATAAGAGCCACCCCAAAATTTAGGGCTGCACTGCTTACAAGGACCTCAACTTGGGTACACCTTAAATATCCCAGGAAATATAAAAATGGTTCAAAAAATTGTGGTACTTACATACGATGGAATATCCCTCAGCCATGAAATCAATGTCATAAGACCAGTAGCAGCAAAATGGGTGGATTCAGGTACGATGATTCTAAGTGAAATATGTCACAGAGAAAAAGAAACTTATCATAAGATATCACTTATGAAGATCCTGTAAACATGGCTACACTTGAACTGAGTTAGGAAAGAGAACAGTGTCTCACATTTAGAAAACACTCTTATGCCTGCTTAAGGGGGAAGGAGAGGTGGGGTGATGCATAAAACCAGAGTTTGATATAAGCACAGGTACCGTTCCAAAAACCAACTATGGAATAGACAAGACCTACACCTTCCTCAGTGAAAGGGACTCAAAACACCATATTTCCCGCAGAGGAATATATCTGACTAGTAAGAATCTTAAAACCTATGTATTGATATCTCTCCATAAGGGAATCAAGTGTGTCTACACTGGCATAAACATGGCAGCGAGAATCAGCTCAAACCCACTATAAAGAGGAATTTCAAAAACAAAACAAAAAAAACTGGGAAATTCTTTACAATTCCTTCAGGGTCTCTGATGAAACCTGGAATGACCCTATCTACAATGACAGCTGGATGTGGCATAAGGAGGGACACTTGGGACTGAGAAGATTGGTGAGATTGGGTGAGCAAATGCAGACCCTTTAAAGCAATAATGCCTGGCACACATTCCATGGGTCCCAACTCTCCAGGTTGAAGGGAATATTACTACAGCTATAACATGTAGCGGAAACCTAGAGAACGGACACACTGTGAATACGAAAGGTTTCTAAAACTCAACGAATAGTCCCTCTCCTGGTGCTCCGGTTTGACTTTCCATCTGCTTTACTATCAACCTCCCAACTTGGAGAGAGAGACCCTTTAACCTCCTGGTTCGCACAGGTTGCCAATTTGGCAGAGGATGAAAGGGAAGAGGGAGAACCAATGAGAGAGTAGCTGTTAGACATTTGGACGGGCACATATCACTGTAATTTCCTGGCAGGAAGAAGAATTAACCAAAGTCTCAGCCACCCACCGGGAACCAGTATAGATCCTGAACCAAAATTTTGGACTTGCGGTCAGCACACCAAAAACGAGTTGAAAAATGGAGCTCAGGGGCCTCCCTGGTGGCGCAGTGGTTGAGAGTCCGCCTGCCGATGCAGGGGATACGGGTTCGTGTCCCGGTCTGGGAGGATCCCATATGCCGCGGAGCGGCTGGGCCCGTGAGCCATGGCCGCTGAGCCTGCGCATCCGGAACCTGTGCTCCGCAACGGGAGAGGCCACAACAGTGAGAGGCCCGCGTACCGCAAAAAAAAAAAAAAAAAAAAAAAAAAAAAAAAAAAAAAAAAAAAAAATGGAGCTCAGGGGCACAGCAATTCACAAACTGGCCGAGTAATAAAGGACAACTATCGTCCAAAAATCTGTTGAGGGAAGGCAACGAGGCGGACTTGAAAGCGAGGCAGAATAGCAGGAAACAGATTTCAAGAGGTACGTTGGAATCGCCTTTAAAGCACAGGAAGAGGGGCACAACTTCGACAATGAGGCACTTGGCCAAAAAGGACGTATGCATTTTCTCCTGAATATATTCAGGAGAAAACGCATACGCCCTTTTTGGCCAAGCAAGCAAGCGGGCAATGCAAATCTGCACTACAAAGAAGTATCACTTCCCACTGGTCAAAAGGGACATCCACAAAATATGTAAAAACCAGAAAGGCAAGACAGGCCCTGCAGAACAGGGAGCCTTGTTATGTTGATGGGCGGGATGTAAATTGCCAACTGTCTCTCTGGAGGAGTGCATTGTGTTCCCTAAAACAAGTAAAGAACAGAGCTACAGAGCCAAGGGCACTTCCAGTCTAGGGAATATACCTTGGGAAAACTGAAAATCAATAAGACAGAGCCACCCCAAAATTTAGGGCTGCACTGCTTACAAGGACCTCAACTTGGGTACACCTTAAATATCCCAGGAAATATAAAAATGGTTCAAAAAATTGTGGTACTTACGTACGATGGAATATCCCTCAGCCATGAAATCAATGTCATAAGACCAGTAGCAGCAAAATGGGTGGATTCAGCTACGTTGATTCTAAGTGAAATAAGTCACACAGAAAAAGAAACTTATCATAAGATATCACTTATGAAGATCCTGTAAACATGGCTACACTTGAACTGAGTTAGGAAAGAGAACAGTGTCTCACATTTAGAAAACACTCTTATGCCTGCTACAGGGGGAAGGAGAGTTGGGGTGATGCATAAAACCAGAGTTTGATATAAGCACAGGTACCGTTCCAAAAACCAACTATGGAATAGACAAGACCTACACCTTCCTCAGTGAAAGGGACTCAAAACCACATATTTCCCGCAGAGGAATATATCTGACTAGTAAGAATCTTAAAACCTATGTATTGATATGTCTCCGTAAGGGAATCAAGTGTGTCTAGACTGGCATAAACATGGCAGCGAGAATCAGCTCAAACCCACTATAAAAAGGAATTTCAAAAACAAAACAAAAAAACTGGGAAATTCTTTACAATTCCTTCAGGGTCTCTGATGAAACCTGGAATGACCCTATCTACAACGACAGCTGGATGTGGCATAAGCCTGGATTCTTGGGACTGAGAGTATTGCTGAGATTGGGTGAGCAAATGCAGACCCCTTAAAGTAATAATGCCTGGCACACATTCCATGGGTCCCAACTCTCCAGGTTGAAGGGAATATTACTACAGTTATAACATGTACGGGAAACCTAGAGAACGGACACACTGTGAATACGAAAGGTTTCTAAAACTCAACGAATAGTCCCTCTCCTGTTGCTCCAGTTTGACTTTCCATCTGCTTTACTATCAGCCTCCCAACATGGAGAGACAGCCCCTTTAACCTCCTGGTTCGCACACGTTTCCAATTTGGCAGAGGATGAAAGGGAAGAGGGAGAACCAATGAGAGAGTAGCTGTTAGGCATTTGGACGGGCACATATAACTGTAATTTCCCGGCAGGAAGAAGAATTAACAAAAGTCTCAGCCACCCACCGGGAACCAGTATAGGTCCTGAACCAAAATTTTGGACTTGCGGTCAGCTCACCAAACACGAGTTGAAAAATGGAGCTCAGGGGCACAGCAATTCACAAACTGGCCGAGTAATAAAGGACAACTATCGTCCAAATATCTGTTGAGGGAAGGCAACGAGGCGGACTTGAAAGCGAGGCAGAATAGCAGGAAACAGATTTCAAGAGGTACGTTGGAATCGCCTTTAAAGCACAGGAAGAGGGGCACAACTTCGACAATGATGCACTTGGCCAAAAAGGGCGTATGCGTTTTCTCCTGAATATATTCAGGAGAAAACGTATACGCCCTTTTTGGCCAAGCAAGCAAGCGGGCAATGCAAATCTGCACTACAAAGAAGTATCACTTCCCACCGGTCAAAAGGGACATCCACAAAATGTGTAAAAACCAGAAAGGCAAGACAGGCCCTGGAGAACAGGGAGCCTTGTTATGCTGATGGGCGGGATGTAAATTGCCAACTGCCTCTCTGGAGGAGTGCATTGTGTTCCCTAAAACAAGTAAACAACAGAGCTACAGAGCCAAGGGCACTTCCAGTCTAGGGAATATACCTTGGGAAAACTGAAAATCAATAAGGCAGTGCAACCCCAAAATATAGGGCTGCACTGCTTACAAGGACCTCAACTTGGGTACACCTTAAATATCCCAGGAAATATAAAAAAGGTTCAAAAAATTGTGGTACTTACGTACGATGGAATATCCCTCAGCCATGAAATCAATGTCATAAGACCAGTAGCAGCAAAATGGGTGGATTCAGGTACGATGATTCTAAGTGAAATAAGTCACACAGAAAAAGAAACTCATCATAAGATATCACTTATGAAGATCCTGTAAACATGGCTACACTTGAACTGAGTTAGGAAAGAGAACAGTGTCTCACATTTAGAAAACACTCTTATGCCTGCTTAAGGGGGAAGGAGAGGTGGGGTGATGCATAAAACCAGAGTTTGATATAAGCACAGGTACCGTTCCAAAAACCAACTATGGAATAGACAAGACCTACACCTTCCTCAGTGAAAGGGACTCAAAACCCCATATTTCCCGCAGAGGAATGTATCTGACTAGTAAGAATCTTAAAACCTATGTATTGATATGTCTCCGTAAGGGAATCAAGTGTGTCTAGACTGGCATAAACATGGCAGCGAGAATCAGCTCAAACACACTATAAAAAGGAATTTCAAAAACAAAACAAAAAAACTGGGAAATTCTTTACAATTCCTTCAGGGTCTCTGATGAAACCTGGAATGACCCTATCTACAATGACAGCTGAATGTGGCATAAGGAGGGACACTTGGGACTGAGAGGATTGGTGAGATTGGGTGAGCAAATGCAGACCCTTTAAAGCACAAATGCCTGGCACCCGTTCCATGGGTGCCAACTCTCCAGGTTGAAGGGAATATTCCTACAGCTATAACATGTATGGGAAACCTAGAGAACGGACACACTGTGAATACGAAAGGTTTCTAAAACTCAACGAATAGTCCCTCTCCTGGTGCTCCGGTTTAACTTTCCATCTGCTTTACTATCAACCTCCCAACTGGAGAGACAGACCCTTTAACCTCCTGGTTCGCACAGGTTGCCAATTTGGCAGAGGATGAAAGGGAAAAGGGAGAACCAATGAGAGAGTAGCTGTTAGGCATTTGGACGGGCACATATCACTGTAATTTCCTGGCAGGAAGAAGAATTAACCAAAGTCTCAGCCACCCACCGGGAACCAGTATAGATCCTGAACCAAAATTTTGGACTTGCGGTCAGCTCACCAAAAACGAGTTGAAAAATGGAGCTCAGGGGCACAGCAATTCACAAACTGGCCGAGTAATAAAGGACAACTATCGTCCAAAAATCTGTTGAGGGAAGGCAACGAGGCGGACTTGAAAGCGAGGCAGAATAGCAGGAAACAGATTTCAAGAGGTACGTTGGAATCGCCTTTAAAGCACAGGAAGAGGGGCACAACTTCGACAATGATGCACTTGGCCAAAAAGGGCGTATGCGTTTTCTCCTGAATATATTCAGGAGAAAACGCATACGCCCTTTTTGGCCAAGCAAGCAATCGGGCAATGCAAATCTGCACTACAAAGAAGGATCACTTCCCACCGGTCAAAAGGGACATCCACAAAAGGTGCAAAAGCCAGAAAGGCAAGACAGGCCCTGGAGAACAGGGAGCCTTGTTATGCTGATGGGCGGGATGTAAATTGCCAACTGCCTCTCTGGAGGAGTGCATTGTGTTCCCTAAAAAAAGTAAACAACAGAGCTACAGAGCCAAGGGCACTTCCAGTCTAGGGAATATACCTTGGGAAAACTGAAAATCAATAAGGCAGAGCAAACACAAAATTTAGGGCTGCACTGCTTACAATGACCTCAACTTGGGTACACCTTAAATATCCCAGGAAATATAAAAATGGTTCAAAAAATTGTGGTACTTACGTACGATGGAATATCCCTCAACCATGAAATCATGTCAAAAGACCAGTAGCAGCAAAATGGGTGGATTCAGCTACGATGATTCTATGTGAAATAAGTCACAGAGAAAAAGAAACTTATCATAAGATATCACTTATGAAGATCCTGTAAACATGGCTACACTTGAACTGAGTTAGGAAAGAGAACAGTGTCTCACATTTAGAAAACACTCTTATGCCTGCTTAAGGGGGAAGGAGAGGTGGGGTGATGCATAAAACCAGAGTTTGATATAAGCACAGGTACCGTTCCAAAAACCAACTATGGAATAGACAAGACCTACACCTTCCTCAGTGAAAGGGACTCAAAACCCCATATTTCCCACAGAGGAATATATCTGACTAGTAAGAATCTTAAAACCTATGTATTGATATGTCTCCATAAGGGAATCAAGTGTGTCTAGACTGGCATAAACATGGCAGCGAGAATCAGCTCAAACCCACTATAAAAAGGAATTTCAAAAACAAAACAAAAAAACTGGGAAATTCTTTACAATTCCTTCAGGGTCTCTGATGAAACCTGGAATGACCCTATCTACAACGACAGCTGGATTTGGCATAAGGCTGGACACTTGGGACTGAGAGTATTGCTGAGATTGGGTGAGCAAATGCAGACACCTTAAAGTAATAATGCATGGCACCCATTCCATGGGTCCCAACTCTCCAGGTTGAAGGGAATATTACTACAGTTATAACATGTACGGGAAACCTAGAGAACGGACACACTGTGAATACGAAAGGTTTCTAAAACTCAACGAATAGTCCCTCTCCTGGTGCTCCAGTTTGACTTTCCATCTGCTTTACTATCAGCCTCCCAACTTGGAGAGACAGCCACTTTAACCTCCTGGTTCGCACACGTTTCCAATTTGGCAGAGGATGAAAGGGAAGAGGGAGAACAAATGAGAGAGTAGCTGTTAGGCATTTGAATGGGCACATATCACTGTAATTTCCCGGCAGGAAGAAGAATTAACCAAAGTCTCAGCCACCCACCGGGAACCAGTATAGGTCCTGAACCAAAATTTTGGACTTGCGGTCAGCTCACCAAACACGAGTTGAAAAATGGAGCTCAGGGGCACAGCAATTCACAAACTGGCCGAGTAATAAAGGACAACTATCGTCCAAAAATCTGTTGAGGGAAGGCAACGAGGCAGACTTGAAAGCGAGGCAGAATAGCAGGAAACAGATTTCAACAGGTACGTTTGAATCGCCTTTTAAGCACAGGAAGAGGGGCACAACTTCGACAATGATGCACTTGTCCAAAAAGGGTGTATGCGTTTTCTCCTGAATATATTCAGGAGAAAACGCCTACGCCCATTTTGGCCAAGCAAGCAAGCGGGCAATGCAAATCTGCACTACAAAGAAGTATCACTTCCCACCGGTCAAAAGGGACATCCACAAAATGTGTAAAAACCAGAAAGGCAAGACAGGCCGTTGAGAACAGGGTGCCTTGTTATGCTGATGGGCGGGATGTAAATTGACAACTGCCTCTCTGGAGCAGTGCATTGGGTGCCCTAAAACAAGTAAACAACAGAGCTACAGAGCCAAGGGCACTTCCAGTCTAGGGAATATTCCTTGGGAAAACTGAAAATCAATAAGACAGAGCCACCTCAAAATTTAGGGCTGCACTGCTTACAAGGACCTCAACTTGGGTACGCCTTAATTATCCCTGGAAATATAAAAAAAGGTTCAAAAAATTGTGGTACTTACATACGATGGAATATCCCTCAGCCATGAAATCAATGTCATAAGACCAGTAGCAGCAAAATGGGTGGTTTCAGGTACGATGATTCTAAGTGAAATAAGTCACACAGAAAAAGAAACTTATCATAAGATATCACTTATGAAGATCCTGTAAACATGGCTACACTTGAACTGAGTTAGGAAAGAGAACAGTGTCTCACATTTAGAAAACACTCTTATGCCTGCTTAAGGGGGAAGGAGAGGTGGGGTGATGCATAAAAGAAGAATTTGATATAAGCACAGGTACCGTTCCAAAAACCAACTATGGAATAGACAAGACCTACACCTTTCTCAGTGAAAGGGACTCAAAACACCATATTTCCCGCAGAGGAATATATCTGACTAGTAAGAATCTTAAAACCTAGGTACTGATATGTCTCCGTAAGGGAATCAAGTGTGTCTAGACTGGCATAAACATGGCAGCGAGAATCAGCTCAAACCCACTATAAAAAGGAATTTTAAAAACAAAAGAAAAAACTGGGAAATTCTTTACAATTCCTTCAGGGTCTCTGATGCAACCTGGAATGACCCTATCTACAACGACAGCTGGATGTGGCATAAGGAGGGACACTTGGGACTGAGACGATTGGTGAGATTGTGTGAGCAAATGCAGACCCTTTAAAGCACAAATGCCTGGCACCCATTCCATGGGTCCGAACTCTCCAGGTTGAAGGGAATATTACTACAGCTATAACATATACGGGAAACCTAGAGAACGGACACACTGTGAATACGAAAGGATTCTATAACTCAACGAATAGTCCCTCTCCTGGTGCTCAATTTTGACTTTCCATCTGCTTTACTATCAATCTCCCAACTTGGAGACACAGCCACTTTAACCTCCTCATTCACACAGGTTGCCAATTTGGCAGAGGATGAGAGGGAAGAGGGAGAACCAATGAGAGAGTAGCTGTTAGGCATTTGGATGGGCACATATCACTCTAACTTCCCGGCAGGAAGAAGAATTAACCAAAGTCTCAGCCCCCCACTGGTTACCAGTATAGGTCCCGAACCAAAATTTTGGACTTGCGGTCAGCTCACCAAAAACGTGTTGAAAAATGGAGCTCAGGGGCACAGCAATTCACAAACTGGCCGAGTAATAAAGGACAACTATCGTCCAAAAATCTGTTGAGGGAAGGCAACGAGGCGGACTTGAAAGCGAGGCAGAATAGCAGGAAACAGATTTCAAGAGGTACGTTGGAATCGCCTTTAAAGCACAGGAAGAAGGGCACAACTTCGACAATGATGCATTGGCCAAAAACGGCGTATGCATTTTCTCCTGAATATATTCAGGAGAAAACACATACGCCCTTTTTGGCCAAGCAAGCAAGCGGGCAATTCAAGTCTGCACTACAAAGCAGTATCACTTCCCACCGGTCAAAAGGCACATCCACAAAATGTGTAAAAACCAAAAGGCAAGACAGGCCCTGGAGAACAGGGAGCCTTGTTATGCTGATGGGCGGGATGTGAGTGGCCAACTGCCTCTCTGGTGGAGTGAATTGTGTTCCCTAAAACAAGTAAAGAACAGAGCTACAGAGCCAAGGGCACTTCCAGTCTAGGGAATATACCTTGGGAAAACTGAAAATCAATAAGACAGAGCCACCCCAAAATTTAGGGCTGCACTGCTTACAAAGACCTCAACTTGGGTACACATTAAATAGCCCAGGAAATATAAAAATGGTTCAAAAAATTGTGGTACTTACGTACGATGGAATATCCCTCAGCCATGAAATCAATGTCATAAGACAAGTAGCAGCAAAATGGGTGGATTCAGGTACGATGATTCTAAGTGAAATAAGTCACACAGAAAAAGAAACTTATCATAAGATATCACTTATGAAGATCCTGTAAACATGGCTACACTTGAACTGAGTTAGGAAAGAGAACAGTGTCTCACATTTAGAAAACACTCTTATGCCTGCTTAAGGGGGAAGGAGAGGTGAGGTGATGCATAAAACCAGAGTTTGATATAAGCACAGGTACCGTTCCAAAAACCAACTAGGGAATAGACATGACCCACACCTTCCTCAGTGAAAGGGACTCAAAACCCCATATTTCCCGCAGAGGAATATATCTGACTAGTAAGAATCTTAAAACCTATGTATTGATATGTCTCCGTAAGGGAATCAAGTGTGTCTAGACTGGCATAAACATGGCAGCGAGAATCAGCTCAAACCCACTATAAAAAGGAATTTCAAAAACAAAACAATAAAACTGGGAAATTCTTCACAATTCCTTCAGGGTCTCTGATGAAACCTGGAATGACCCTATCTACAATGACAGCTGGATGTGGCATAAGGCTGGACACTTGGGACTGAGAGGATTGGTGAGATTGGGTGAGCAAATGCAGACCCTTTAAAGCAATAATGCATGGCACCCATTCCATCGGTCCCAACTCTCCAGTTTGAAGGGAATATTACTACAGTTATAACATGTACGGCAAACCTAGAGAACGGACACACTGTGAATACGAAAGGTTTCTAAAACTCAACGAATAGTCCCTCTCCTGGTGCTCCGGTTTGACTTTCCATCTGCTTTACTATCAACCTCCCAACTTGGAGAGACAGCCCCTTTAACCTCCTGGTTCGCACAGGTTGCCAATTTGGCAGAGGATGAAAGGGAAGTGGGAGAACCAATGAGAGAGTAGCTGTTAGGCATTTGGACGGGCACATATCACTGTAATTTCCCGGCAGGAAGAAGAATTAAGCAAAGTCTCAGCCACCCACCGGGAACCAGTATAGGTCCCGAACCAAAATTTTGGACTTGCGGTCCGCTCACCAAAAACGAGTTGAAAAATTGAGCTCAGGGGCACAGCAATTCACAAACTGGCCGAGTAATAAAGGACAACTATCGTCCAAAAATCTGTTGAGGGAAGGCAACGAGGCGGACTTGAAAGCGAGGCAGAATAGCAGGAAACAGATTTCAAGAGGTACGTTGGAATCGCCTTTAAAGCACAGGAAGAGGGGCACAACTTCGACAATGATGCACTTGGCCAAAAAGGGCGTATGCGTTTTCTCCTGAATATATTCAGGAGAAAACACGTACACCCTTTTTGGCCAAGCAAGCAAGCGGGCAATGCAAATCTGCACTACAAAGACGTATCACTTCCCACCGGTAAAAGGGACATCCACAAAATGTGTAAAAACCAGAAAGGCAAGACAGGCCCTGGAGAACAGGGAGCCTTGTTATGCTGATGGGCGGGATGTAAATTGCCAACTGCCTCTCTGGAGGAGTGCATTGTGTTCCCTAAAACAAGTAAAGAACAGAGCTACAGAGCCAAGGGCACTTCCAGTCTAGGGAATATTCCTTAGGAAAACTGAAAATCAATAAGACAGAGCCACCCCAAAATTTAGGGCTGCACTGCTTACAAGGACCTCAAATTGGGTACACCTTAAATATCCCAGGAAATATAAAAATGGTTCAAAAAATTGTGGTACTTACGTACGATGGAATATCCCTCAGCCATGAAATCAATGTCATAAGACCAGTAGCAGCAAAATGGGTGGATTCAGGTACGAAGATTCTAAGTGAAATAAGTCACAGAGAAAAAGAAACTTATCATAAGATATCACTTATGAAGATCCTGTAAACATGGCTACACTTGAACTGAGTTAGGAAAGAGAACAGTGTCTCACATTTAGAAAACACTCTTATGCCTGCTTAAGGGGGAAGGAGAGGTGAGGTGATGCATAAAACCAGAGTTTGATATAAGCACAGGTACCGTTCCAAAAACCAACTAGGGAATAGACATGACCCACACCTTCCTCAGTGAAAGGGACTCAAAACCCCATATTTCCCGCAGAGGAATATATCTGACTAGTAAGAATCTTAAAACCTATGTATTGATATGTCTCCGTAAGGGAATCAAGTGTGTCTAGACTGGCATAAACATGGCAGCGAGAATCAGCTCAAACCCACTATAAAAAGGAATTTCAAAAACAAAACAATAAAACTGGGAAATTCTTCACAATTCCTTCAGGGTCTCTGATGAAACCTGGAATGACCCTATCTACAACGACAGCTGGATGTGGCATAAGGCTGGACACTTGGGACTGAGAGGATTGGTGAGATTGGGTGAGCAAATGCAGACCCTTTAAAGCAATAATGCATGGCACCCATTCCATCGGTCCCAACTCTCCAGTTTGAAGGGAATATTACTACAGTTATAACATGTACGGCAAACCTAGAGAACGGACACACTGTGAATACGAAAGGTTTCTAAAACTCAACGAATAGTCCCTCTCCTGGTGCTCCGGTTTGACTTTCCATCTGCTTTACTATCAACCTCCCAACTTGGAGAGACAGCCCCTTTAACCTCCTGGTTCGCACAGGTTGCCAATTTGGCAGAGGATGAAAGGGAAGTGGGAGAACCAATGAGAGAGTAGCTGTTAGGCATTTGGACGGGCACATATCACTGTAATTTCCCGGCAGGAAGAAGAATTAAGCAAAGTCTCAGCCACCCACCGGGAACCAGTATAGGTCCCGAACCAAAATTTTGGACTTGCGGTCCGCTCACCAAAAACGAGTTGAAAAATTGAGCTCAGGGGCACAGCAATTCACAAACTGGCCGAGTAATAAAGGACAACTATCGTCCAAAAATCTGTTGAGGGAAGGCAACGAGGCGGACTTGAAAGCGAGGCAGAATAGCAGGAAACAGATTTCAAGAGGTACGTTGGAATCGCCTTTAAAGCACAGGAATAGGGGCACAACTTCGACAATGATGCACTTGGCCAAAAAGGGCGTATGTGTTTTCTCCTGAATATATTCAGGAGAAAACACGTACACCCTTTTTGGCCAAGCAAGCAAGCGGGCAATGCAAATCTGCACTACAAAGACGTATCACTTCCCACCGGTAAAAGGGACATCCACAAAATGTGTAAAAACCAGAAAGGCAAGACAGGCCCTGGAGAACAGGGAGCCTTGTTATGCTGATGGGCGGGATGTAAATTGCCAACTGCCTCTGTGGAGGAGTGCATTGTGTTCCCTAAAACAAGTAAACAACAGAGCAACAGAGCCAAGGGCACTTCCAGTCTAGGGAATATACCTTGGGAAAACTGAAAATCAATAAGACAGAGCCACCCCAAAATTTAGGGCTGCACTGCTTACAAGGACCTCAACTTGGGTATACCTTAAATATCCCAGGAAATATAAAAATGGTTCAAAAAATTGTGGTACTTACGTACGATGGAATATCCCTCAGCCATGAAAACAATGTCATAAGACCAGTAGCAGCAAAATGGGTGGATTCAGGTACGATGTTTCTAAGTGAAATAAGTCACAGAGAAAAAGAAACTTATCATAAGATATCACTTATGAAGATCCTGTAAACATGGCTACACTTGAACTGAGTTAGGAAAGAGAACAGTGTCTCACATTTAGAAAATACTCTTATGCCTGCTTAAGGGGGAAGGATAGGAGGGGTGATGCATAAAACCAGAGTTTGATATAAGCACAACTACCGTTCCAAAAACCAACTATGGAATAGACAAGACCTACACCTTCCTCAGTGAAAGGGACTCAAAACCCCATATTTCCCGCAGAGGAATATATCTGACTAGTAAGAATCTTAAAACCTATGTATTGATATGTCTCCGTAAGGGAATCAAGTGTGTCTAGACTGGCATAAACATGGCAGCGAGAATCAGCTCAAACCCACTATAAAAAGGAATTTCAAAAACAAAACAAAAAAACTGGGAAATTCTTTACAATTCCTTCAGGGTCTCTGATGAAACCTGGAATGACCCTATCTACAACGACAGCTGGATGTGGCATAAGGCTGGACACTTGGGACTGAGAGGATTGGTGAGATTGGGTGAGCAAATGCAGACCCTTTAAAGCAATAATGCATGGCACCCATTCCATGGGTCCCAACTCTCCAGGTTGAAGGGAATATTACTACAGCTATAACATGTACGGGAAACCTAGAGTACGGACACACTGTGAATACGAAAGGTTTCTAAAACTCAACGAATAGTCCCTCTCCTGGTGCTCCGGTTTGACTTTCCATCTGCTTTACTATCAACCTCCCAACTTGGAGAGACAGCCCCTTTAACCTCCTGGTTCGCACATGTTGCCAATTTGGCAGAGGATGAAAGGGAAGAGGGAGAACCAATGAGAGAGTAGCTGTTAGGCATTTGGACGGGCACATATCACTCTAATTTCCCGGCAGGAAGAAGAATTAACCAAAGTCTCAGCCCCCCGCCGGGAACCAGCATAGGTCCTGAACCAAAATGTTGGAGTTGCGGTCCGCTCACCAACAACGAGTTGAAAAATGGAGCACAGCGACACAGCAATTCACAAACTGGCCTAGTAATAAAGGACAACTATCGTCCAAAAATCTGTTGAGTGAAGGCAACGAGGCGGACTTGAAAGCGAGGCAGAATAGCAGGAAACAGATTTCAAGAGGTATGTTGGAATCTCCTTTAAAGCACAGGAAGAGGGGCACAACTTCGACAATGATGCACTTGGCCAAAAAGGGCGTATGCGTTTTCTCCTGAATATATTCAGGAGAAAACGCATACGCCCTTTTTGGCCAAGCAAGCAAGTGGGCAATGCAAATCTGCACTACAAAGAAGTATCACTTCCCACAGGTCAAAAGGGATATCCAGAAAATGTGTAAAAACCAGAAAGGCAAGACAGGCCCTGGAGAACAGGGAGCCTTGTTATGCTGATGGGCGGGATGTAAATTGCCAACTGCCTCTCTGGAGAAGTACATTGTGTTCCCTAAAACAAGTAAAGAACAGAGCTACAGAGCCAAGGGCACTTCGAGTCTAGGGAATATACCTTGGGAAAACTGAAAATCAATAAGACAGAGCCACCCCAAAATTTAGGGCTGTACTACTTACAAGGACCTCAACTTGGGTACACCTTAAATATCCCAGGAAATATAAAAATATTTCAAAAAATTGTGGTACTTAAGTACGATGGAATATCCCTCAGCCATGAAATCAATGTCATAAGACCAGTAGCAGCAAATTGGGTGGATTCAGGTACGATGATTCTAAGTGAAATAAGTCACACAGAAAAAGAAACTTATCATAAAATATCACTTATGAAGATCCTGTAAACATGGCTACCCTTCAACTGAGTTAGGAGAGAGAACATTGTCTCACATTTAGAAAACAATCTTATGCCTGCTTAAGGGTGAAGGAGAGGTGGGGTGAAGCAAAAAAACAGAGTTTGATATAAGCACAGGTACCGTTCCAAAAACCAAGTATGGATTAGACAAGACCTACACCTTCCTCAGTGAAAGGGACTCAAAACCCCTTATTTCCCACAGAGGAATATATCTGACCAGTAAGAATCTTAAAAACTATGTATTGATATGTCTCCGTAAGAGAATCTAGTGTGTCTAGACTGGCATAAACATGGCAGCGAGAATCAGCTCAAACCCACTATAAAAAGGAATTTCAAAAACAAAAGTAAAAACTGGGAAATTCTTTTCAATTCCTTCAGGGTCTCTGATGAAACGTGGAATGACCCTATCTACAAGGACAGCTGGATGTTGCATAAGGAGGGACACTTGGGACTGAGACGATTGGTGAGACTGGGTGAGCAAATACAGACCCTTTAAAGCACAAATGGCTGGCACCCTTTCCATGGGTCCCAACTCTCCAGGTTGAAGGCAATATTACTACAGCTATAACATATACGGGAAACCTAGAGAACGGACCCACTGTGAATACGAAAGGTTTCTAAAACACAGCGAATAGTCCCTCTCCTGGTGCTCCGGTTTGACTTTCCATCTGGTTTACTATCAATCTCCCAACTTGGAGAGACAGCCCCTTTAACCTCCTGGTTCGCACAGGTTTCCAATTTGGCAGAGGATGAAAGGGAAGAGGGAGAACCAATGAGAGAGTAGCTGTTAGGCATTTGGACGGGCACATATCACTCTAACTTCCCGGCAGGAAGAAGAATTAACCAAAGTCTCAGCCCCCCACCGGGAACCAGCATAGGTCCTGAACCAAAATGTTGGAGTTGCGGTCAGCTCACCAAAAACGAGTTGAAAAATGGAGCTCAGGGGCACAGCAATTCACAAACTGGCCAAGTAATAAAGGACAACTATCGTCCAAAAATCTGTTGAGGGAAGGCAACGAGGCGGACTTGAAAGCGAGGCAGAATAGCAGGAAACAGATTTCAAGAGGTACGTTGGAATCGCCTTTAAAGCACAGGAAGAGGGGCACAACTTCGACAATGATGCACTTGGCCAAAAAGGGCGTATGCGTTTTCTCCTGAATATATTCAGGAGAAAACACGTACACCCTTTTTGGCCAAGCAAGCAAGCGGGCAATGCAAATCTGCACTACAAAGACGTATCACTTCCCACCGGTAAAAGGGACATCCACAAAATGTGTAAAAACCAGAAAGGCAAGACAGGCCCTGGAGAACAGGGAGCCTTGTTATGCTGATGGGCGGGATGTAAATTGCCAACTGCCTCTGTGGAGGAGTGCATTGTGTTCCCTAAAACAAGTAAACAACAGAGCAACAGAGCCAAGGGCACTTCCAGTCTAGGGAATATACCTTGGGAAAACTGAAAATCAATAAGACAGAGCCACCCCAAAATTTAGGGCTGCACTGCTTACAAGGACCTCAACTTGGGTATACCTTAAATATCCCAGGAAATATAAAAATGGTTCAAAAAATTGTGGTACTTACGTACGATGGAATATCCCTCAGCCATGAAAACAATGTCATAAGACCAGTAGCAGCAAAATGGGTGGATTCAGGTACGATGTTTCTAAGTGAAATAAGTCACAGAGAAAAAGAAACTTATCATAAGATATCACTTATGAAGATCCTGTAAACATGGCTACACTTGAACTGAGTTAGGAAAGAGAACAGTGTCTCACATTTAGAAAACACTCTTATGCCTGCTTAAGGGGGAAGGAGAGGTGGGGTGATGCATACAACCAGAGTTTGATATAAGCACAGGTACCGTTCCAAAAACCAACTATGGAATAGACAAGACCTACACCTTCCTCAGTGAAAGGGACTCAAAACCCCATATTTCCCGCAGAGGAATATATCTGACTAGTAAGAATCTTAAAACCTATGTATTGATATGTCTCCGTAAGGGAATCAAGTGTGTCTAGACTGGCATAAACATGGCAGCGAGAATCAGCTCAAACCCACTATAAAAAGGAATTTCAAAAACAAAACAAAAAAACTGGGAAATTCTTTACAATTCCTTCAGGGTCTCTGATGAAACCTGGAATGACCCTATCTACAACGACAGCTGGATGTGGCATAAGGCTGGACACTTGGGACTGAGAGGATTGGTGAGATTGGGTGAGCAAATGCAGACCCTTTAAAGCAATAATGCATGGCACCCATTCCATGGGTCCCAACTCTCCAGGTTGAAGGGAATATTACTACAGCTATAACATGTACGGGAAACCTAGAGTACGGACACACTGTGAATACGAAAGGTTTCTAAAACTCAACGAATAGTCCCTCTCCTGGTGCTCCGGTTTGACTTTCCATCTGCTTTACTATCAACCTCCCAACTTGGAGAGACAGCCCCTTTAACCTCCTGGTTCGCACATGTTGCCAATTTGGCAGAGGATGAAAGGGAAGAGGGAGAACCAATGAGAGAGTAGCTGTTAGGCATTTGGACGGGCACATATCACTGTAATTTCCCGGCAGGAAGAAGAATTAACCAAAGTCTCAGCCCCCCGCCGGGAACCAGCCTAGGTCCTGAACCAAAATTTCGAACTTGTGGTCACATCACCAAAAACGAGTTGAAAAATGGAGCTCAGGGGCACAGCAATTCACAAACTGGCCAAGTAATAAAGGACAACTATCGTCCAAAAATCTGTTGAGGGAAGGCAACGAGGCGGACTTGAAAGCGAGGCAGAATAGCAGGAATCAGATTTCAAGAGGTACGTTGGAATCGCCTTTAAAGCACAGGAAGAGGGGCACAACTTCGACAATGATGCACTTGGCCAAAAAGGGCGTATGTGTTTTCTCCTGAATATATTCAGGAGAAAACGCATACGCCCTTTTTGGCCAAGCAAGCAAGCGGGCAATGCAAATCTGCACTACAAAGAAGTATCACTTCCCACCGGTCAAAAGGGACATCCACAAAATGTGTAAAAACCAGAAAGGCAAGACAGGCCCTGGAGAACAGGGAGCCTTGTTATGCTGATGGGCGGGATGTAAATTGCCAACTGCCTCTCTGGAGGAGTACATTGTGTTCCCTAAAACAAGTAAAGAACAGAGCTACAGAGCCAAGGGCACTTCCAGTCTAGGGAATATACCTTGGGAAAACTGAAAATCAATAAGACAGAGCCACCCCAAAATTTAGGGCTGCACTGCTTACAAGGACCTCAACTTGGGTACACCTTAAATATCCCAGGAAATATAAAAATGGTTCAAAAAATTGTGGTACTTACGTACGATGGAATATCCCTCAGCCATGAAATCAATGTCATAAGACCAGTAGCAGCAAAATGGGTAGATTCAGGTACGATGATTCTAAGTGAAATAAGTCACAGAGAAAAAGAAACTTATCATAAGATATCACTTATGAAGATCCTGTAAACATGGCTACACTTGAACTGAGTTAGGAAAGAGAACAGTGTCTCACATTTAGAAAACACTCTTATGCCTGCTTAAGGGGGAAGGAGAGGTGGGGTGATGCATAAAACCAGAGTTTGATATAAGCACAGGTACCGTTCCAAAAACCAACTATGGAATAGACAAGACCTATACCTTCCTCAGTGAAAGGGACTCAAAACCCCATATTTCCCGCAGAGGAATATATCTGACTAGTAAGAATCTTAAAACCTATGTATTGATATGTCTCCGTAAGGGAATAAAGTGTGTCTAGACTGCCATAAACATGGCAGCGAGAATCAGCTCAAACCCACTATAAAAAGGAATTTCAAAAACAAAACAAAAAAACTGGGAAATTCTTTACAATTCCTTCAGGGTCTCTGATGAAACCTGGAATGACCCTATCTACAACGACAGCTGGATGTGGCATAAGGCGGGACAGTTGGGACTGAGACGATTGGTGAGATTGGGTGAGCAAATGCTGACCCTTTAAAGCAATAATGCATGGCACCCATTCCATGGGTCCCAACTCTCCAGGTTGAAGGGAATATTACTACAGTTATAACATGTAAGGGAAACCTAGAGAACGGACACACTGTGAATACGAAAGGTTTCTAAAATTCAACGAATAGTCCCTCTCCTGGTGCTCCGGTTTGACTTTGCATCTGCTTTACTATCAATCTCCCCACTTGGAGAGACAGCCCCTTTAACCTCCTGGTTCGCACAGGTTGCCAATTTGGCAGAGGATGAAAGGGAAGAGGGAGAACCAATGAGAGAGTAGCTGTTAGGCATTTGGACGGGCACATATCACTGTAATTTCCCAGCAGGAAGAAGAATTAACCAAAGTCTCAGCCACCCACCGGGAACCAGTATAGGTCCTGAACCAAAATTTTGGACTTGCGGTCAGCTCACCAAAATTGAGTTGAAAAATGGAGCTCAGGGGCACAGCAATTCACAAACTGGCCAAGTAATAAAGGACAACTATCGTCCAAAAATCTGTTGAGGGAAGGCAACGAGGCGGACTTGAAAGCAAGGCAGAATAGCAGGAAAGAGATTTCAAGAGGTACGTTGGAATCGCCTTTAAAGCACAGGAAGAGGGGCACAACTTCGACAATGATGCACTTGGCCAAAAAGTGCGTATGCGTTTTCTCCTGAATATATTCAGGAGAAAACGCATACGCCCATTTTGGCCAAGCAAGCAAGCGGGCAATGCAAATCTGCACTACAAAGAAGTATCACTTCCCACCAGTCAAAAGGGACATCCACAAAATGTGTAAAAACCAGAAAGGCAAGACAGGCCCTGGAGAACAGGGAGCCTTGTTATGCTGATGGGCGGGATGTAAATTGCCAACTGCCTCTCTGGAGGAGTACATTGTGTTCCCTAAAACAAGTAAAGAACAGAGCTGCAGAGCCAAGGGCACTCCCAGTCTAGGGAATATACCTTGGGAAAACTGAAAATCAATAAGACAGAGCCACCCCAAAATTTAGGGCTGCACTGCTTACAAGGACCTCAACTTGGGTACACCTTAAATATCCCAGGAAATATAAAAATGGTTCAAAAAATTGTGGTACTTACGTACGATGGAATATCCCTCAGCCATGAAATCAATGTCATAAGACCAGTAGCAGCAAAATGGGTGGATTCAGGTACGATGATTCTAAGTGAAATAAGTCACAGAGAAAAAGAAACTTATCATAAGATATCACTTATGAAGATCCTGTAAACATGGCTACACTTGAACTGAGTTAGGAAAGAGAACAGTGTCTCACATTTAGAAAACACTCTTATGCCTGCTTAAGGTGGAAGGAGAGGTGGGGTGATGCATAAAACCAGAGTTTGATATAAGCACAGGTACCGTTCCAAAAACCAACTATGGAATAGACAAGACCTACACCTTCCTCAGTGAAAGGGACTCAAAACCCCATATTTCCCGCAGAGGAATATATCTGACTAGTAAGAATCTTAAAACCTATGTATTGATATGTCTCCATAAGGGAATCAAGTGTGTATAGACTGGCATAAACATGGCATTGAGAATCAGCTCAAACACACGATAAAAAGGAATTTCAAAAACAAAACAAAAAAACTGGGAAATTCTTTACAATTCCTTCAGGGTCTCTGATGAAACCTGGAATGACCCTATCTACAACGACAGCTGGATGTGGCATAAGGCTGGACACTTGGGACTGAGAGGATTGGTGAGATTGGGTGAGCAAATGCAGACCCTTTAAAGCAATAATGCATGGCACACATTCCATGGGTCCCAACTCTCCAAGTTGAAGGGAATATTACTACAGCTATAACATGTATGGGAAACCTAGAGAACGGACACACTGTGAATACGAAATGTTTCTAAAACTCAACGAATAGTCCCTCTCCTGGTGCTCCGGTTTGACTTTCCATCTGCTTTACTATCAACCTCCCAACTTGGAGAGACAGCCCCTTTAACCTCCTGGTTCACACAGGTTGCCAATTTGGCAGAGGATGAAAGGGAAGAGGGAGAACCAATGAGAGAGTAGCTGTTAGGCATTTGGACGGGCACATATCACTGTAATTTCCCGGCAGGAAGAAGAATTAACCAAAGTCTCAGCCCCCCACCGGGAACCAGTATAGGTCCTGAACCAAAATTTTGGATTTGTGGTCAGCTCACCAAAAACGAGTTGAAAAATGGAGCTCAGGGGCACAGCAATTCACAAACTGGCCGAGTAATAAAGGACAACTATCGTCCAAAAATCTGTTGAGGGAAGGCAACGAGGCGGACTTGAAAGCGAGGCAGAATAGCAGGAAACAGATTTCAAGAGGTACGTTGGAATCGCCTTTAAAGCACAGGAAGAGGGGCACAACTTCGACAATGATGCACTTGGCCAAAAAGGGCGTATGCGTTTTCTCCTGAATATATTCAGGAGAAAACGCATACGCCCTATTTGGCCAAGCAAGCAAGCGGGCAATGCAAATCTGCACTACAAAGAAGTATCACTTCCCACCAGTCAAAAGGGACATCCACAAAATGTGTAAAAACCAGAAAGGCAAGACAGGCCCTGGAGAACAGGGAGCCTTGTTATGCTGATGGGCGGGATGTAAATTGCCAACTGCCTCTCTGGAGGAGTGCATTGTGTTCCCTAAAACAAGTAAAGAACAGAGCTACAGAGCCAAGGGCACTTCCAGTCTAGGGAATATACCTTGGGAAAACTGAAAATCAATAAGACAGAGCCACCCCAAAATTTAGGGCTGCACTGCTTACAAGGACCTCAACTTGGGTACACCTTAAATATCCCAGGAAATATAAAAATGGTTCAAAAAATTGTGGTACTTAAGTACGATGGAATATCCCTCAGCCATGAAATCAATGTCATAAGACCAGTAGCAGCAAAATGGGTGGATTCAGGTACGATGATTCTAAGTGAAATATGTCACACAGAAAAATAAACTTATCATAAGATATCACTTATGAAGATCCTGTAAACATGGCTACACTTGAACTGAGTTAGGAAAGAGAACAGAGTCTCACATTTAGACAACACTCTTATGCCTGCTTAAGGGGGAAGGAGAGGTGGGGTGATGCATAAAACCAGAGTTTGATATAAGCACAGGTACCGTTCCAAAAACCAACTATGGAATAGACAAGACCTACACCTTCCTCAGTGAAAGGGACTCAAAACCCCATATTTCCCGCAGAGGAATATATCTGACTAGTAAGAATCTTAAAACCTATGTATTGATATGTCTCCGTAAGGGAATCAAGTGTGTCTAGACTGGCATAAACATGGCAGCGAGAATCAGCTCAAACCCACGATAAAAAGGAATTTCAAAAACAAAACAAAAAAACTGGGAAATTCTTTACAATTCCTTCAGAGTCTCTGATGAAACCTGGAATGACCCTATCTACAACGACAGCTGGATGTGGCATAAGGCTGGACACTTGGGACTGACAGGATTGGTGAGATTGGGTGAGCAAATGCAGACCCTTTAAAGCAATAATGCATGACACACATTCCATGGGTCCCAACTCTCCAGGTTGAAGGGAATATTACTACAGCTATAACATGTACGGGAATCCTAGAGAACGGACACATTGTGAATACGAAAGGTTTCTAAAACTCAACGAATAGTCCCTCTCCTGGTGCTCCGGTTTGACTTTCCATCTGCTTTACTTCAACCTCCCAACTTGGAGAGACAGCCCCTTTAAACTCCTGGTTCGCACAGGTTGCCAATTTGGCAGAGGATGAAAGGGAAGAGGGAGAACCAATGAGAGAGTAGCTGTTAGGCATTTGGACGGGCACATATCACTGTAATTTCCCGGCAGGAAGAAGAATTAACCAAAGTCTCAGCCACCCACTGGGAACCAGTATAGGTCCTGAACCAAAATTTTGGACTTGCGGTCAGCTCACCAAAAACGAGTGGAAAAATGGAGCTCAGGGGCACAGCAATTCACAAACTGGTCGAGTAATAAAGGACAACTATCGTCCAAAAATCTGTTGAGGGAAGGCAACGAGGCGGACTTGAAAGCGAGGCAGAATAGCAGGAAAGAGATTTCAAGAGGTACGTTGGAATCGCCTTTAAAGCACAGGAAGAGGGGCACAACTTCGACAATGATGCACTTGGCCAAAAAGGGCGTATGCGTTTTCTCCTGAATATATTCAGGAGAAAACACATACGCCCTTTTTGGCCAAGCAAGCAAGCGGGCAATGCAAATCTGCACTACAAAGAAGTATCACTTCCCACCGGTCAAAAGGGACATCCACAAAATGTGTAAAAACCAGAAAGGCAAGACAGGCCCTGGAGAACAGGGAGCCTTGTTATGCTGATGGGCGGGATGTAAATTGCCAACTGCCTCTCTGGAGGAGTGCATTGTGTTCCCTAAAACAAGTAAAGAACAGAGCTACAGAGCCAAGGGCACTTCCAGTCTAGGGAATATACCTTGGGAAAACTGAAAATCAATAAGACAGAGCCACCCCAAAATTTAGGGCTGCGCTGCTTACAAGGACCTCAACTTGGGTACACCTTAAATATCCCAGGAAATATAAAAATGGTTCAAAAAATTGTGGTACTTACGTACGATGGAATATCCCTCAGCCATGAAATCAATGACATAAGACCAGTAGCAGCAAAATGGGTGGATTCAGGTACGATGATTCTAAGTGAAATAAGGTACACAGAAAAAGAAACTTATCATAAGATATCACTTATGAAGATCCTGTAAACATGGCTACACTTGAACTGAGTTAGGAAAGAGAACAGTGTCTCACATTTAGAAAACATTCTTATGCCTGCTTAAGGGGGAAAGAGAGGTGGGGTGATGCATAAAACCAGAGTTTGATATAAGCACTGGTACCGCTCCAAAAACCAACTATGGAATAGACAAGACCTACACCTTCCTCAGTGAAAGGGACTCAAAACCCCATATTTCCCGCAGAGGAATATATCTGACTAGTAAGAATCTTAAAACCTATGTATTGATATGTCTCCGTAAGGGAATCAAGTGTGTCTAGACTGGCATAAACATGGCAGCGAGAATCAGCTCAAACCCACGATAAAAAGGAATTTCAAAAACAAAACAAAAAAACTGGGAAATTCTTTACAATTCCATCAGGTTCTCTGATGAAACCTGGAATGACCATATCTACAACGACAGCTGGATGTGGCATAAGGCTGGACACTTGGGACTGACAGGATTGGTGAGATTGGGTGAGCAAATGCAGACCCTTTAAAGCAATAATGCATGGCACCCATTCCATGGGTCCCAACTCTCCAGGTTGAAGGGAATATTACTACAGTTATAACATGTACGGGAAACCTAGAGAACGGACACACTGTGAATACGAAAGGTTTCTAAAACTCAACGAATAGTCCCTCTCCTGGTGCTCCGGTTTGACTTTCCATATGCTTTACTATCAACCTCCCAACTTGGAGAGACAGCCCCTTTAACCTCCTGGTTCGCACAGGTTTCCAATTTGGCAGAGGATGAAAGGGAAGAGGGAGAACCAATGAGAGAGTAGCTGTTAGGCATTTGGACGGGCACATATCACAGTAATTTCCCGGAAGGAAGAAGAATTAACCAAAGTCTCAGCCACCCACCGGGAACCAGTATAGGTCCTGAACCAAAATTTTGGACTTGCGGTCAGCTCACCAAAAACGAGTTGAAAAATGGAGCTAAGGGTCACAGCAATTCACAAACTGGGCGAGTAATAAAGACAACTATCGTCCAAAAATCTGTTGACGGAAGGCAATGAGGCGGACTTGAAAGTGAGCCAGAATAGCAAGAAACAGATTTCAAGAGGTACGTTGGAATCGCCTTTAAAGCACAGGAAGAGTGGCACAACTTCGACAATGATGCACTTGGCCAAAAAGGGCGTATGCGTTTTCTCCTGAATATATTCAGGTGAAAACCCATACGCCCTTTTTGGCCAAGCAAGCAAGCGGGCAATGCAAACCTGCACTACAAAGACGTATCACTTCCCACCGGTCAAAAGGGACATCCACAAAATGTGTAAAAACCAGAAAGGCAAGACAGGCCCTGGAGAACAGGGAACCTTGCTATGCTGATGGGCGGGATGTAAATTGCCAACTGCCTCTCTGGAGGAGTGCATTGTGTTCCCTAAAACACGTAAAGAACAGAGCTACAGAACCAAGGGCACTTCCAGTCTAGGGAATATACCTTGGGAAAACTGAAAATCAATAAGGCAGAGCCACCCCAAAATTTAGGGCTGCACTGCTTACAGGGACCTCAACTTGGGTACACCTTAAATATCCCAGGAAATATAAAAATGGTTCAAAAAATTGTGGTACTTACGTACGAAGGAATATCCCTCAGCCATGATATCAATGACATAAAACCAGTAGCAGCAAAATGGGTGGATTCAGGTACGATGATTCTAAGTGAAATAAGTCACAGAGAAAAAGAAACTTATCATAAGATATCACTTATGAAGATCCTGTAAACATGGATACACTTGAACTGAGTTAGGCAAGAGAACAGTGTCTCACATCTAGAAAACGCTCTTATGCCTACTTAAGGGGGAAGGAGAGGTGGGGTGATGCATAAAACCAGAGTTTGATATAAGCACAGGTACCGTTCCAAAAACCAACTATGGAATAGACAAGACCTACTCCTTCCTCAGTGAAAGGGACTCAAAACCCCATATTTCCCGCAGAGGAATATATCTGACTAGTAAGAATCTTAAAACCTATGTATTGATATGTCTCCGTAAGGGAATCAAGTGTGTATAGACAGGCATAAACATGGGATCGAGAATCAGCTCAAACACACGATAAAAAGGAATTTCAAAAACAAAACAAAAAAACTGGGAAATTCTTTACAGTTCCTTCAGGGTCTCTGATGAAACCTGGAATGACCCTATCTACAACGACAGCTGGATGTGGCATAAGGCTGGACACTTGGGACTGAGAGGATTGGTGAGATTGGGTGAGCAAATGCAGACCCTTTAAAGCAATAATGCATGGCACACATTACATGGGTCCCAACTCTCCAGGTTGAAGGGAATATTACTACAGCTATAACATGTACTGGAAACCTAGAGAACGAACACACTGTGAATACGAAAGGTTTCTAAAACTCAACGAATAGTCCCTCTCCTGGTGCTCCGGTTTGACTTTCCACCTGCTTTACTATCAACCTCCCAACTTGGAGAGACAGCCCCTTTAACCTCCTGGTTCGCACAGGTTGCCAATTTGGCAGAGGATGAAAGGGAAGAGGGAGAACCAATGAGAGAGTAGCTTTTAGGCATTTGGACGGGCACATATCACTGTAATTTCCCGGCAGGAAGAAGAATTAACCAAAGTCTCAGCCACCCACCGGGAACCAGTATAGGTCCTGAACCAAAATTTTGGACTTGCGGTCAGCTCACCAAAAACGAGTTGAAAAATGGAGCTCAGGGGCACAGCAATTCACAAACTGGCCGAGTAATAAAGGACAACTATCGTCCAAAAATCTGTTGAGGGAAGGCAACGAGGCGGACTTGAAAGCGAGGCAGAATAGCAGGAAACAGATTTCAAGAGGTACGTTGGAATCGCCTTTAAAGCACAGGAAGAGGGGCACAACTTCGACAATGATGCACTTGGCCAAAAAGGGCGTATGCGTTTTCTCCTGAATATATTCAGGAGAAAACGCACACGCCCTTTTTGGCCAAGCAAGCAAGCGGGCAATGCAAATCTGCACTACAAAGAAGTATCACTTCCCACCGGTCAAAAGGGACATCCACAAAATGTGTAAAAACCGGAAAGGCAAGACAGGCCCTGGAGAACTGGGAGCCTTGTTATGCTGATGGGCGGGATGTAAATGGCCAACTGCCTCTCTGGAGGAGTGCATTGTGTTCCCTAAAACATGTAAAGAAAAGAGCTACAGAACCAAGGGCACTTCCAGTCTAGGGAATATACCTTGGGAAAACTGAAAATCAATAAGGCAGAGCCAACCCAAAATTTAGGGCTGCACTGCTTACAGGGACCTCAACTTGGGTACACCTTAAATATCCCAGGAAATATAAAAATGGTTCAAAAAATTGTGGTACTTACGTACGAAGGAATATCCCTCAGCCATGATATCAATGACATAAAACCAGTAGCAGCAAAATGGGTGGATTCAGGTACGATGATTCTAAGTGAAATAAGTCACAGAGAAAAAGAAACTTATCATAAGATATCACTTATGAAGATCCTGTAAACATGGCTACACTTGAACTGAGTTAGGCAAGAGAACAGTGTCTCACATTTAGAAAACGCTCTTATGCCTACTTAAGGGGGAAGGAGAGGTGGGGTGATGCATAAAACCAGAGTTTGATATAAGCACAGGTACCGTTCCAAAAACCAACTATGGAATAGACAAGACCTACTCCTTCCTCAGTGAAAGGGACTCAAAACCCCATATTTCCCGCAGAGGAATATATCTGACTAGTAAGAATCTTAAAACCTATGTATTGATATGTCTCCGTAAGGGAATCAAGTGTGTATAGACAGGCATAAACATGGCATCGAGAATCAGCTCAAACACACGATAAAAAGGAATTTCAAAAACAAAACAAAAAAACTGGGAAATTCTTTACAGTTCCTTCAGGGTCTCTGATGAAACCTGGAATGACCCTATCTACAACGACAGCTGGATGTGGCATAAGGCTGGACACTTGGGACTGAGAGGATTGGTGAGATTGGGTGAGCAAATGCAGACCCTTTAAAGCAATAATGCATGGCACACATTACATGGGTCCCAACTCTCCAGGTTGAAGGGAATATTACTACAGCTATAACATGTACTGGAAACCTAGAGAACGAACACACTGTGAATACGAAAGGTTTCTAAAACTCAACGAATAGTCCCTCTCCTGGTGCTCCGGTTTGACTTTCCACCTGCTTTACTATCAACCTCCCAACTTGGAGAGACAGCCCCTTTAACCTCCTGGTTCGCACAGGTTGCCAATTTGGCAGAGGATGAAAGGGAAGAGGGAGAACCAATGAGAGAGTAGCTTTTAGGCATTTGGACGGGCACATATCACTGTAATTTCCCGGCAGGAAGAAGAATTAACCAAAGTCTCAGCCACCCACCGGGAACCAGTATAGGTCCTGAACCAAAATTTTGGACTTGCGGTCAGCTCACCAAAAACGAGTTGAAAAATGGAGCTCAGGGGCACAGCAATTCACAAACTGGCCGAGTAATAAAGGACAACTATCGTCCAAAAATCTGTTGAGGGAAGGCTACGAGGCGGACTTGAAAGCGAGGCAGAATAGCAGGAAACAGATTTCAAGAGGTACGTTGGAATCGCCTTTAAAGCACAGGAAGAGGGGCACAACTTCGACAATGATGCACTTGGCCAAAAAGGGCGTATGCGTTTTCTCCTGAATATATTCAGGAGAAAACGCACACGCCCTTTTTGGCCAAGCAAGCAAGCGGGCAATGCAAATCTGCACTACAAAGAAGTATCACTTCCCACCGGTCAAAAGGGACATCCACAAAATGTGTAAAAACCGGAAAGGCAAGACAGGCCCTGGAGAACTGGGAGCCTTGTTATGCTGATGGGCGGGATGTAAATGGCCAACTGCCTCTCTGGAGGAGTGCATTGTGTTCCCTAAAACATGTAAAGAACAGAGCTACAGAGCCAAGGGCACTTCAAGTCTAGGGAATATACCTTGGGAAAACTGAAGATCAATAAGACAGAGCCACCCCAAAATTTAGGGCTGCACTTCTTACAAGGACCTCAACTTGGGTACACCTTTAATATCCCAGGAAATATAAAAATGGTTCAAAAAATTGTGGGACTTACGTACGATGGAATATCCCTCAGCCATGAAATCAATGTCATAAGACCAGTAGCAGCAAAATGGGTGGATTCAGGTACGATGATTCTAAGTGAAATATGTCACACAGAAAAATAAACTTATCATAAGATATCACTTATGAAGATCCTGTAAACATGGCTACACTTGAACTGAGTTAGGAAAGAGAACAGTGTCTCACATTTAGAAAACACTCTTATGCCTGCTTAAGGGGGAAGGAGAGGTGGGGTGATGCATAAAACCAGAGTTTGATATAAGCACAGGTACCGTTCCAAAAACCAACTATGGAATAGACAAGACCTACACCTTCCTCAGTGAAAGGAACTCAAAACCCCATATTTCCCACAGAGGAATATATCTGACTAGTAAGAATCTTAAAACCTATGTATTGATATGTCTCCGTAAGGGAATCAAGTGTGTCTAGACTGGCATAAACATGGCAGCGAGAATCAGCTCAAACTCACGATAAAAAGGAATTTCAAAAACAAAACAAAAAAACTGGGAAATTCTTTACAATTCCATCAGGGTCTCTGATGAAACCTGGAATGACCCTATCTACAACGACAGCTGATGTGGCATAAGGCTGGACACTTGGGACTGACAGGATTGGTGAGATTGGGTGAGCAAATGCAGACCCTTTAAAGCAATAATGCATGGCACCCATTCCATGGGTCCCAACTCTCCAGGTTGAAGGGAATATTACTACAGTTATTACATGTACGGGAAACCTAGAGAACGGACACACTGTGAATACGAAAGGTTTCTAAACCTCAGCGAATAGTCCCTCTCCTGGTGCTCCGGTTTGACTTTCCATCTGATTTACTATCAACCTCCCAACTTGGAGAGACCGCCCCTTTAACCTCCTGGTTCGCACAGGTTGCCAATTTGGCAGAGGATGAAAGGGAAGAGGGAGAAACAATGAGAGAGTAGCTGTTAGGCATTTGGACGGGCACATATCACTGTAATTTCCCGGCAGGAAGAAGAATTAACCAAAGTCTCAGCCACCCACCGGGAACAAGTATAGGTCCTGAACCAAAATTTTGGACTTGCGGTCAGCTCACCAAAAACGAGTTGAAAAATGGAGCTCAGGGGCACAGCAATTCACACACTGGCCGAGTAATAAAGGACAACTATCGGCCAAAAATCTGTTGAGGGAAGGCAGCGAGGCGGACTTGAAAGCGAGGCAGAATAGCAGGAAACAGATTTCAAGAGGTACGTTGGAATCACCTTTAAAGCACAGGAAGAGGGGCACAACTTCGACAATGATGCACTTGGCCAAAAAGGGCGTATGCGTTTTCTCCTGAATATATTCAGGAGAAAAAGCATACGCCCTTTTTGGCCAAGCAAGCAATTGGGCAATGCAAATCTGCACTACAAAGAAGTATCACTTCCCAACGGTCAAAAGGGACATCCACAAAATGTGTAAAAACCAGAGAAGCAAGACAGGCCCTGGAGAACAGGGAGCCTTGTTATGCTGATGGGCGGGATGTAAATTGCCAACTGCCTCTCTGGAGGAGTGCATTTTGTTCCCTAAAACAAGCAAAGAACAGAGCTACAGAGCCAAGGGCACTTCCAGTCTAGGGAATATACCTTGGGAAAACTGAAAATCAATAAGACAGAGCCACCCCAAAATTTAGGGCTGCACTGCTTACAAGGACCTCAACTTGGGTACACCTTAAATATCCCAGGAAATATAAAATTGGTTCAAAAAATTGTGGTACTTACGTACGATGGAATATCCCTCAGCCATGAAATCAATGTCATAAGACCAGTAGCTGCAAAATGGGTGGATTCAGGTACGATGATTCTAAGTGAAATAAGTCACAGAGAAAAAGAATCTTATCATAAGATATCACTTATGAAGATCCTGTAAACATGGATACACTTGAACTGAGTTAGGAAAGAGAACAGTGTCTCACATTTAGAAAACACTCTTATGCCTGCTTAAGGGGGAAGTAGAGGTGGGGTGATGCATAAAACCAGAGTTTGATATAAGCACAGGTACCGTTCCAAAATCCAACAATGGAAGAGACAAGACCTACACCTGCCTCAGTGAAAGGGACTCAAAACCACATATTTCCCGCAGAGGAATATATCTGACTAGTAAGAATCTTAAAACCTATGTATTGATATGTCTCCATTATGGAATCAAGTGTGTCTAGACTAGCATAAACATGGCAGCGAGAATCACCTCAAACCCACTATAAAAAGGAATTTCAAAAACAAAACAAAAAAACTGGGAAATTCTTTACAATTCCTTCAGGGTCTCTGATGAAACCTGGAATGACCCTATCTACAATGACAGCTGGATGTGGCATAAGGAGGGACACTTGGGACTGAGACGATTGGTGAGATTGGGTGAGCAAAAGCAGACCCTTTAAAGCACAAACGCCTGACACCCATTCCAAGGGTCCCAACTCTCCAGGTTGAAGGGAACATTACTACAGCTATAACATGTACGAGAAACCTAGAGAACGGACACACTGTGAATACGAAAGGTTTCTAAAACTCAACGAATAGTCCCTCTCCTGGTGCTCCGGTTTGACTTCTGTCTGCTTTACTATCAACCTCCCAACTTGGAGAGACAGCCCCTTTAACCTCCTGGTTCACACAGGTTGCCAATTTGGCAGAGGATGAAAGGGAAGAGGGAGAACCAATGAGAGAGTAGCTGTTAGGCATTTGGACGGGCACATATCACTGTAATTTCCCGGCAGGAAGAAAAATTAACCAAAGTCTCAGCCACCCACCGGGAACCAGTATAGGTCCTGTACCAAAATTTTGGACTTGCGCTCAGCTCACCAAAAACGAGTTGAAAAATGGAGCTCAGGGGCACAGCAATTCACAAACTGGCCGAGTAATAAAGGAGAAGTATCGTCCAAAAATCTGTTAACGGAAGGCAACGCGGCAGACTTGAAAGCGAGGCAGAATAGCAGGAAACAGATTTCAAGATGTACGTTGGAATCGCCTTTAAAGCACAGGAAGAGGGGCACAACTTCGACAATGATGCACTTTGCCAAAAAGGGCGTATGCGTTATCTCCTGAATATATTCAGGAGAAAACGCATACGCCCTTTTTGGCCAAGCAAGCAAGCGGGCAATGCAAATCTGCACTACAAAGATGTATCACTTCCCACCGGTCAAAAGGGACATCCACAAAATGTGTAAAAACCAGAAAGGCAAGACAGGCCCTGGAGAACAGGGAGCCTTTCTATGCTGAAGGGCGGGATGTAAATTGCCAACTGCCTCTCTGCAGGAGTGCATTGTGTTCCCTAAAACAAGTAAACAACAGAGCTACAGAGCCAAGGGCACTTCCAGTCTAGGGAATATACCTTGGGAAAACTGGAAATCAATAAGACAGAGCCACCCCAAAATTTAGGGCTGCACTGCTTACAAAGACCTCAACTTGGGTACAACTTAAATATCCCAGGAAATATAAAAATGGTTCAAAAAATTGTGCTACTTACGTACAATGGAATATCCCTCAGGCATGAAATCAATGTCATAAGCCCAGTAGCAGCAAAATGGGTGGATTCAGGTACGATGATTCTAAGTGAAATAAGTCACAGAGAAAAAGAAACTTATCATAAGATATCACTTATGAAGATCCTGTAATCATGGCTACACTTGAACTGAGTTAGGAAAGAGAACAGTGTCTCACATTTAGTAAACACTCTTATGCCTGCTTAAGGGGGAAGGAGAGGTGGGGTGATGCATAAAACCAGAGTTTGATATAAGCACTGGTACCGTTCCAAAATCCAACTATGGAATAGACAAGACCTACACCTTTCTCAGTGAAAGGGACTCAAAACCCCATATTTCCCGCAGAGGAATATATCTGACTAGTAAGAATCTTAAAACCTATGTATTGATATGTCTCCATAAGGGAATCAAGTGTGTCTAGACTGGCATAAACATGGCAGCGAGAATCAGCTCAAACCCACTATAAAAAGGAATTTCAAAAACAAAACAAAAAAACTGGGAAATTCTTTACAATTCCTTCAGGGTCTCTGATGAAACCTGGAATGACCTTATCTACAACAACAGCTCGATATGGCATAAGGCTGGACACTTGGGACTGAGAGGATTTCTGAGATTGGGTGAGCAAATGCAGACCCTTTAAAGCAATAATGCATGGCACCCATTCCATGGGTCCCAACTCTCCAGGTTGAAGGGAATATTACTACAGCTATAACATGTACGAGATACCTAGAGAACGGACACACTGTGAATACGAAAGGTTTCTAAAACTCAAAGAATAGTCCCTCTCCTGGTGCTCCGGTTTGACTTCCATCTGCTTTACTATCAACCTCCCAACTTGGAGAGACAGCCCCTTTAACCTCCTGGTTCACACACGTTGCCAATTTGGCAGAGTATGAAAGGGAAGAGGGGAACCAATGAGAGAGTAGCTGTTAGGCATTTGGATGGGGACATATCACTGTAATTTCCCGGCAGGAAGAAGAATTAACCAAAGTCTCAGCCACCAACCGGGAACCAGTATAGGTCCTGAACCAAAATTTTGGACTTGCAGTCAGCTCAACAAAAACGAGTTGAAAAATGGAGCTCAGGGGCACAGCAATTCACAAACTGGCCGAGTAATAAAGGACAACTATCGTCCAAAAATCTGTTGAGGGAAGGCAACGAGGCGGACTTGAAAGCGAGGCAGAATAGCAGGAAACAGATTTCAAGAGGTACGTTGGAATCGCCTTTAAAGCACAGGAAGAGGGGCACAACTTCGACAATGATGCACTTGGCCAAAAAGTGCATATGCGTTTTCTCCTGAATATATTCAGGAGAAAACGCATACGTCCATTTTGGCCAAGCAAGCAAGCAGGCAATGCAAATCTGCACTACAAATATGTATCAATTCCCACCGGTCAAAAGGGACATCCACAAAATGTGTAAAAACCAGAAAGGCAAGACAGGCCCTGGAGAACAGGGAGCCTTGTTATGCTGATGGGCGGGATGTAAATTGCCAACTGCCTCTCTGGAGGAGTGCATTGTGTTCCCTAAAACAAGTAAACAACAGAGCTACAGAGCCAAGGGCACTTCCAGTCTAGGGAACATACCTTGAGAAAACTGGAAATCAATAAGACAGAGCCACCCCAAAATTTAGGGCTGCACTGCTTACAAGGACCTCAACTTGGGTACACCTTAAATATCCCAGGAAATATAAAAATGGTTCAAAAAATTGTGGTACTTATGTACGATGGAATATCCCTCAGCCATGAAATCAATGTCATAAGACCAGTAGCAGCAAAATGGGTGGATTCAGGTACGATGATTCTAAGTGAAATAAGTCACAGAGAAAAAGAAACTTATCATAAGATATCACTTATGAAGATCCTGTAAACATGGCTACACTTGAACTGAGTTAGGAAAGAGAACAGTGTCTCACATTTAGAAAACACTCTTATGCCTGCTTAAGGGGGAAGTAGAGGTGGGGTGATGCATAAAACCAGAGTTTGATATAAGCACAGGTACCGTTCCAAAAACCAACTATGGAATAGACAAGACCTACACCTTCCTCAGTGAAAGGGACTCACAACACCATATTTCCCGCAGAGGAATATATCTGACTAGTATGAATCTTAAAACCTATGTAATGATATGTCTCCGTTACGGAATCAAGTGTGTCTAGACTGGCATAAACATGGCAGCGAGAATCAGCTCAAACCCACTATAAAAAGGAATTTCAAAAACAAAACAAAAAAACTGGGAAATTCTTTACAATTCCTTCAGGGTCTCTGATGAAACCTGGAATGACCCTATCTACAACGACAGCTGGATGTGGCATAAGGAGGGACACTTGGGACTGAGACGATTGGTGAGATTGGGTGAGCAAATGCAGACCATTTAAAGCACAAGCGCCTGGCACCCATTCCATGGGTCCCAACTCCCCAGGTTGAAGGGAATATTACTACAGCTATAACATGTACGAGAAACCTAGAGAACGGACACACTGAAAACGAAAGGTTTCTAAAACTCAACGAATAGTCCCTCTCCTGGTGCTCCGGTTTGACTTCCATCTGCTTTACTATCAACCTCCCAACTTGCAGAGACAGCCCCTTTAACCTCCTGGTTCACACACGTTGACAATTTGGCAGAGGATGAAAGGGAAGAGGGAGAACCAATGAGAGAGTAGCTGTTAGGCATTTGGATGGGCACATATCACTGTAATTTCCCGGCAGGAAGAAGAATTAACCAAAGTCTCAGCCACCCACCAGGAACAAGTATAGGTCCTGAACCAAAATTTTGGACTTGCGCTCAGCTCACCAACAACGAGTTGAAAAATGGAGCTCAGGGGCACAGCAATTCACAAACTGGCCGAGTAATAAAGGACAAGTATCGTCCAAAAATCTGTTAACGGAAGGCAACGAGGCGGACTTGAAAGCGAGGCAGAATAGCAGGAAACAGATTTCAAGAGGTACTTTGGAATCACCTTTAAAGCACAGGAAGAGGGGCACAACTTCGACAATGATGCACTTGGCCAAAAAGGGCGTATGCGTTTTCTCCTGAATATATTCAGGAGAAAACGCATACGCCCTTTTTGGCCAAGCAAGCAAGCGGGCAATGCAAATCTGCACTACAAAGAAGTATCACTTCCCACCGGTCAAAAGGGACATCCACAAAATGTGTAAAAACCAGAGAGGCAAGACAGGACCTGGAGAACAGGGAGCCTTGTTATGCTGATGGGCGGGATATAAATTGCCAACTGCCTCTCTGGAGGAGTGCATTTTGTTCCCTAAAACAAGCAAAGAACAGAGCTACAGAGCCAAGGGCACTTCCAGTCTAGGGAATATACCTTGGGAAAACTGAAAATCAATAAGACAGAGCCACCCCAAAATTTAGGGCTGCACTGCTTACAAGGACCTCAACTTGGGTACACCTTAAATAAACCTGGAAATATAAAAATTGTTCAAAAAATTGTGGTACTTACGTACGATGGAATATCCCTCAGCCATGAAATCAATGTCATAAGACCAGTAGCAGCAAAATGGGTGGATTCAGGTACGATGATTCTAAGTGAAATAAGTCACAGAGAAAAAGAATCTTATCATAAGATATCACTTATGAAGATCCTGTAAACATGGCTACACTTGAACTGAGATAGGAAAGAGAACAGTGTCTCACATTGAGAAAACGCTCTTATGCCTGCTTAAGGGGGAAGGAGAGGTGGGGTGATGCATAAAACCAGAGTTTGATATAAGCACAGATACCGTTCCAAAAACCAACTATGGAATAGACAAGACCTACACCTTCCTCAGTGAAAGGGATTCAAAGCCCCATATTTCCCGCAGAGGAATATATCTGACTACTAAGAATCTTAAAACCTATGGATTGATATGTCTCCGTAAGGGAATCAAGTGTGTCTAGACTGGCATAAACATGGCAGCGAGAATCAGCTAAACCCACTATAAAAAGGAATTTCAAAAACAAAGCAAAAAGACTGGGAAATTCTTTACAATTCCTTCAGGGTCTCTGATGAAACCTGGAATGACCCTATCTACAATGACAGCTGGATGTGGCATAAGGCTGGACACTTGGGACTGAGAGGATTGGGGAGATTCGGTGAGCAAATGCAGAACCTTTACAGCACAAATGCCTGGCACCCATTCCATGGGTCCCAACTCTCCAGGTTGAAGGGAATATTACTATAGCTATAACATGTACCGGAAACCTAGAGAACGGACACACTGTGAATACGAAAGGTTTCTAAAACTCAACGAATAGTCCCTCTCCTGGTGCTCCGGTTTGACTTTCCATCTGCTTTACTATCAACCTCCCAACTTGGAGAGACAGCCCCTTTAACCTCGTGCTTCGCACAGGTTTCCAATTTGGCAGAGGATGAAAGGGAAGAGGGAGAACCAATGAGAGAGTAGCTGTTAGGCATTTGGACGGGCACATATCACTGTAATTTCCCGGCAGGAAGAAGAATTAACCAAAGTTTCAGCCACCAACCAGGAACCAGTATAGGTCCTGAACCAAAATTTTGGACTTGCGGACAGCTCACCAAAAACGAGTTGAAAAATGGAGCTCATGGGCACAGCAATTTACAAACTGCCCGAGTAATACAGGACAACTATCGTCCAAAAATCTGTTGAGGGAAGGCAACGAGGCGGACTTGAAAGCGAGGCAGAATAGCAGGAAACAGATTTCAGGAGGTACGTTGGAATCGCCTTTAAAGCACAGGAAGAGGGACACAACTTCGAATATGATGCACTTGGCCAAAAAGGGCGTATGCGTTTTTTCCTGAATATATTCAGGAGAAAACGCATACGCCCTTTTTGGCCAAGCAAGCAAGCGGGCAATGCAAATCTGCACTATAAAGAAGTATCACTTCCAACCAGTCAAAAGGGACATCCACAAAATGTGTAAAAACCAGAAAGGTAAGACAGGCACTGGAGAACAGGGAGCCTTGTTATGCTGATGGGCGGGATGTAAATTGCCAACTGCCTCTCTGTAGGAGTGCATTGTGTTCCCTAAAACAAGTAAACAACAGAGCTACAGAGCCAAGGGCAATTCCAGTCTTGGGAATATACCTTGGGAAAACTGAAATTCAATAAGACAGAGCCACCCAAAAATTTAGGGCTGCACTGCTTACAAGGACCTCAACTTGGGTACACCTTAAATATCGCAGGAAATATAAAAACGGTTCAAAAAATTGTGGTACTTACGTACGATGGAATATCCCTCAGCCATGAAATCAATGTCATAAGACCAGTAGCAGCAAAATGGGTGGATTAAGGTACGATGATTCTAAGTGAAATAAGTCACAGAGAAAAAGAAACGTATCATAAGATATCACTTATGAAGATCCTGTAAACATGGCTACTCTTGAACTGAGTTAGGAAAGAGAACAGTGTCTCACATTTAGAAAACAATCTTATGCCTGCTTAAGGGGGAAGGAGAGGTGGGATGATGCATAAAACCAGAGTTTGATATAAGCACAGGTACCGTTCCAAAAACCAACTATGGAATAGACAAGACCTACACCTTCCTCAGTGAAAGGGACTCAAAACCCCATATTTCCCCCAGAGGAATATATCTGACTAGTAAGAATCTTAAAACCTATGTATTGATATGTCTCCGTAAGGGAATCAAGTGTGTCTAGACTGGCATAAACATGGCAGCGAGAGTCAGCTCTAACCCACTATAAAAAGGAATTTCAAAAATAAAACAAAAAAACTGGGAAATTCTTTACAATTCCTTCAGGGTCTCTGATGAAACCTGGAATGACCCTATCTACAATGACAGCTGGATGTGGCATAAGGCTGGACACTTGGGACTGAGAGGATTGGTGAGATTGGGTGAGCAAATGCAGACCCTTTAAAGCACAAATGCCTGGCACCCATTCCATGGGTCCCAACTCTCCAGGTTGAAGGGAATATTACTACAGCTATAACATGTACGGGAAACCTAGAGAACGGACACACTGTGAATATGAAAGGTTTCTAAAACTCAACGAATAGTCCCTCTCCTGGTGCTCCGGTTTGACTTTCCATCTGCTTTACTATCAACCTCCCAACTTGGAGAGACAGCCCCTTTAACCTCCTGGTGCGCACAGGTGGCCAATTTGGTAGAGGATGAAAGGGAAGAGGGAGAACCAATGAGAGAGTAGCTGTTAGGCATTTGGGCGGGCACATGTCACTGTAATTTCCCGGCAGGAAGAAGAATTAACCAAAGTCTCAGCCACCCACCGGGAACCAGTATAGGTCCTGAACCAAAATTTTGGACTTGCGGTCAGCTCACCACAAACGAGTTGAAAAATGGAGCTCAGGGGCACAGCAATTCACAAACTGGCCGAGTAATAAAGGAAAACTATCGTCCAAAAATCTGTTGAGGGAAGGCAACGAGGCGGACTTGAAAGCGAGGCAGAATAGCAGGAAACAGATTTCAAGAGGTACATTGGAATCGCCTTTAAAGCACAGGAAGAGGGACACAACTTCGAATATGATGCACTTGGCCAAAAAGGGCGTATGCGTTTCCTCCTGAATATATTCAGGAGAAAACGCATACACCCTTTTTGGCCAAGCAAGCAAGCGGGCAATGCAAATCTGCACTACAAAGAAGTATCACTTCCCACCGGTCAAAAGGGACATCCACAAAATGTGTAAAAACCAGAAAGGCAGGACAGGCCCTGGAGAACAGGGAGCCTTGTTATGCTGATGGGCGGGATGTAAATTGCCAACTGCCTCTCTGGAGGTGTGCATTGTATTCCCTAAAACAAGTAAAGAACAGAGCTACAGAGCCAAGGGCAATTCCAGTCTAGGGAATATACCTTGGGAAAACTGAAAATCAATAAGACAGAGCCACCCCAAAATTTAGGGCTGCACTGCTTACAAGAACCTCAACTTGGGTACACCTTAAATAAACCTGGAAATATAAAAATTGTTCAAAAAATTGTGGTACTTACGTACGATGGAATATCCCTCAGCCATGAAGTCAATGTCATAAGACCAGTAGCAGCAAAATGGGTGGATTCAGGTATGATGATTCTAAGTGAAATAAGTTACACAGAAAATATAAACTTATCTTAAGATATCACTTATGAAGATTCTGTAAACATGGCTGCACTTGAACTGAGTTAGGAAAGAGAACAGTGTCTCACATTCAGAAAACACTCTTATGCCTGCTTAAGGGGGAAGGAGAGGTGGGGTGATGCATAAAACCAGCGTTTGATATAAGCACAGGTACCGTTCCAAAAACCAACTATGGAATTGACAAGACCTACACCTTCCTCAGTGAAAGGGACTCAAAACCCCATATTTCCCACAGAGGAATATATCTGACTAGTAAGAATCTTAAAACCTATGTATTGATATGTCTCCGTAAGGGAATCAGGTGTGTCTAGACTGGCATAAACATGGCAGCGAGAATCAGCTCAAACCCATTATAAAAAGGAATTTCAAAAACAAAACAAAAAAACTGGGAAATTCTTTACAATTCCTTCGGGGTCTCTGATGAAACCTGGAATGACCCTATCTAAAATAACAGCTGGATGTGGCATAAGGAGCGACACTTGGGACTAAGACGATTGGTGAGATTGGGTGAGCAAATGCAGACCCTTTAAAGAACAAATGCCTGGCAACCATTCCATGGGTCCCAACTCTCCATGTTGAAGGGAATATTACTACAGCTGTAACATGTACAGGAAACCTAGAGAACAGAAACACTGTGAATACGAAAGGTTTCTAAAACTCAACGAATAATCCCTCTCTTGGTGCTCCGGTTTGACATTCCATCTGCTTTACTATCTACCTCCCAAATTGGAGAGACAGCCCCTTTAACCTCCTGGTTCGCACAGGTTTCCAATTTGGCAGAGGATGAAAGGGAAGAGGGAGAACCAATGAGAGAGTAGCTGTTAGGCATTTGGACGGGCATATATCACTGTAATTTCCCGGCAGGAAGAAGAATTAACCAAAGTCTCAGCCACCCACCGGGAACCAGTATAGGTCCTGAACCAAAATTTTGGACTTGCGGTCAGCTCACCAAAAACGAGTTGAAAAATGGAGCTCAGGGGCACAGCAATTCACAAACTGGCCGAGTAATAAAGAACAACTATCGTCCAAAAATCTGTTGAGGGAAGGCAACGAGGCGGACTTGAAAGCGAGGCAGAATAGCAGGAAACAGATTTCAGGAGGTACGTTGGAATCGCCTTTAAAGCACAGGAAGAGGGACACAACTTCGACAATGATGCACTTGGCCAAAAAGGGCGCATGCGTTTTCTCCCGAAATTATTCAGGAGAAAACGCATACGCCCTTTTTGGCCAAGCAAGCAAGCGGGCAATGCAAATCTGCCCTACAAAGAAGTATCACTTCCCACTGGTCAAAAGGGACATCCACAAAATGTGTAAAAACAAGAAAGGCAAGACAGGCCCTGGAAAAATGGGAGCCTTGTTATGCTGATGGGCGGGATGTAAATTGCCAACTGCCTCTCTGGAGGAGTGCATTGTGTTCCCTAAAACAAGTAAACAACAGAGCTACAGAGCCAAGGGCACTTCCAGTCTAGGGAATATACCTTGGGAAAACTGAAAATCAATAAGACAGAGCCACCCCAAAATTTAGGGCTGCACTGCTTACAAGGACCTCAACTTGGGTACACCTTAAATATCCCAGGAAATATAAAAATGGTTCAAAAAATTGTGGTACTTACGTACGATGGAATATCCCTCAGCCATGAAATCAATGGCATAAGACCAGTAGCAGCAAAATGGGTGGATTCAGGTACGATGATTCTAAGTGAAATAAGTCACACAGAAAAAGAAACTTATCATAAGATATCACTTATGAAGATCCTGTAAACATGGCTACACTTGAACTGAGTTAGGAAAGAGAACAGTGTCTCACATTTAGAAAACACTCTTATGCCTGCTTAAGGGGGAAGGAGAGGTGGGGTGATGCATAAAACCAGAGTTTGATATAAGCACAGGTACCGTTCCAAAAACCAACTATGGAATAGACAAGACCTACACCTTCTTCAGTGAAAGGGACTCAAAACCCCATATTTCCCGCAGAGGAATATATCTGACTAGTAAGAATCTTAAAACCTATGTATTGATATGTCTCCGTAAGGGAATCAAGTGTGTCTAGACGGGCATAAACATGGCAGCGAGAATCAGCTCAAACCCACTATAAAAAGGAATTTCAAAAACAAAACAAAAAAACTTGGACATTCTTTACAATTCCTTCAGGGTCTCTGATGAAACCTGGAATGACCATATCTACAACGACAGCTGGATGTGGCATAAGGCTGGACACTTGGGACTGAGAGGATTTCTGAGATTGGGTGAGCAAATGCAGACCCTTTAAAGCAATAATGCCTGGCACCCATTCCATGGGTCCCTACTCTCCATGTTGAAGGGAATATTACTACCGCTATAACATGTACGGGAAACCTAGAGAACGGACACAATGTGAATACGAAAGGTTTCTAAAACTCAACGAATAGTCCCTCTCCTGGCGCTCCGGTTTGACTTTCCATCTGCTTTACTATCAATCTCCCAACTTGGAGAGACAGCCCCTTTAACCTCCTGGTTCGCACAGGTTTCCAATTTGGCAGAGGATGAAAGGGAAGAGGGAGAATCAATGAGAGAGTAGCTGTTAGGCATTTGGACGGGCACATATCACTCTAACATCCCGGCAGGAGAAGAATTAACCAAAGACTCAACCCCCACCGGGAACCAGCATAGGTCCTGAACCAAAATTTTGGAATTGTGGTCAGCTCACCAAAAACGAGTTGAAAAATGGAGCTCAGGGGCACAGCAATTCACAAACTGGCCGAGTAATAAAGGACAACTATGGTCCAAAAATCTGTTGAGGGAAGGCAACGAGGCGGACTTGAAAGCGAGGCAGAATAGCAGGAAACAGATTTCAAGAGGTACGTTGGAATCGCCTTTAAAGCACAGGAAGAGGGGCACAACTTTGACAATGATGCACTTCGCAAAAAAGGGCGTATGCGTTTTCTCCTGAATATATTCAGGAGAAAACGCATACGCCCTTTTTGGCCAAGCAAGCAAGCGGGCAATGCAAATCTGCACTACAAAGAAGTATCACTTCCCACCGGTCAAAAGGGACATCCACAAAATGTGTAAAAACCAGAAAGGCAAGACAGGCCCTGCAGAACAGGGAGCCTTGTTATGTTGATGGGCGGGATGTAAATTGCCAACTGTCTCTCTGGAGGAGTGCATTGTGTTCCCTAAAACAAGTAAAGAACAGAGCTACAGAGCCAAGGGCACTTCCAGTCTAGGGAATATACCTTGGGAAAACTGAAAATCAATAAGACAGAGCCACCCCAAAATTTAGGGCTGCACTGCTTACAAGCACCTCAACTTGGGTACACCTTAAATATACCAGGAAATATAAAAATGGTTCAAAAAATTGTGGTACTTACGTACGATGGAATATCCCTCAGCCATGAAATCAATGTCATAATACCAGTAGCAGCAAAATGGGTGGATTCAGCTACGATGATTCTAAGTGAAATAAGTCACACAGAAAAAGAAACTTATCATAAGATATCACTTATGAAGATCCTGTAAACATGGCTACACTTGAACTGAGTTAGGAAAGAGAACAGTGTCTCACATTTAGAAAACACTCTTATGCCTGCTTAAGGGGGAAGGAGAGTTGGGTTGATGCATAAAACCAGAGTTTGATATAAGCACAGGTACCGTTCCAAAAACCAACTATGTAATAGACAAGACCTACACCTTCCTCAGTGAATGGGACTCAAAACCCCATATTTCCCGCACAGGAATATATCTGACTAGTAAGAATCTTAAAACCTATGTATTGATATGTCTCCGTAAGGGAATCAAGTGTGTCTAGACTGGCATAAACATGGCAGCGACAATCACCTAGAACCCACTAAAAAAAGGAATTTCAATAACAAAACAAAAAAACTTGGAAATTCTTTACAATTACTTCAGGGTCTCTGATGAAACCTGGAATGACCCTATCTACAACGACAGCTGGATGTGGCATAAGGCTGGACACTTGGGACTGAGAGGATTGGTGAGATTGGGTGAGCAAATGCAGACCCTTTAAAGCACAAAGGCCTGGCACCCATTCCATGGGTCCCAACTCTCCAGGTTGAAGGGAATATTCCTACAGCTTTAACATGTACGGGAAACCTAGAGAACGGACACACTGTGAATACGAAAGGTTTCTAAAACTCAACGAATAGTCCCTCTCCTGGTGCTCCGGTTTGACTTTCCGTCTGCTTTACTATCAATCTCCCAACTTGGAGAGACAGCCCCTTTAAACTCCTGGTTCGCACAGGTTGCCAATTTGGTAGAGGATGAAAGGGAAGAGGGAGAACCAATGAGAGAGTAGCTGTTAGGCATTTGGACGGGCACATATCACTGTAATTTCCCGGCAGGAAGAAGAATTAACCAAAGTCTCAGCAAACCACTGGGAACCAGTATAGGACCTGAACCAAAATTTTGGACTTGCGGTCATCTCACCAAACACGAGTTGAAAAATGGAGCTCAGGGGCACAGCAATTCACAAACTGGCCGAGTAATAAAGGACAACTATCGTCCAAAAATCTGTTGAGGCAAGGGAACGAGGCGGACTTGAAAGCGAGGCAGAATAGCAGGAAACAGATTTCAAGAGGTACGTTGGAATCGCCTTTAAAGCACAGGAAGAGGGGCACAACTTCGACAATGATGCACTTGGCCGAAAAGGGCGTATGCGTTTTCTCCTGAATATATTCAGGAGAAAACGCATACGCCCTTTTTGGCCAAGCAAGCAAGCGGGCAATGCAAATCTGCACTACAAAGAAGTATCACTTCCCACCGGTCAAAAGGGACATCTACAAAATGTGTAAAAACCAGAAAGGCAAGACAGGCCCTGGAGAACAGGGAGCTTTTTTATGCTGATGGGCGGGATGTAAATTGCCAACTGACTCTTTGGAGGAGTGCATTGTGTTCCCTAAAACAAGTAAACAACAGAGCTACAGAACCAAGGGCACTTCCAGTCTAGGGAATATACCTTGGGAAAACTGAAAATCAATAAGAGCCACCCCAAAATTTAGGGCTGCACTGCTTACAAGGACCTCAACTTGGGTACACCTTAAATATCCCAGGAAATATAAAAATGGTTCAAAAAATTGTGGTACTTACGTACGATGGAATATCCCTCAGCCATGAAATCAATGTCATAAGACCAGTAGCAGCAAAATGGGTGGATTCAGGTACGATGATTCTAAGTGAAATATGTCACAGAGAAAAAGAAACTTATCATAAGATATCACTTATGAAGATCCTGTAAACATGGCTACACTTGAACTGAGTTAGGAAAGAGAACAGTGTCTCACATTTAGAAAACACTCTTATGCCTGCTTAAGGGGGAAGGAGAGGTGGGGTGATGCATAAAACCAGAGTTTGATATAAGCACAGGTACCGTTCCAAAAACCAACTATGGAATAGACAAGACCTACACCTTCCTCAGTGAAAGGGACTCAAAACCCCATATTTCCCGCAGAGGAATATATCTGACTAGTAAGAATCTTAAAACCTATGTATTGATATGTCTCCGTAAGGGAATCAAGTGTGTCTAGACTGGCATAAACATGGCAGCGAGAATCAGCTCAAACCCACTATAAAAAGGAATTTCAAAAACAAAACAAAAAAACTGGGAAATTCTTTACAATTCCTTCAGGGTCTCTGATGAAACCTGGAATGACCCTATCTACAACGACAGCTGGTTGTGGCATAAGCCTGGACACTTGGGACTGAGAAGATTGGTGAGATTGGGTGAGCAAATGCAGACCCCTTAAAGTAATAATGCATGGCACCCATTCCATGGGTCCCAACTCTCCAGGTTGAAGGGCATATTACTACAGTTATAACATGTACGGGAAACCTAGAGAACGGACACACTGTGAATACGAAAGGTTTCTAAAACTCAACGAATAGTCCCTCTCCTGGTGCTCCAGTTTGACTTTCCATCTGCTTTACTATCAGCCTCCCAACTTGGAGAGACAGACCCTTTAACCTCCTGGTTCGCACACGTTTCCAATTTGGCAGAGGATGAAAGGGAAGAGGGAGAACCAATGAGAGAGTAGCTGTTAGGCATTTGGACGGGCACATATCACTGTAATTTCCCGGCAGGAAGAAGAATTAACCAAAGTCTCAGCAAACCACTGGGAACCAGTATAGGTCCTGAACCAAAATTTTGGACTTGCGGTCATCTCACCAAACACGAGTTGAAAAATGGAGCTCAGGGGCACAGCAATTCACAAACTGGCCGAGTAATAAAGGACAACTATCGTCCAAATATCTGTTGAGGGAAGGCAACGAGGCGGACTTGAAAGCGAGGCAGAATAGCAGGAAACAGATTTCAAGAGGTACGTTGGAATCGCCTTTAAAGCACAGGAAGAGGGGCACAACTTCGACAATGATGCACTTGGCCAAAAAGGGCGTATGCGTTTTCTCCTGAATATATTCAGGAGAAAACGCATACGCCCTTTTTGGCCAAGCAAGCAAGCGGGCAATGCAAATCTGCACTACAAAGAAGGATCACTTCCCACCGGTCAAAAGGGACATCCACAAAAGGTGCAAAAACCAGAAAGGCAAGACAGGTCCTGGAGAACAGGGAGCCTTGTTATGCTGATGGGCGGGATGTAAATTGCCAACTGCCTCTCTGGAGGAGTGCATTGTGTTCCCTAAAACAAGTAAACAACAGAGCTACAGAACCAAGGGCACTTCCAGTCTAGGGAATATACCTTGGCAAAACTGAAAATCAATAAGGCAGAGCAAACACAAAATTTAGGGCTGCACTGCTTACAAGGACCTCAACTTGGGTACACCTTAAATATCCCAGGAAATATAAAAATGGTTCAAAAAATTGTGGTACTTACGTACGATGGAATATCCCTCAACCATGAAATCATGTCAAAAGACCAGTAGCAGCAAAATGGGTGGATTCAGCTACGATGATTCTATGTGAAATAAGTCACAGAGAAAAAGAAACTTATCATAAGATATCACTTATGAAGATCCTGTAAACATGGCTACACTTGAACTGAGTTAGGAAAGAGAACAGTGTCTCACATTTAGAAAACACTCTTATGCCTGCTTAAGGGGGAAGGAGAGTTGGGGTGATGCATAAAACCAGAGTTTGATATAAGCACAGGTACCGTTCCAAAAACCAACTATGGAATAGACAAGACCTACACCTTCCTCAGTGAAAGGGACTCAAAACCCCATATTTCCCACAGAGGAATATATCTGACTAGTAAGAATCTTAAAACCTATGTATTGATATGTCTCCATAAGGGAATCAAGTGTGTCTAGACTGGCATAAACATGGCATCGAGAATCAGCTCAAACCCACTATAAAAAGGAATTTCAAAAACAAAACAAAAAAACTGGGAAATTCTTTACAATTCCTTCAGGGTCTCTGATGAAACCTGGAATGACCCTATCTACAACGACAGCTGGATATGGCATAAGGCTGGACACTTGGGACTGAGAGTATTGCTGAGATTGGGTGAGCAAATGCAGACCCCTTAAAGTAATAATGCATGGCACCCATTCCATGGGTCCCAACTCTCCAGGTTGAAGGGAATATTACTACAGTTATAACATGTACGGGAAACCTAGAGAATGGACACACTGTGAATACGAAAGGTTTCTAAAACTCAACGAATAGTCCCTCTCCTGGTGCTCCAGTTTGACTTTCCATCTGCTTTACTATCAGCCTCCCAACTTGGAGAGACAGCCCCTTTAACCTCCTAGTTCGCACACGTTTCCAATTTGGCAGAGGATGAAAGGGAAGAGGGAGAACCAATGAGAGAGTAGCTGTTAGGCATTTGGACGGGCATATATCACTGTAATTTCCCGGCAGGAAGAAGAATTAACCAAAGTCTCAGCCACCCACCGGGAACCAGTATAGGTCCTGAACCAAAATTTTGGACTTGCGGTCAGCTCACCAAACACGAGTTGAAAAATGGAGCTCAGGGGCACAGCAATTCACAAACTGGCCGAGTAATAAAGGACAACTATCGTCCAAAAATCTGTTGAGGGAAGGCAACGAGGCGGAATTGAAAGCGAGGCAGAATAGCAGGAAACAGATTTCAACAGGTACGTTTGAATCGCCTTTTAAGCACAGGAAGAGGGGCACAACTTCGACAATGATGCACTTGTCCAAAAAGGGTGTATGCGTGTTCTCCTGAATATATTCAGGAGAAAACGCCTACGCCCATTTTGGCCAAGCAAGCAAGCGGGCAATGCAAATCTGCACTACAAAGAAGTATCACTTCCCACCGGTCAAAAGGGACATCCACAAAATGTGTAAAAACCAGAAAGGCAAGACAGGCCCTTGAGAACAGGGTGCCTTGTTATGCTGATGGGCGGGATGTAAATTGACAGCTGCCTCTCTGGAGCAGTGCATTGGGTTCCCTAAAACAAGTAAACAACAGAGCTACAGAACCAAGGGCACTTCCAGTCTAGGGAATATTCCTTGGGAAAACTGAAAATCAATAAGACAGAGCCACCCCAAAATTTAGGGCTGCACTGCTTACAAGGACCTCAACTTGGGTACACCTTAAATATCCCTGGAAATATAAAAAAGGTTCAAAAAATTGTGGTACTTACGTACGATGGAATATCCCTCAGCCATGAAATCAATGTCATAAGACCAGTAGCAGCAAAATGGGTGGATTCAGGTACGATGATTCTAAGTGAAATAAGTCACACATAAAAAGAAACTTATCATAAGATATCACTTATGAAGATCCTGTAAACATGGCTACACTTGAACTGAGTTAGGAAAGAGAACAGTGTCTCACATTTAGAAAACACTCTTATGCCTGCTTAAGGGGGAAGGAGAGGTGGGGTGATGCATAAAACCAGAGTTTGATATAAGCACAGGTACCGTTCCAAAAACCATCTATGGAATAGAGAAGACCTACACCTTCCTCAGTGAAAGGGACTCAAAACACCATATTTCCCGCAGAGGAATATATCTGACTAGTAAGAATCTTAAAACCTATGTATTGATATGTCTCCGTTACGGAATCAAGTGTGTCTAGACTGGCATAAACATGGCAGCGAGAATCAGCTCAAACCCACTATAAAAAGGAATTTCAAAAACAAAACAAAAAAACTGGGAAATTCTTTACAATTCCTTCAGGGTCTCTGATGAAACCTGGAATGACCCTATCTACAATGACAGCTGGATGTGGCATAAGGAGGGACACTTGGGACTGAGACGATTGGTGAGATTGGTTGAGCAAATGCAGACCCTTTAAAGCACAAATGCCTGACACCCATTCCATGGGTCCCAACTCTCCAGGTTGAAGGGAATATTACTACAGCTATAATTTGTACGGGAAACCTAGAGAACGGACACACTGTGAATACGAAAGGTTTCTAAAACTCAACGAATAGTCCCTCTCCTGGTGCTCCGGTTTGACATTCCATCTGCTTCGCTATCAATCTCCCAACTTGGAGAGACAACCCCTTTAACCTCCTAGTTCGCACAGGTTTCCAATTTGGCAGAGGATGAAAGGGAAGAGGGAGAACCAATGAGAGAGTAGCTGTTAGGCATTTGGACGGGCACATATCACTGTACTTTCCCAGCAGGAAGAAGAATTAACCAAATTTTCAGCCACCCACCGGGAACCAGTATAGGTCCTGAACCTAAATGTTGGACTTGCGGTCAGCTCACTAAAATCGAGTTGAAAAATGGAGCTCAGGGGCACAGCTATTCACAAACTGGCCGAGTAATAAAGGAGAACAATCGTCCGAAAATCTGTTGAGGGAAGGCAACGAGGCGGACTTGAAAGCGAGGCAGAATAGCAGGAAACAGATTTCAAGAGGTACGTTGGAATCGCTTTTAAAGCACAGGAAGAGGGGCACAACTTCGACAATGATGCACTTGTCCAAAAACGGTGTATGCGTTTTCTCCTGAATATATTCAGGAGAAAACGCATACGCCCTTTTTGGCCAAGCAAGCAAGCGGGCAATGCAAATCTGCACTACAAAGAAGTATCACTTCCCACCGGTCAAAAGGGACATCCACAAAATGTGTAAAAACCAGAAAGGCAAGACAGGCCCTGGAGAACAGGGAGCCTTGTTATGCTGACGGGCGGGATGTAAATTGCCAACTGCCTCTCTGGAGGAGTGCATTGTGTTCCCTAAAACAAGTAAATAACAGAGCTACAGAGCCAAGGGCACTTCCAGTCTAGGGAATATACCTTGGGAAAACTGAAAATCAATAAGACAGAGCCACCCCAAAATTTAGGGCTGCACTGCATACAAGGACCTCAACTTGGGTACACCTTAATTACCCCAGGAAATATAAAAATGGTTCAAAAAATTGTGGTACTTACGTACGATGGAATATCCCTCAGCCATGAAATCATGTCATAAGACCAGTAGCAGTAAAATGGGTGGATTCAGGTACGATGATTCTATGTGAAATAAGTCACAGAGAAAAAGAAACTTATCATAAGATATCACTTATGAAGATCCTGTAAACATGGCTACACTTGAACTGAGTTAGGAAAGAGAACAGTGTCTCACATTTAGAAAACACTCTTATGCCTGCTTAAGGGGGAAGGAGAGGTGGGGTGATGCATAAAACCAGAGTTTGATATAAGCACAGGTACCGTTCCAAAAACCAACTATGGAATAGACAAGACCTACACCTTCCTCAGTGAAAGGGACTCAAAACTCCATATTTCCCGCAAAGGAATATATCTGACTAGTAAAAATCTTAAAATCTATGTATTGATATGTCTCCGTAAGGGAATCAAGTGTGTCTAGACAGGCATAAACCTGGCAGCGACAATCAGCTCAAACCCACTATAAAAAGGAATTTCAAAAACAAAACAAAAAACCTGGGAAATTCTTTAAAATTCCTTCAGGGTCTCTGATGAAACCTGGAATGACCCTATCTACAACGAAAGCTGGATGTAGCATAAGGAGGGACACTTGGGACTGAGACGATTGGTGACATTGGGTGAGCAAATGCAGACCCTTTAAAGCACAAATGCCTGGCACCCATTCCATGGGTCCCAACTCTCCAGGTTGAAGGGAATATTACTACAGCTATAACATGTACGGGAAACTTAGAGAATGGACACACTGTGAATACGAAAGGTTTCTAAAACTCAACGAATAGTCCCTCTGCTGGTGCTCCGGTTTGACTTTCCATCTGCTTTACTATCAACCTCCCAACTTGGAGAGACAGCCCCTTTAACCTCCTGGTTCGCACAGGTTGCCAATTTGGCAGAGGATGAAAGGGAAGAGGGAGAACCAATGAGAGAGTAGCTGTTAGGCATTTGGATGGGCACATATCACTCTAACTTCCCGGGAGGAAGAAGAATTAACCAAACTCTCAGCCCCCCACCAGGAACCAGCATAGTTCCTGAACCAAAATTTTGGACTTGAGGTCAGCTCACCAAAAACGAGTTGAAAAATGGAGCTCAGGGGCACAGCAATTCACAAACTGGCCAAGTAATAAAGGACAAGTATCGTCCAAAAATCTGTTGAGGGAAGGCAACGAGACGGACTTGAAAGCGAGGCAGAAGAGCAGGAAACGGATTTCAAGATGTAAGTTGGAATCGCCTTTAAGGCACAGGAAGAGGGGCACAACTTCGACAATGATGCACTTGGCCAAAAAGGGCGTATGCGTTTTCTCCTGAATATATTCAGGAGAAAACGCATACGCCCTTTTTGGTCAAGCAAGCAAGCGGGCAATGCAAATATGAACTACAAAGAAGTATCACTTCCCACCGGTCAAAAGGGACATCCACAAAATGTGTAAAAACCAGAAAGGCAAGGCAGGTCCTGGGGAACAGGGAGACTTGTTATGCTGATGGGCGGGATGTAAATTGCCAACTGCCTCTCTGGAGGAGTGCATTGTGTTCCCTAAAACAAGTAAACAACAGAGCTACAGAGCCAAGGGCACGTCCAGTCTAGGGAATATACCTTGGGAAAACTGAAAATCAATAAGACAGAGCCACCCCAAAATTTAGGGCTGCACTGCTTACAAGGACCTCAACTTGGGTACACCTTAAATATCCCAGGAAATATAAAAATGGTTCAAATTTGTGGTACTTACGTACGATGGAATATCCCTCAGTCATGAAATCAATGTCACAAGACCAGTAGCAGCAAAATGGGTGGATTCAGTTACGATGATTCTAAGTGAAATAAGTCACACAGAAAAAGAAACTTATCATAAGATATCACTTATGAAGATCCTGTAAACATGGCTACACTTGAACTGAGTTAGGAAAGAGAACAGTGTCTCACATTTAGAAAACACTCTTACGCCTGCTTAAGGGGGAAGGAGAGGTGGGGTGATGCATAAAACCAGAGTTTGATATAAGCACAGGTACCGTTCCAAAAACCAACTATGGAATAGACAAGACCTACACCTTCCTCAGTGAAAGGAACTCAAAACCCATATTTCCCACAGAGGAATATATCTGACTAGTAAGAATCTTAAAACCTATGTAATGAAATGTCTCCGTAAGGGAATCAAATATGTGTAGACTGGCATAAACATGGCAGCGAGAATCAGCTCAAACCCACTATAAAAAGGAATTTCAAAAACAAACCAATAAAACTGGGAAATTCTTTACAATTCCTTCAGTGTCTCTGATGAAACCTGGAATGACCCTATCTACAACGACAGCTGGATGTGGCATAAGGCTGGACACTTGGGACTGAGGGGATTGGTGAGATTGGGTGATCAAATGCAGACACTTCAAAGCAATAATGCATGGCACCCATTCCATGGGTCCCAACTCTCCAGGTTGTAGGGAATATTACTACAGTTATAACATGTACGGGAAACCAAGAGAACGGACACACTGTGAATACGAAAGGTTTCTAAAACTCAACGAATGGTCCCTCTCCTGGTGCTCCGGTTTGACTTTCCATCTGCTTTACTATCAATCTCCCAACTTGGAGAGAGAGCCCCTTTAACCTCCTGGTTCGCACAGGTTTCCAATTTGGCAGAGGATGAAAGGGTAGAGGGAGATCCAATGAGAGAGTAGCTGTTAGGCTTTTGGACGGGCACATATCACTCTAAATTCCCGGCAGGAAGAACAAGTAACCAAAGTTTCAGCCCCCCACCGGGAACCAGCTTAGGTCCTGAACCAAAATTTTGGACTTGCGATCAGCTCAGCAAAATCGAGTTGAAAAATGGAGCTCAGGGGCACAGCAATTCACAAACAGGCAGAGTAATAACGGACAATTATCGTCCAAAAATCTGTTGAGGGAAGGCAACGAGGTGGACTTGAAAGCGAGGCAGAATAGCAGGAAACAGATTTCAAGAGGTACGTTGGAATCGCCTTTAAAGCACAGGAAGAGGGGCACAACTACGACAATGATGCACTTGGCCAAAAAGGGCATATGCGTTTTCTCCTGAATATATTCAGGAGAAAACGCATACTCTATTTTTGGCCAAGCAAGCAAGCGGGCAATGCAAATCTGCACTACAAAGAAGTATCACTTCCCACCAGTCAAAAGCGACATCCACAAAATGTGTAAAATCCGGAAAGGCAAGACGGGCCCTGGAGAACAGGGAGCCTTGTTATGCTGATGGGCGGGATGTAAATTGCCAACTGCCTCTCTGGAGGAGTATATTGTGTTCCCTAAAACAAGTAAAGAACAGAGCTAAAGAGCCAAGAGCACTTCCAGTCTAGGGAATATACCTTGGGAATTCTGAATATCAATAAGACAGAGCCACCACAAAATTTAGGGCTGCACTGCTTACAAGGACCTCAACTTGGGTACACCTTAAATATCCCATGCAATATAAAAATGGTTCAAAAAATTGTGGTACTTACGTACGATGGAATATCCCTCAGCCATGAAATCAATGTCATAAGACCAGTAGCAGCAAAATGGGTGGATTCACGTACGATGATTCTAAGTGAAATAAGTCACAGAGAAAAAGAAATTTATCATAAGATATCACTTATGAAGATCCTGTAAACATGGCTACACTTGAACTGAGTTAGGAAAGAGAACAGTGTCTCACATGTAGAAAACAGTCTTATGCCTGCTTAAGGGGGAAGGAGAGGTGGGGTGATGCATAAAACTAGAGTTTGATATAAGCACAGGTACCGTTCCAAAAACCAACTATGGAATAGACAAGACCTACACCTTCCTCAGTGAAAGGGACTGAAAACCCCATATTTCCCGCAGAGGAATATATCTGACTAGTAAGAATCTTAAAACCTATGTATTGATATGTCTCCGTAAGGGAATCAAGTGTGTCTAGACTGTCATAAACATGGCAGCGAGAATCAGCTCAAACCCACTATAAAAAGGAATTTCAAAAACAAAACAAAAAAACTGGGAAATTCTTTACAATTCCTTCAGGGTCTCTGATGAAACCGGGAATGACCCTATCTACAATGACAGCTGGATGTGGCATAAGAGGGACACTTGGGACTGAGACGATTGGAGAGATTGGGTGAGCAAATGCAGACCCTTTAAAGCACAAATGCCTGGCACCCATTCCATGGGTCCCAACTCTCCAGGTTGAAGGGAATATTACTACAGCTATAACATGTAAGGGAAACCTAGAGAACGGACACACTGTGAATACGAAAGGTTTCTAAAACTCAACGAATAGTCCCCCTCCTGGTGCTCCGGTTTGACTTTCCATCTGCTTTACTATCAACCTCCCAACTTGGAGAGACAGCCCCTTTAACCTCCTGGTTCGCACAGGTGGCCAATTTGGCAGAGGATGAAAGGGAAGAGGGAGAAACAATGAGAGAGTAGCTGTTAGGCTTTTGGACGGGCACATATCACTCAAATTTCCCGTCAGGAAGAAGAATTAACCAAAGTCTCAGCCACACACCGGGAACCAGTATAGGTCCTGAACCAAAATTTTGGACTTGCTGTCCGCTCACAAAAAACGAGTTGAAAAATGGAGCTCAGGGGCACAGCAATTCAAAAACTGGCCGAGTAATAAAGGACAACTATCGTCCAAAAACCTGTTGAGGGAAGGCAACGAGGAGGACTTGAAAGCGAGGCAGAATAGCAGGAAACGGATTTCAAGAGGTACGTTGGAATCGCCTTTAAAGCACAGGAAGAGAGGCACAACTTCGACAATGATGCACTTGGCCAAAAAGGGCGTATGTGTTTTCTCCTGAATATATTCAGGAGAAAACGCATATGCCCTTTTTGGCCAAGCAAGCAAGCGGGCAATGCAAATCTGCACTACAAAGAAGTATCACTTCCCACCGGTCAAAAGGGACATCCACAAAATGTGTAAAAACTAGATAGGCAAGACAGGCCCTGGAGAACAGGGAGCCTTGTTATGCTGATGGGCGGGATGTAAATTTCCAACTGCCTCTCTGGAGGAGTGCATTGTGTTCCCTAAAACAAGTAAACAACAGAGCTACAGAGCCAAGGGCACATCCAGTCTAGGGAATATACCTTGGGAAAACTGAAAATCAATAAGACAGAGCCACCCCAAAATTTAGGGCTGCACTGCTTACAAGGACCTCAACTTGGGTACACCTTAAATATCCCAGGAAATATAAAAATGGTTCAAAAAATTGTGAGACTTACGTACGATGAAATATCCCTCAGCCATAAAATCAATGTCATTAGACCAGTAGCAGCAAAATGGGTGGATTCAGGTACGATGATTCTACGTGATATAAGTCACACAGATAAAGAAACTTATCATAAGGTATCACTTATGAAGATCCTATAAACATGGCTAAACTTGAACTGCGTTAGGAAAGGGAAGAGTGTCTCACATTTAGAAAACACTCTTATGCCTGCTTAAGGGGGAAGGAGAGGTGGGGTGATGCATAAAACCAGAGTTTGGTATAAGCACAGGTACCGTTCCAAAAACCAACTATGGAATAGACAAGACCTACACCTTCCTCAGTGAAAGGGACTCAAAACCCCATATTTCCCGCAGAGGAATATATCTGACTAGTAAGAATCTTAAAACCTATGTATTGATATGTCTGCGTAAGGGAATCAAGTGTGTCTAGACTGGCATAAACATGGCAGCGAGAATCAGCTCAAACCCACTATAAAAAGGAATTGCAAAAACAAAACAACTGGGAAATTCTTTACAATTCCTTCAGGGTCTCTGATGAAACCTGGAATGACCCTATCTACAACGACAGCTGGATGTGGCATAAGGCTGGACACTTGGGACTGAGAGGATTGGTGAGATTGTGTGAGCAAATGCAGTCCCTTTAAAGCACAAATGCCTGGCACCCATTCCATGGGTCCCAACTCTCCAGGTTGAAGGGAATATTACTACAGCTATAACATGTACGGGAAACCTAGAGAATGGACCCACTGTGAATACGAAATGTTTCTAAAACTCAACGAATAGTCCCTCTCCTGGTGCTCCGGTTTGACTTTCCATCTGCTTTACTATCAACCTCCCATATTGGAGACACAGCCCCTTTAACCTCCTGGTTCGCACAGGTTTCCAATTTGGCAGAGGATGAAAGGGAAGAGGGAGAACCAATGAGAGAGTAGCTGTTAGGCATTTGGACGGGCACATATCACTCAAATTTCCCGGCAGGAAGAAGAATTAACCAAAGTCTCAGCCCCCCACTGGGAACCAGCATAGGTCCTGAACCAAAATTTTGGACTTGCGGTCCGCTCACAAAAAACGAGTTGAAAAATGGAGCTCAGGGGCACAGCAATTCACAAACTGGCCGAGTAATAAAGGACAACCATCGTCCAAAAATCTGTTAAGGGAAGGCAACGAGGCGTACTTGAAAGCGAGGCAGAATAGCAGGAAACAGATTTCAAGAGGTAGGTTGGAATCTCTTTTAAAGCACAGGAAGAGGGGCAAAACTTCGACAATGATGCACTTGGCCAAAAAGGGCGTATGCGTTTTCTCCTGAATATATTCAGGAGAAAACGCATACGCCCTTTTTGGCCAAGCAAGCAAGCGGGCAATGCAAATCTGCACTGCAAAGAAGTATCACTTCCCACCGGTCAAAAGGGACATCCACAAAATGTGTAAAAACCAGAAAGGCAAGACAGGCCCTGGAGAACAGGGAGCCTTGTTATCCTGATGGGCGGGATGTACACTGACAACTGCCTCTCTGGAGGAGTGCATTGTGTTCCCTAAAACAAGTAAACAACAGAGCTACAGAGCCAAGGGCACGTCCAGTCTAGGGAATATACCTTGGGAAAACTGAAAATCAATAAGACAGAGCCACCCCAAAATTTAGGGCTGCACTGCTTTCAAGGACCTCAACTTGGGTACACCTTAAATATCCCAGGAAATATATAAATGGTTCAAAAAATTGTGGTACTTACATATGATGGAATATCCCTTAGCCATGAAATCAATGTCATAAGACCAGTAGCAGCAAAATGGGTGGATTCAGGTACGATGATTCTAAGTGAAATAAGTCACACAGAAAAAGAAACTTATCATAAGATATCACTTATGAAGATCCTGTAAACATGGCTACACTTGAACTGAGTTAGGAAAGAGAGCAGTGTCTCACATTTAGAAAACACTCTTATGCCTGCTTAAGGGGGAAGGAGAGGTGGGGTGATGCATAAAAACAGAGTTTGATATAAGCACAGGTACCGTTCCAAGAACCAACTATGGAATAGACAAGAACTACTCCTTCCTCAGTGAAAGGGACTCAAAACCCCATATTTCCCGAAGAGGAATATATCTGACTAGTAAGAATCTTAAAACCTATGTATTGGTATGTCTCTGTAAGGGTATCAAGTGTGTCTAGACTGGCATAAACATGGCAGCGAGAATCAGCTCAAACCCACTATAAAAAGGAATTTTAAAAACAAAACAAAAAAACTGGGAAATTCTTTACAATTCCTTCAGGGTCTCTGATGAAACCTGGAATGAACCTATCTACAACGACAGCTGGATGTGGCATAAGGCTGGACACTTGGGACTGAGAGGATTGGTGAGATTCGGTGAGCAAATGCAGAAACTTTAAAGCACAAATGCCTGGCACCCATTCCATGGGTCCCAACTCTCCAGTTTGAAGGGTATATTACTACAGCTATAACATGTACGGGAAACCTAGAGAACGGACCCACAGTGAATACGAAAGGTTTCTAAAACTCAACGAATAGTCCCTCTCCTGGTGCTCCGGTTTGACTTTCCATCTGCTTTACTATCAATCTCCCAACTTGGAGAGACAGACCATTTAACCTCCTGGTTCGCACAGGTTTCCAATTTGGCAGAGGATGAAAGTGAAGAGGGAGAACCAATAAGAGAGTAGCTGTTAGGCATTTGGACGGGCACATATCACCCTAACTTACAGCAGGATGAAGAATTAACCAAAGTCTCAGCCCCCCACCGGGAACCAGTATATGTCCTGAACCAAAATTTTGGACTTGCGGTCAGCTCAGCAAAAACGAGTTGAAAAATGGAGCTCTGGGGCACAGTAATTCACAAACTGGCCGTGTAATAAAGGACAACTATCGTCCAAAAATCTGTTGAGGGTAGGCAACGAGGCGGACTTGAAAGCGAGGCAGAATAGCAGGAAACAGATTTCAAGAGGTACGTTGGAATCGCCTTTAAAGCACAGGAAGAGGGGCACAACTTTGACAATGATGCACTTGGCCAAAAAGGGCGTATGCGTTTTCTCCTGAATATATTCAGGAGAAAACGCATACGCCCTTTTTGGCCAAGCAAGCAAGCGGGCAATGCAAATCTGCGCTACAAAGAAGTATCACTTCCCACTGGTCAAAAGGGACATCCACAAAATATGTAAAAACAAGAAAGGCAAGACAGGCCCGGGAGAACAGGGAGCCTTGTTATGCTGATGGGCGGGAGGTAAATTGCCAACTGCCTCTCTGGAGGAGTACATTGTGTTCCCTAAAACAAGTAAAGAACAGAGCTACAGAGCCAAGGGCACTTCCAGTCTAGGGAATATACCTTGGGAAAACTGAATATCAATAAGACAGAGCCACCCCAAAATTTAGGGCTGCACTGCTTACAAGGACCTCAACTTGGGTACACCTTAAATATCCCAGGAAATATAAAAATGGTTCAAAAAATTGTGGTACTTACGTACGATGGAATATCCCTCAGCCATGAAATCAATGTCATAAGACCAGTAGCTGCAAAATGGGTGGATTCAGGTACGATGATTCTAAGTGAAATAAGTCACACAGAAAAAGAAACTTATCATAAGATATCACTTATGAAGATCCTGTAAACATGGCTACACTTGAACTGAGTTAGGAAAGAGGACAGAGTCTCACATTTAGAAAACACTCTTATGCCTGCTTAAGGGGGAAGGAGAGGTGGGGTGATGCATAAAACCAGAGTTTGATATAAGCACAGGTACCGTTCCAAAAACCAACTATGGAATAGACAAGACCTACACCTTCCTCAGTGAAAGGGACTCAAAACCCCATATTTCCCGCAGAGGAATATATCTGACTCGTAAGAATCTTAAAACCTATGTATTGATATGTCTCCGTAAGGGAATCAAGTGTTTCTAGACTGGCATAAAAATGGCAGCGAGAATCAGCTCAAACCCACTATAAAAAGAATTTCAAAAACAAAACAGAAAAATGGGAAACTCTTTAAAATTCCTTCAGGGTCTCTGATGAAACCTGGAATGACCCTATCTACAACGACAGCTGAATGTGGCATAAGGCTGGACACTTGGGACTGAGAGGATTGGTGAGATTGGGTGAGCAAATGCAGACACTTTAAAGCAATAATGCATGGTACCCATTCCATGGGTCCCAACTCTCCAGGTTGAAGGGAATATTACTACAGTTATAACATGTACGGGAAACCTAGAGAACGGACACACTGTGAATACGAAAGGTTTCTAAAACTCAACGAATAGTCCCTCTCCAGGTGCTCCGGTATGACTTTCCATCTGCTTTACTATCAACCTCCCAACTTGGAGAGACAGACCCTTTAACCTCCTGGTTCACACAGGTTGCCAATTTGGCAGAGGATGAAAGGGAATACGGAGAACCAATGAGAGAGTAGCTGTTAGGCATTTGGACGGGCACATATCACTGTAATTTCCCGGCAGTAAGGAGAATTAACCAAAGTCTCAGCCCCCCACCGGGAACCAGCATAGGTCCTGAACCAAAATTTTGGACTTGCGGTCAGCTCACCAAAAACGAGTTGAAAAATGGAGCTCAGGGGCACAGCCATTCACAAACTGGCCGAGTAATAAAGGACAACTATCGTCCAAAAATCTGTGAGGGAAGGCAACGAAGCGGACTTGAAAGCGATGCAGAATAGCAGGAAACAGATTTCACGAGGTACGTGGGAATCGCCTTTAAAGCACAGGAAGAGGGGCACAACTTCGACAATGATGCACTTGGCCAAAAAGGGCGTATGCGTTTTCTCCTGAATATATTCAGGAGAAAACGCATATGCCCTTTTCGGCCAAGCAAGCAAGCGGGCAATGCAAATCTGCACTACAAAGAAGTATCACTTCCCACCGGTCAAAAGGGACATCCACAAAATGTGTAAAAACCAGAAAGGCAAGACAGGCCCTGGAGAACAGGGAGCCTTGTTATGCTGATGGGCGGGATGTAAATTGCCAACTGCCTCTCTGGAGGAGTGCATTGTGTTCCCTAAACAAATAAAGAACAGAGCTACAGAGCCAAGGGCACTTCCAGTCTAGGGAATATACCTTGGGAAAACTGAAAATCAATAAGACAGAGCCACGCCAAAATTTATGGCTGCACTGCTTACAAGGACCTCAACTTGGGTACACCTTAAATATCCCAGGAAATATAAAAATGGTTCAAAAAATTGTGGTACTTACGTACGATGGAATATCCCTCAGCCATGAAATCAATGTAATAAGACCAGTAGCAGCAAAATGGGTGGATACAGGTACGATGATTCTAAGTGAAATAAGTCACAGAGAAAAAGAAACTTATCATAAGATAGATATCACTTATGGAGATCCTGTAAACATGGCTACACTTGAACAGAGTTAGGAAAGAGAACAGTGTCTCACATTTAGAAAACACTCTTATGCCTGCTTAAGGGGGAAGGAGATGTGGGGTGATGCATAAAACCAGAGCTTGATATAAGCACATGTACCGTTCCAAAAACCAACTATGGAATAGACAAGACCTACACCTTCCTCAGTGAAAGGGACTCAAGACCCCATATTTCCCGCAGAGAAATATATCTGAGTAGTAATAATCTTAAAACCTATGTATTGATATGTCTCCGTAAGGGAATCCAGTGTGTCTAGACTGGCATAAGCATGGCAGCGAGAATCAGCTCAAACCCACTATTAAAAGGAATTTCAAAAACAAAACAAAAAAACTGGGAAGTTCTTTACAATTCCTTCAGGGTCTCTGATGAAACCTGGAATGACACTATCTACAATGACAGCTGGATGTGGCATAAGGAGGGCCACTTGGGACTGAGAGGATTGGTGAGATTGGGTGAGCAAATGCAGACCCTTTAAAGCACAAATACCTGGCACCCATTCCACGGGTCCCATCTCTCCAGGTTGAAGGGAATATTACTACAGCTATAACATGTACGGGAAACCTAGAGAACGGACACACTGTGAATATGAAAGGTTTCTAAAACTCAACGAATAGTCCCTCTCCTGGTTCTCCGGTTTGACTTTCCATCTGCTTTACTATCTACCTCCCAACTTGGAGAGACAGCCCCTTTAACCTCCTGGTTTGCACAGGTGGCCAATTTGGCAGAGGATGAAAGGGAAGAGGGAGAACCAATGAGAGAGTAGCTGTTAGGCATTTGGACGGGCACATATCACTGTAATTTCCGGGCAAGAAGAAGAATTAACCAAAGTCTCAGCCACCCACCGGGAACCAGTATAGGTACTGAACAAAAATTTTGGACTTGCGGTCAGCTCACCAAAAACGAGTTGAAAAATGGAGCTCAGGGGCACAGCAATTCACAAACTGGCCGAGTAATAAAGGACAACTATCGTCCAAAAATCTTTTGAGGGAAGGCAACGAGGCGGACTTGAAACCGAGGCAGAATAACAGGAAACAGATTTCAAGAGGTACGTTGGAATCGCCTTTAAAGCACAGGAAGAGGGACACAACTTCGACAATGATGAACTTGGCCAAAAAGGGCGTATGCGCTTTCTCCAGAATATATTCAGGAGAAAACGCATACGCACTTTTTGGCCAAGCAAGCAAGCGGGCAATGCGAATCTGCACTACAAAGAAGTATAACTTCCCTCCGGTCAAAAGGGTCATCCACAAAATGTGTAAAAACCAGAAAGGCAAGACAGGCCCTGGAGAACAGGGAGCCTTGTTATGCGGATGGGCGGGATGTAAATTGCCAACTGCCTCTCTGGAGGAGTGCATTGTGTTCCCTAAAACAAGTAAAGAACAGAGCATCAGAGCCAAGGGCACTTCCAGTCTAGGGAATATTCCTTGGGAAAACTGAAAATCAATAAGACAGAGCCACCCAAAAATTTAGGGCTGCACTGCTTACAAGGACCTCAACTTGGGTACACCTTAAATATCCCAGGAAATATAAAAATGGTTCAAAAAATTGTGGTACTTACGTACGATGGAATATCCCTCAGCCATGAAATCAATGTCATAAGACCAGTAGCAGCAAAATGGGTGGATTCAGGTATGATGATTCTAAGTGAAATAAGTCACACAGAAAAAGAAACTTATCATAAGATATCACTTATGAAGATCCTGTAAACATGGCTACACTTGAACTGATTTAGGAAAGGGAACAGAGTCTCACATTTAGAAAACACTCTTATGCCTGCTGAAGGGGGAAGGAGAGGTGGGGTGATGCATAAAACCAGAGTTTGATATAAGCACAGGTACTGTTCCAAAGGCCAACTATGGAATAGACAAGACCTACACCTTCCTCAGTGAAAGGGACTCAAAACCCCATATTTCCCGCAGAGGAATATATCTGACTAGTAAGTATCTTATATCCTATGTATTGATATGTCTCCGTAAGGGAATCAAGTGTGTCTAGACTGGCATAAACATGGCAGCGAGAATCAGCTCAAACCCACTATAAAAAGGAATTTCAAAAACAAAACAAAAAAACTGGGAAATTCTTTACAATTCCTTCAGGGTTTCTGATGAAGCCTGGAAGGACCCTATCTACAATGACAGCTGGATGTGGCATAAGGCTGGACACTTGGGACTGAGAGGATTGGTGAGATTGGGTGAGCAAATGCAGACCCTTTAAAGCACAAATGCCTGGCACCCATTCCATGGGTCCCAACTCTCCAGGTTGAAGGGAATATTACTACAGCTATAACATGTACGGGAAACCTAGAGAACGGACAAACTGTGAATACGAAAGGTTTCTAAAACTCAACGAATTGTCCCTCTCCTGGTGCTCCGGTTTGACTTTCCATCTGGTTCACTATCAACCTCCAAACTTGGAGAGACAGCCCGTTTAACCTCCTGGTTCGCACAGTTTGCCACTTTGGCAGAGGATGAAAGGGAAGAGGGAGAACCAATGAGAGAGTACCTGTTAGGCATTTCGACGGGCACATATCACTCTAATTTCTCGGCTCTAAGAAGAATTAACCAAAGTCTCAGCCCCCTAATGGGAACCAGCATAGGTCCTGAACCAAGATTTTGGACATGCGGTCAGCTCACAAAAAACGAGTTGTAAAATGGAGCTCAGGGGCACAGCAATGCACAAACTGGCAGAGTAATAAAGGACAACTATCGTCCAAAGATCTGTTAAGAGAAGGCAACGAGGCGGACTTGAAAGCGAGGCAGAATAGCAGGAAACAGATTTCAAGAGGTACGTTGGAATCGTCTTTCAAGCACAGGAAGAGGGGCACAACTTCGACAATGATGCACTTGGCCAAAAAGGGCGTATGCGTTTTCCCCTGAATATATTCAGGAGAAAACGCATACGCCCTTTTTGGCCAAGCAAGCAAGTGGGCAATGCAAATCTGCACTACAAAGAAGTATCACTTCCCACCGGTCAAAAGGGACATCCACAAAATGTGTAAAAACCAGAAAGGCAAGACAGGTCCTGGAGAACAGGGAGCCTTGTTATGCTGATGGGCGGGATGTAAACTGCCAACTGCCTCTCTGGAGGAGTATACTGTGTTCCCTAAAACAAGAAAACAACAGAGGTACAGAGCCAAGGGCACTTCCAGTCTAGGGAATATACCTTGGGAAAACTGAAAATCAATAAGACAGAGCCACCCCAAAATTTTGGGCTGCACTGCTTACAAGGACCTCAACTTGGGTACACCTTAAATATCCCAGGAAATATAAAAATGGTTTAAAAAATTGTGGTACTTACGTACGATGGAATATCCCTCAGACACGAAATCAATGTCATAGGACCAGTAGCAGCAAAATGGGTGGATTCAGCTACGATGATTCTAAGTGAAATAAGTCACACAGAAAAAGAAACTTATCATAAGATATCACTTATGAAGATCCTGTAAACATGGCTACACTTGAACTGAGTTAGGAAAGAGAACAGTGTCTAACATTTAGAAAACACTCTTATGCCTGCTTAAGGGGGAAGGAGAGGTGGGGTGATGCATAAAACCAGAGTTTGGTATAAGCACAGGTATCGTTCCAAAAACCAACTATGGAATAGACAAGACCTACACCTTCCTCAGTGAAAGGGACTCAAAACCCCATATTTCCCGCAGAGGAATATATCTGACTACTAAGAATCTTAAAACCTATGTATTGAAATGTCTCCGTAAGGGAATCAAGTGTGTCTAGACTGGCATAAACATAGCAGCGAGAATCAGCACAAACCCACTATAAAAAGGAATTGCAAAAACAAAACAAAAAAACTGGGAAATTCTTTACAATTCCTTCAGGGTCTCTGATGAAACCTGGAATGACCCTATCTACAATGACAGCTGGATGTGGCATAAGGCTGGACACTTGGGACTGAGAGGATTGGTGAGATTGGGTGAGCAAATGCAGACCCTTTAAAGCAATAATGCATGGCACCCATTCCATGGGTGCCTACTCAGAATGTTGAAGGGAATATTACTACAGTTATAACATGTACGGGAAACCTAGAGAACGGACACACTGTGAATACGAAAGGTTTCTAAAACTCAACGAATAGTCCCTCTCCTGGTGCTCCGGTTTGACTTTCCATCTGCTTTACCATCAATCTCCCAACTTGGAGAGACAGCCCCTTTAACCTCCTGGTTCCCACAGGTTTCCAATTTGGCAGAGGATGAAAGGGAAGAGGGAGAACCAATGAGAGAGTAGCTGTTAGGCATTTGGACGGGCACATATCACTCTAACTTCCCGGCAGGAAGATGAATTAACCAAAGTCTCAGCCACCCACCGGGAACCAGCATAGGTCCTGAACCAAAATTTTGGACTTGCGGTCAGCTCACCAAAAACGAGTTGAAAAATGGAGCTCAGGGTCACAGCAATGCACAAACTGGCAGAGTAATAAAGGACAACTATCGTCCAAAAATCTGTTGAGGGAAGGGAACGAGGCGGACTTGAAAGCGAGGCAAAATAGCATGAAACAGATTTCAAGAGGTACGTTGGAATCGCCTTTAAAGCACAGGAAGAGGGGCACAACTTCGACAATGATGCACTTGGCCAAAAAGGGCGTATGCGTTTTCTCCTGAATATATTCAGGAGAAAACGCATACGCCCTTTTTGGCCAAGCAAGCAAGCGGGCAATGCAAATCTGCACTACAAAGAAGTATCACTTCCCACCGGTCAAAAGGGACATCCACAAAATGTGTAAAAACCAGAGAGGCAAGACAGGCCCTGGAGAACAGGGAGCCTTGTTATGCTGATGGGCGGGATGTAAATTGCCAACTGCCTCTCTGGAGGAGTACATTGTGTTCCCTAAAACAAGTAAAGAACAGAGCTACAGAGCCAAGGGCACTTCCAATATAGGGAATATACCTTGGGAAAACTGAAAATCAATAAGACAGAGCCACCCCAAAATTTAGGGCTGCACTGCTTACAAGGACCTCAACTTGGGTACACCTTAAATATCCCAGGAAATATAAAAATGGTTCAAAAAATTGTGGTACTTACGTACGATGGAATATCCCTCAGCCATGAAATCAATGTCATAAGACCAGTAGCAGCAAAATGGGTGGATTCAGGTACGATGATTCTAAGTGAAATAAGTCTCACAGAAACAGAAACTTATCATAAGATATCACTTATGAAGATCCTGTAAACATGGCTACACTTGAACTGAGTTAGGAAAGAGAACAGTGTCTCACATTTAGAGAACACTCTTATGCCTGCTGAATGGGGGAGGAGAGGTGGGGTGATGCATTAAACCAGAGTTTGATATAAGCAGAGGTACCGTTCCAAAAACCAACTATGGAATAGCCAAGATCTACACCTTCCTCAGTGAAAGGGCCTCAAAACCCCATATTTCCCGCAGAGGAATATATCTGAATAGTAAGAATCTTAAAACCTATGTATTGATATGTCTCCGTACGGGAATCAAGTGTGTCTAGACTGGCATCAACATGGCAGCGAGAATCAGCTCAAACCCACTATAAAAAGGAATTTCAAAAACAAAACAAAAAAACTGGGAAATTCTTTACAATTCCTTCAGGGTCTCTGATGAAACCTGGAATGACCCTATCTACAACGACAGCTGGATGTGGCATAAGGCTGGACACTTGGGACTGAGAGGATTGGTGAGATTGGGTGAGCAAATGCAGACCCTTTAAAGCAATAATGCATGGCACCCATTCCATGGGTCCCAACTCTCCAGGTTGAAGGGAATATTACTACAGATATAACATGTACGGGAAACCTAGAGAACGGACACACTGTGAATACGAAAGGTTTCTAAAACTCAACGAATAGTCCCTCTCCTGGTGCTCCTGGTTGACTTTCCATCTGCTTTACTATCAATCTCCAAAGTTGGAGAGATAGCCCCTTTAACTTCCTCGTCCTCACACGTTTCCAATTTGGCAGAGGATGAAAGGGAAGAGGGAGAACCAATGAGAGAGTAGCTGTAAGGCATTTGGACGGGCACATATCACTCTAACTTCCCGGCAGGAAGAAGAATTAACCAAAGTCTCAGCCCCCCACCGGGAACCAGCATAGGTCCTGAACCAAAATTTTGGATTTGCGGTCAGCTCACAAAAAACGAGTTGAAAAATTGAGCTCACGGGCACAGCAATTCACAAACTGACCGAGTAATAAAGGACAACTATCGTGCAAAAATCTGTTAAGGGAAGGCAACGAGGCGGACTTGAAAGCGAGGCCGAATAGCAGGAAACAGATATCAAGAGGTACATTGGAATCGCCTTTAAAGCACAGGAAGAGGGGCACAACTTCGACAATGATGCACTTGGCCAAAAAGGGCGTATGTGTTTTCTCCTGAATATATTCAGGAGAAAACGCATACTCCCTTTTTGGCCAAGCAAGCAAGCGGGCAATGCAAATCTGCACTACAAAGAAGTATCACTTCCCACCGGTCAAAAGGGACATCCACAAAATATGTAAAAACCAGAAAGGCAAGACAGGCCCTGGAGAACAGGGAGCCTTGTTATGCTGACGGGCGGGATGTAACTTGCCAACTGCCTCTCTGGAGGAGTGCATTGTGTTCCCTAAAACAAGTAAACAACAGAGCTACAGAGCCAAGGGCACTTCCAGTCTAGGGAATATACCTTGGGAACACTGAAAATCAATAAGACAGAGCCACCCCAAAATTTAGGGCTGCACTGCTTACAAGGACCTCAACTTGGGTACACCTTAAATATCCCAGGAAATATAAAAATGGTTCAAAAAATTGTGGTACTTACGTACGATGGAATATCCCTCAGCCATGAAATCAATGTCATAAGACGAGTAGCAGCAAAATGCGTAGATTCAGGTACGATGATTCTAAGTGAAATAAGTCACAGAGAAAAAGAAACTTATCATAAGATATCACTTATGAAGATCCTGTAAACATGGCTACATTTGAACTGAGTTAGGAAAGAGAACAGAGTCTCACATTTAGAAAACACTCTTATGCCTGCTTAAGGGGGAAGGAGAGGTGGGGTGATGCATAAAACCAGAGTTTGATATAAGCACAGGTTCCGTTCCAAAAACCAACTATGGAATAGACAAGACCTACACCTTCCTCAGTGAAAGGGACTCAAAACCCCATATTTCCCGCAGAGGAATATATCTGACTAGTAAGAATCTTAAAACCTATGTATTGATATGTCTCCGTAAGGGAATCAAGTGTGTCTAGACTGTCATAAACATGGCAGCGAGAATCAGCTCAAACCCACTATAAAAAGGAATTTCAAAAACAGAAAAAAATAACTGGGATATTCTTTACAATTCCTTCAGGGTCTCTGATGAAACCTGGAATGACCCTATCTACAACGACAGCTGGATGTGGCATAAGGCTGGACACTTGGGACTGAGAGGATTGGTGACATTGGGTGAGCAAATGCAGACCCTTTAAAGCACAAATGCCTGGCACCCATTCCATGGGTCCCAACTCTCCAGGTTGAAGGGAATATTACTACAGCTATAACATGTACGGGAAACCTAGAGAACGGACACACTGTGAATACGAAAGGTTTCTAAAACTCAACGAAGAGTCCCTCTCCTGGTGCTCCGGTTTGACTTTCCATCTGCTTTACTATCAACCTCCCAAATTGGAGAGACAACCCCTTTAACCTCCTGTTCGCACAGGTTGCCAATTTGGCAGAGGATGAAAGGGAAGAGGGAGAACCAATGAGAGAGTAGCTGTTAGGCATTTGGACGGGCACATATCACTCTAAATTCCCGGCAGGAAGAAGAATTAACCAAAGTCTCAGCCACCCACCGGGAACCAGCATAGGTCCTGAACCAAAATTTTGGACATGCGGTCAGCTCACAAAAAACGAGTTGAAAAATGGAGCTCAGGGGCTCAGCAATTCACAAACTGGCTGCTTAATAAAGGACAATTATCATCCAAAAATCTGTTGAGGGAAGGCAACGAGGCGGACTTGAAAGCGAGGCAGAATAGCAGGAAACAGATTTCAAGAGGTACCTTGGAATTGCCTTTAAAGCACAGGAAGAGGGGCACATCTTCGACACTGATGCACTTGGGCAAAAAGGGTGTATGTGTTTTCTCCAGAATATATTCAGGAGAAAACACATACGCCCTATTTGGCCAAGCAAGCAAGCGGGCAATGCTAATCTGCACTACAAAGAAGTATCACTTCCCACCGGTCAAAAGGGACATCCACAAAATGTGTAAAAACCAGAAAGGCAAGACAGGTCCTGGAGAACAGGGAGCATTGTTATGCTGATGGGCGGGAAGTAATTTGCCAACTGCCTCTCTAGAGGAGTACATTGTGTTCCCTAAAACAAGTAAAGAACAGAGCTACAGAGCCAAGGGCACTTCCAGTGTAGGGAATATATCTTGGGAAAACTGAAAATCAATAAGACAGAGCCACCCCAAAATTTAGGGCTGCACTGCTTACAAGGACCTCAACTTGGGTACACCTTAAATATCCCAGGAAATATAAAAATGGTTCAAAAAATTGTGGTACTTACGTACGATGGAATATCCCTCAGCCATGAAATCAATGTCATAAGACCAGTAGCAGCAAAATGGGTGGATTCAGGTACGATGATTCTAAGTGAAATAAGTCACACAGAAAAAGAAACTTATCATAAGATATCACTTATGAAGATCCTGTAAACATGGCTACACTTGAACTGAGTTAGGAAAGAGAACAGTGTCTCACATTTAGAAAACACTCTTATGCCTGCTTAAGGGGGAAGGAGAGGTGGGGTGATGCATAAAACCAGAGTTTGATATAAGCACAGGTACCGTTCCAAAAACCAACTATGGAATAGACAAGACCTACACCTTCCTCAGTGAAAGGGACTCAAAACCCCATATTTCCCGCAGAGGAATATATCTGACTAGTAAGAATCTTAAAACCTATGTATTGATATGTCTCCGTAAGGGAATCAAGTGTGCCTAGACAGGCATAAACATGGCAGCGAGAATCAGCTCAAACCCACTATAAAAAGGAATTTCAAAAACAAAACAAAAAAACTGGGAAATTCTTTACAATTCCTTCAGGGTGTCTGATGAAACCTGGAATGACCCTATCTACAATGACAGCTGGATGTGGCATAAGGAGGGACACTTGAGACTGAGACGATTGGTGAGATTGTGTGAGAGAATGCAGACCCTTTAAAGCACAAATGCCAGGCACCCATTCCATGGCTCCCAACTCTCCAGGTTGAAGGGAATATTACTACAGCTATAACATGTATGGGAAACCTAGAGAACGGACCCACTGTGAATACGAAAGGATCCTAAAACTCAACGAATTGTCCCTCTCCTGGTGCTCTGGTTTGACTTTCCATCTGCTTTACTATCAACCTCCCAACTTGGAGAGACAGCCCCTTTAACCTCCTGGTTCGCACAGGTTGCCAATCTGGCAGAGGATGAAAGGGAAGAGGGAGAACCAAGGAGAGAGTAGCTGTTAGGCATTTGGACGGGCACATATCACTCTAATTTCTCGGCAGGAAGAAGAATTAACCAAAGTCTCAGCCACACACCGCGAACCAGCATAGATCCTGAACCAAAATTTTGGACATGCGGTCAGCTCACAAAAAACGAGTTGAAAAAAGAGCTCAGGGTCACAGCAATGCACAACCTGGCAGAGTAATAAAGGACAACTATCGTCCAAAAATCTGTTGAGGGAAGGCAATGAGGCGGACTTCAAAGCGAGGCAGAATAGCAGGAAACAGATTTCAAGAGGTACGTTGGAATCGCCTTTAAAGCACAGGAAGAGGGGCACAACTTCGACAATGATGCACTTGGCCAAAAAGGGCGTATGCGTTTTCTCCTGAATATATTCAGGAGAAAACGCATACGCCCTTTTTGGCCAAGCAAGCAAGCGGGCAATGCAAATCTCCACTACAAAGAAGTATCACTTCCCACCGGTCAAAAGGGACATCCACAAAATGTGTAAAAACCAGAAAGGCAAGACTTGTCCTGGAGAACAGGGAGCCTTGTTATGCTGATGGACGGGATGTAAATTGCCAACTGCCTCTCTGGAGGAGTGCATTGTGTTCCCTAAAACAAGTAAACAACAGAGCTACAGAGCCAAGGGCACTTCCAGTCTAGGGAATATACCTGGGAAAAACTGAAAATCAATAAGACAGAGCCAACCCAAAATTTTGGGCTGCACTGCTTACAAGGACCTCAACTTGGGTACACCTTAAATATCCCAGGAAATATAAAAATGGTTCAAAAAATTGTGGTACTTACGTAGGATGGAATATCCCTCAGCCATGAAATCAATGTCATAAGACCAGTAGCAGCAAAATGGGTGGATTCAGGTACGATGATTCTAAGTGAAATAAGTTACAAAGAAAAAGAAACTTATCATAAGTTATCACTTATGAAGATCCTGTAAACATGGCTACACTTGAACTGAGTTAGGAAAGAGAACAGTGTCTCACATTTAGAAAACACTCTTATGCCTGCTTAAGGGGGAAGGAGAGGTGGGGTGATGCATAAAACCAGAGTTTGATATAAGCACAGGTACCGTTCCAAAAACCAACTATGGAATAGACAAGACCTACACCTTCCTCAGTGAAAGGGACTCAAAACCCCATATTTCCCGCAGAGGAATATATCTGACTAGTAAGAATCTTAAAACCTATGTATTGATATGTCTCCGTAAGGGAATCAAGTGTGTCTAGAATGGCATAAATATGGCAGCGAGAATCAGCTCAAACCCACTATAAAAAGGAATTTCAAAAATAAAACAAAAAAACTGGGAAATTCTTTACAATTCCTTCAGGGTCTCTGATGAAACCTGAAATGACCCTATCTACAATGACAGCTGGATGTGGCATAAGGCTGGACACTTGGGACTGAGAGGATTGGTGAGATTGGGTGAGCAAATGCAGACCCTTTAAAGCAATAATGCATGGCACACATTCCATGGGTCCCAACTCTCCAGGTTGAAGGGAATATTACTACAGATATAACATGTACGGGAATCCTAGAGAACGGACACACTGTGAATACGAAAGGTTTCTAAAACTCAACGAATAGTCCCTCTCCTGGTGCTCTGGTTTGACTTTCCATCTGCTTTATTATCAACCTCCCAACTTGGAGAGACAGCCCCTTTAACCTCCTGGTTCGCACAGGTTGCCAATTTGGCATAGGATGAAAGCAAAGAGGGAGAATCAATGAGAGAGTAGCTGTTAGGCATTTGGACGGGCACATATCACTGTAATTTCCCAGCAGGAAGAAGAATTAACCGAAGTCTCAGCCACCCACCAGGAATCAGTATAGATCCTGAACCAAAATTTTGAACTTGCGGTCAGCTCACCAAAAACGAGTTGAGAAATGGAGCTCAGGGGCACAGCAATTCACAAACTGGCTGAGTAATAAAGGACAACTATCGTCCAAAAACCTGTTGAGGGAAGGCAATGAGGCAGACTTGAAAGCGAGGCAGAAGAGCAGGAAACAGATTTCAAGAGGTACGTTGGAATCGCCTTTAAAGCACAGGAAGAGGGGCACAACTTCGACAATGATGCACTTGGCCAAAAAGGGCGTATGCGTTTTCTCCTGAATATATTCAGGAGAAAACGCATACGCCCTTTTTGGCCAAGCAAGCAAGCGGGCAATGCAAATTTCCACTACAAAGAAGTATCACTTCCCACCGGTCAAAAGGGACATCCACAAAATGTGTAAAAAACAGAAAGGCAAGACTGGTCCTGGAGAACAGGGAGCCTTGTTATGCTGATGGACGGGATGTAAATTGCCAACTGCCTCTCTGGATGAGTGCATTTTGTTCCCTAAAACAAGTAAACAACAGAGCTACAGAGCCAAGGGCACTTTCAGTCTAGGGAATATACCTGGGAAAAACTGAAAATCAATAAGACAGAGCCACCCCAAAATTTTGGGCTGCACTGTTTACAAGGACCTCAACTTGGGTACACCTTAAATATCCCAGGAAATATAAAAATGGTTCAAAAAATTGTGGTACTTACGTACGATGGAATATCCCTCAGCCATGAAATCAATGTCATAAGACAAGTAGCAGCAAAATGGGTGGATTCAGGTACGATGATTCTAAGTGAAATAAGTCACAGAGAAAAGGAAACTTATCATAAGTTATCACTTATGAAGATCCTGTAAACATGGCTACACTTGAACTGAGTTAGGAAAGAGAACAGTGCCTCACATTTAGAAAACACTCTTATGCCTGCTTAAGGGGGAAGGAGAGGTGGGGTGATGCATAAAACCAGAGTTTGATATAAGCACAGGTACCGTTCCAAAAACCAACTATGGAATAGACAAGACCTACACCTTCCTCAGTGAAAGGGACTCAAAACCCCATATTTCCCGCAGAGGAATATATCTGACTAGTAAGAATCTTAAAACCTATGTATTGATATGTCTCCGTAAGGGAATCAAGTGTGTCTAGACTGGCATAAACATGGCAGCGAGAATCAGCTTAAACCCACCATAAAAAGGAATTTCAAAAACAAAACAAAAAAACTGGGAAATTCTTTACAATTCCTTCAGGGTCTCTGATGAAACCTGGAATGACCCTATCTACAACGACAGCTGGATATGGCATAAGGCTGGACACTTTGGACTGAGAGGATTGGTGAGATTGGGTGAACAAATGCAGACCATTTAAAGCAATAATGCATGGCACACATTCCATGGGTCCCAACTCTCCAGGTTGAAGGGAATATTACTACAGTTATAACATGTACGGGAAACCTAGAGAACAGACACACTGTGAATACGAAAGGTTTCTAAAACTCAACGAATAGTCCCTCTCCTGGTGCTCCGGTTTGACTTTCCATCTGCTTTACTATCAACCTCCCAACTTGGAGAGACAGCCCCTTTAACCTCCTGGTTCGCACAGGTTGCCAATTTGGCAGAGGATGAAAGGGAAGAGGGAGAACCAATGAGAGAGTAGCTGTTAGGCATTTGGACGGGCACATATCACGGTAATTTCCCAGCAGGAAGAAGAATTAACCAAAGTCTCAGCCCCCCAACGGGAACCAGTATAGGTCCTGAACCAAAATTTTGGACTTGCGGTCAGCTCACCTAAAACGAGTTGACAAATGGAGCTCAGGGGCACAGCAATTCACAAACTGGCCGAGTAATAAAGGACAACTATCGTCCAAATATCTGTTGAGGGAAGGCCACGAGGCGGACTTGAAAGTGAGGCAGAATAGCAGGAAACAGATTTCAAGAGGTACGTTGGAATCGCCTTTAAAGCACAGGAAGAGGGGCACAAATTCGACAATGATGCACTTGGCCAAAAAGGGCGTATGTGTTTTCTCCTGAATATATTCAGGAGAAAACGCATACGCCCTTTTTGGCCAAGCAAGCAAGCAGGCAATGCAAATCTGCATTACAAAGAAGTATCACTTCCCACCGGTCAAAAGGGACATCCACAAAATGTGTAAAAACCAGAAAGGCAAGACAGGCACTGGAGAACAGGGAGCCTTGTTATGCTGATGGGCGGATGTAAATTGCCAACTGCCTCTCTGGAGGAGTACATTGTGTTCCCTAAAACAAGTAAACAACAGAGCTACAGAGCCAAGGGCACTTCCAGTCTAAGGAATATACCTTTGGAAAACTGAATATCAAAAAGACACAGCCACCCCAATATTTAGGGCTGCACTGCTTACAAGGACCTCAACTTGGGTACACATTAAATATCCCAGGAAATATAAAAATGGTTCAAAAAATTGTGGTACTTACGTACGATGGAATATCCCTCAGCCATGAAATCAATGTCATAAGACCAGTAGCAGCAAAATGGGTGGATTCAGGTACGATGATTCTAAGTGAAATAAGTCACACAGAAAAAGAAACTTATCATAAGATATCACTTATGAAGATCCTGTAAACATGGCTACACTTGAACTGAGTTAGGAAAGAGAACAGTGTCTCACATTTAGAACACACTCTTATGCCTGCTTAAGGGGGAAGGAGAGGTGGGGTGATGCATAAAACCAGAGTTTGATATAAGCACAGGTACCGTTCCAAAAACCAACTATGGAATAGACAAGACCTACACCTTCCTCAGTGAAAGGGACTCAAAACCCCATATTTCCCGCCGAAGAATATATCTGACTAGTAAGAATCTTAAAACCTATGTATTGATATGTCTCCGTTAGGGAATCAAGTGTGTCTAGACTGGCATAAACATGGCAGCGAGAATCAGCTCAAACCCACTATAAAAAGGAATTTCAAAAACAAAACAAAAAAACTGGGAAATTCTTTACAATTCCTTCAGGGTCTCTGATGAAACCTGGAATGACCCTATCTACAACGACAGCTGGATGTGGCATAAGGCTGGACACTTGGGACTGAGAGGATTGGTGAGATTGGGTGAACAAATGCAGACCATTTAAAGCAATAATGCATGGCACACATTCCATGGGTACCAACTCTCCAGGTTGAAGGGAATATTACTACAGATATAACATGTACGGGAATCCTAGAGAACGGACACAATGTGAATACGAAAGGTTTCTAAAACTCAACGAATAGTCCCTCTCCTGGTGCTCCGGTTTGACTTTCCATCTGCTTTATTATCAACCTCCCAACTTGGAGAGACAGCCCCTTTAACCTCCTGGTTCGCACAGGTTGCCAATTTGGCAGAGGATGAAAGGGAAGAGGGAGAACCAATGAGAGAGTAGCTGTTAGGCATTTGGACGGGCACATATCACTGTAATTTCCCGGCAGGAAGAAGAATTAACCAAAGTCTCAGCCACCCACCGGGAATCAGTATAGATCCTGAACCAAAATTTTGGACTTGCGGTCAGCTCACCAAAAACGAGTTGAAAAATGGAGCTCAGGGGCAGTGCAATTCACAAACTGGCTGAGTAATAAAGGACAACTATCGTCCAAAAATCTGTTGAGGGAAGGAAACGAGGCGGACTTGAAAGCGAGGCAGAATAGCAGGAAACAGATTTCAAGAGGTACGTTGGAATCGCCTTTAAAGCACAGGAAGAGGGGCACAACTTCGACAATGATGAACTTGGCCCAAAAGGGTGTATGCGTTTTCTCCTGAATATATTCAGGAGAAAACGCATATGCCCTTTTTGGCCAAGCAAGCAAGCGGACAATGCAAATCTGCACTACAAAGAAGTATCACTTCCCACCGGTCAAAAGGGACATCCACAAAATGTGTAAAAACCAGAAAGGCAAGACAGGCCCTGGAGAACAGGGAGCCTTGTTATGCTGATGGGCGGGATGTAAATTGCCAACTGCCTCTCTGGAGGAGTGCATTGTGTTCCCTAAAACAAGTAAACAACAGAGCTACAGAGCCAAGGGCACTTCCAGTCTAGGGAATATACCTGGGAAAAACTGAAAATCAATAACACACAGCCACCCCAAAATTTAGGGCTGCACTGCTTACAAGGACCTCAACTTGGGTACACCTTAAATATCCCAGGAAATATAAAATTGGTTCAAAAAATTGTGGTACTTACGTACGATGGAATATCCCTCAGCCATGAAATCAATGACATAAGACCAGTAGCAGCAAAATGGGTGGATTCAGGTACGATGATTCTAAGTGAAATAAGTCACAGAGAAAAAGAAACATATCATAACTTATCACTTATGAAGATCCTGTAAACATGGCTACACTTGAACTGAGTTAGGAAAGAGAACAGTGTCTCACATTTAGAAAACACTCTTATGCCTGCTTAAGGGGGAAGGAGAGGTGGGGTGATGCATAAAACCAGAGTTTGATATAAGCACAGGTACCGTTCCAAAAACCAACTATGGAATAGAAAAGACCTACACCTTCCTCAGTGAAAGGGACTCAAAACCCCATATTTCCCGCAGAGGAATATATCTGACTAGTAAGAATCTTAAAACCTATGTATTGATATGTCTCCATAAGGGAATCAAGTGTGTCTAGACTGGCATAAACATGGCAGCGAGAATCAGCTCAAACCCACTATAAAAAGGAATTTCAAAAACAAAACAGAAAAAACTGGGAAATTCTTTACAATTCCTTCAGGGTCTCTGGTGAAACCTGAAATGACCCTATCTACAATGACAGCTGGATGTGGCATAAGGCTGGACACTTGGGACTGAGAGGATTGGTGAGATTGGGTGAGCAAATGCAGACCCTTTAAAGCAATAATGCATGGCACACATTCCATGGGTCCCAACTCTCCAGGTTGAAGGGAATATTACTACAGATATAACATGTACGGGAATCCTAGAGAACGGACACACTGTGAATACGAAAGGTTTCTAAAACTCAACAAATAGTCCCTCTCCTGGTGCTCCGGTTTGACTTTCCATCTGCTTTATTATCAACCTCCCATCTTGGAGAGACAGCCCCTTTAACCTCCTGGTTCGCACAGGTTGCCAATTTGGCAGAGGATGAAAGGGAAGAGGGAGAACCAATGAGAGAGTAGCTGTTAGGCATTTGGACGGGCACATATCACTGTAATTTCCCGGCAGGAAGAAGAATTAACCAAAGTCTCAGCCACCCACCGGGAATCAGTATAGATCCTGAACCAAAATTTTGGACTTGCGGTCAGCTCACCAAAAACGAGTTGAAAAATGGAGCTCAGGGGCACAGCAATTCACAAACTGGCCGAGTAATAAAGGACAACTATCGTCCAAAAATCTGTTGAGGGAAGGCAATGAGGCGGACTTGAAAGCGTGGAAGAATAGCAGGAAACAGATTTCAAGAGGTACGTTGGAATCGCCTTTAAAGCACAGGAAGAGGGGCACAACTTCGACAATGATGCACTTGGCCAAAAAGGGCGTATGTGTTTTCTCCTGAATATATTCAGGAGAAAACGCATACGCCCTTTTTGGCCAAGCAAGCAAGCGGGCAATGCAAATCTGCACTACAAAGAAGTATCACTTCCCACCGGTCAAAAGGGACATCCACAAAATGTGTAAAAACCAGAAAGGCAAGACAGGCCCTGGAGAACAGGGTGCCTTGTTATGCTGATGGGCGGGAGGTAAATTGCCAACTGCCTCTCTGGAGGAGTGCATTGTGTTCCCTAAAACAAGTAAACAACAGAGCTACAGAGCCAAGTGCGCTTCCAGTCTATGGAATATACCTTGGGAAAACTGAAAATCAAAAAGACACAGCCACCCCAAAATTTAGGGCTGCACTGCTTACAAGGACCTCAACTTGGGTACACCTTAAATATCCCAGGAAATATAAAAATGGTTCAAAAAATTGTGGTACTTACGTACGATGGAATATCCCTCAGCCATGAAATCAATGTCATAAGACCAGTAGCAGCAAAATGGGTGGATTCAGGTACGATGATTCTAAGTGAAATAAGTCACACAGAAAAAGAAACTTATCATAAGATATCACTTATGAAGATCCTGTAAACATGGCTACACTTGAACTGAGTTAGGAAAAAGAACAGTGTCTCACATTTAGAAAACACTCTTATGCCTGCTTAAGGGGGAAGGAGAGGTGGGGTGATGCATAAAACCAGAGTTTGATATAAGCACAGGTACCGTTCCAAAAACCAACTATGGAATAGACAAGACCTACACCTTCCTCAGTGAAAGGGACTCAAAACCCCATATTTCCCGCAGAGGAATATATCTGACTAGTAAAGTAAGAATCTTAAAACCTATGTATTGATATGTCTCCATAAGGGAATCAAGTGTGTCTAGACTGGGATAAATATGGCAGCGAGAATCAGCTCAAACCCACTATAAAAAGGAATTTCAAAAATAAAACAAAAAAACTGGGAAATTCTTTACAATTCCTTCAGGGTCTCTGATGAAACCTGAAATGACCCTATCTACAATGACAGCTGGATGTGGCATAAGGCTGGATACTTGGGACTGAGAGGATTGGTGAGATTGGGTGAGCAAATGCAGACCCTTTAAAGCAATAATGCATGGCACACATTCCATGGGTCCCAACTCTCCAGGTTGAAGGGAATATTACTACAGATATAACATGTACGGGAATCCTAGAGAACGGACACACTGTGAATACGAAAGGTTTCTAAAACTCAACGAAGAGTCCCTCTCCTGGTGCTCCGGTTTGACTTTCCATCTGCTTTATTATCAACCTCCCAACTTGGAGAGACAGCCCCTTTAACCTCCTGGTTCGCACAGGTTGCCAATTTGGCAGAGGATGAAAGGGAAGAGGGAGAACCAATGAGAGAGTAGCTGTTAGGCATTTGGACGGGCACATATCACTGTAATTTCCCGGCAGGAAGAAGAATTAACCAAAGTCTCAGCCACCCACAGGGAATCAGTATAGATCCTGAACCAAAATTTTGGACTTGCGGTCAGCTCACCAAAAACGAGTTGAAAAATGGAGCTCAGGGGCACAGCAATTCACAAACTGGCCGAGTAATAAAGGACAACTATCGTCCAAAAATCTGTTGAGGGAAGGCAACGAGGCGGACTTGAAAGCGAGGCAGAATAGCAGGAAACAGATTTCCAGAGGTACGTTGGAATCGCCTTTAAAGCACAGGAAGAGGGGCACAACTTCGACAATGATGCACTTGGCCAAAAAGGGCGTATGCGTTTTCTCCTGAATATATTCAGGAGAAAACGCATACGCCCTTTTTGGCAAAGCAAGCAAGCGGGCAATGCAAATCTGCACTACAAAGAAGTATCACTTCCCACCGGTCAAAAGGGACATCCACAAAATGTGTAAAAACCAGAAAGGCAAGACAGGCCCTGGAGAACAGGGAGCCTTGTTATGCTGATGGGCGGGATGTAAATTGCCAACTGCCTCTCTGGAGGAGTGCATTGTGTTCCCTAAAACAAGTAAACAACAGAGCTACAGAGCCAAGGGCACTTCCAGGCAAGGGAATATACATTGGGAAAACTGAAAATCAATAAGACAGAGCCACCCCAAAATTTAGGGCTGCACTGCTTACAAGGACCTCAACTTGGGTACACCTTAAATATCCCAGGAAATATATAAATGGTTCAAAAAATTGTGGTACGTACATACGATGGAATATCCCTCAGCCATGAAATCAATGTGATAACACCAGTAGCAGCAAAATGGTTGGATTCAGGTACGATGATTCTCAGTGAAATAAGTCACACAGAAAAAGAAACTTATCATAACATATCACTTATGAAGATCCTGTAAACATGGCTACACATGAAATCAGTTAGGAAAGAGAACAGTGTCTCACATTTAGAAAACACTCTTATGCCTGCTTAAGGGAGAAGGAGAGGTGGGGTGATGCATAAAACCAGAGTTTGATATAAGCACAGGTACGGTTCCAAAAACCAACTATGGAATAGACAAGACCTACACCTTCCTCAGTGAAAGGGATTCAAAACCCCATATTTCCCGCAGAGGAATATATCTGACTAGTAAGAATCTTAAAACCTATGTATTGATATGTCTCCGTAAGGGAATCAAGTGTGTCTAGACTGGCATAAACATGGCAGCGAGAATCAGCTCAAACCCACTATAAGAAGGAATTTCAAAAACAAAACAAAAAACTTGGACATTCTTTACAATTCCTTCAGGGTCTCTGATGAAACCTGTAATGACCCTATCTACAACGACAGCTGGATGTGGCAGAAGGCTGGACACTTGGGACTGAGAGGATTGGTGAGATTGGGTGAGCAAATGCAGACCCTTTAAAGCACAAATGCCTGGCACCCATTCCGTTGGTCCCAACTCTTCAGGTTGAAGGGAAGATTACTACAGCTATAACATGTATGGGAAACCTAGAGAACGGACACACTGTGAATACGAAAGGTTTCTAAAACTCAACGAATAGTCCCTCTCCTGGTGCTCCGGTTTGACTTTCCATCTGCTTTACTATCAACTTCCCAACTTGGAGAGACAGCCCCTTTAACCTCCTGGTACACGCAGGTTGCCAATTTGGCAGAGGATGAAAGGGAAGAGGGAGAACCAATGAGAGAGTAGCTGTTAGGCATTTGGACGGGCACATATCACTCTAATTTCCCGGCAGGAAGAAGAAATAACCAAAGTCTCAGCCACCCACTGGGAACCAGTATAGGTGCTGAATCAAAATTTTGGACTTGCGGTCAGCTCACCAAAAACGAGTTGAAAAATGGAGCTCAGGGGCACAGCAATTCACAAACTGGCCGAGTAATAAAGGACAACTATCGTCCAAAAATCTGTTGAGGGAAGGCAACGAGGCGGACTTGAAAGCGAGGCAGAATAGCAGGAAACAGATTTCAAGAGGTACGTTGGAATCGCCTTTAAAACACAGGAAGAGGGGCACAACTTCGACAATGATGCACTTGGCCAAAAAGGGCGTATGCGTTTTCTCCTGAATATATTCAGGAGAAAACGCATACGCCCTTTTTGGCCAAGCAAGCAAGCGGGCAATGGAAATCTGCACTACAAAGAAGTATCACTTCCCACCGGTCAAAAGGGACATCCACAAAATGTGTAAAAACCAGAAAGGCAAGACAGGCCCTGGAGAACCGGGAGCCTTGTTATGCTGATGGGCGGGATGTAAATTGCCAACTGCCTCTCTGGAGGAGTATATTGTGTTCCCTAAAACAAGTAAAGAACAGAGGTAAAGAGCCAAGGGCACTTCCAGTCTAGGGAATATACCTTGGGAATTCTCAATATCAATAAGACAGAGCCAACACAAAATTTAGGGCTGCACTGCTTACAAGGACCTCAACTTGGGTACACCTTAAATATCCCATGCAATATAAAAATGGTTCAAAAAATTGTGATACTTACGTATGATGGAATATCCCTCAGCCATGAAATCAATGTCATAAGTCCAGTAGCAGCAAAATGGGTGGATTCAGGTACGATGATTCTAAGTGAAATAAGTCACAGAGAAAAAGAAATTTATCATAAGATATCACTTATGAAGATCCTGTAAACATGGCTACACTTGAACTGAGTTAGGAAAGAGAACAGTGTCTCACATGTAGAAAACAGTCTTATGCCTGCTTAAGGGGGAAGGAGAGGTGGGGTGATGCATAAAACTAGAGTTTGATATAAGCACAGGTACCGTTCCAAAAACCAACTATGGAATAGACAAGACCTACACCTTCCTCAGTGAAAGGGACTCAAAACCCCATATTTCCCGCAGAGGAATATATCTGACTAGTAAGAATCTTAAAACCTATGTATTGATATGTCTCCGTAAGGGAATCAAGTGTGTCTAGACTGGCATAAACATGGCAGCGAGAATCAGCTCAAACCCACTATAAAAAGGAATTTCAAAAACAAAACAAAAAAACTGGGAAATTCTTTACAATTCCTTCAGGGTCTCTGATGAAACCTGGAATGACCCTATCTACAATGACAGCTGGATGTGGCATAAGAGGGACACTTGGGACTGAGACGATTGGAGAGATTGGGTGAGCAAATGCAGACCCTTTAAAGCACAAATGCCTGGCACCCATTCCATGGGTCCCAACTCTCCAGGTTGAAGGGAATATTACTACAGTTATAACATGTAAGGGAAACCTAGAGAACGGACACACTGTGAATACGAAAGGTTTCTAAAACTCAACGAATAGTCCCCCTCCTGGTGCTCCGGTTTGACTTTCCATCTGCTTTACTATCAACCTCCCAACTTGGAGAGACAGCCCCTTTAACCTCCTGGTTCGCACAGGTGGCCAATTTGGCAGAGGTTGAAAGGGAAGAGGGAGAAACAATGAGAGAGTAGCTGTTAGGCATTTGGACGGGCACATATCACTCAAATTTCCCGTCAGGAAGAAGAATTAACCAAAGTCTCAGCCACACACCGGGAACCAGTATAGGTCCTGAACCAAAATTTTGGACTTGCTGTCCGCTCACAAAAAACGAGTTGAAAAATGGAGCTCAGGGGCACAGCAATTCACAAACTGGCCGAGTAATAAAGGACAACTATCGTCCAAAAACCTGTTGAGGGAAGGCAACGAGGCGGACTTGAAAGCGAGGCAGAATAGCAGGAAACGGATTTCAAGAGGTACGTTGGAATCGCCTTTAAAGCACAGGAAGAGGGGCACAACTTCGACAATGATGCACTTGGCCAAAAAGGGCGTATGCGTTTTCTCCTGAATATATTCAGGAGAAAACGCATACGCCCTTTTTGGCCAAGCAAGCAAGCGGGCAATGCAAATCTGCACTACAAAGAAGTATCACTTCCCACCGGTCAAAAGGGACATCCACAAAATGTGTAAAAACTAGATAGGCAAGACAGGCCCTGGAGAACAGGGAGCCTTGTTATGCTGATGGGCGGGATGTAACTTTCCAACTGCCTCTCTGGAGGAGTGCATTGTGTTCCCTAAAACAAGTAAACAACAGAGCTACAGAGCCAAGGGCACATCCAGTCTAGGTAATATACCTTGGGAAAACTGAAAATCAATAAGACAGAGCCACCCCAAAATTTTGGGCTGCACTGCTTACAAGGACCTCAACTTGGGTACACCTTAAATATCCCAGGAAATATAAAAATGGTTCAAAAAATTGTGAGACTTACGTACGATGCAATATCCCTCAGCCATGAAATCAATGTCATTAGACCAGTAGCAGCAAAATGGGTGGATTCAGGTACGATGATTCTACGTGATATAAGTCACACAGATAAAGAAACTTATCATAAGGTATCACTTATGAAGATCCTATAAACATGGCTAAACTTGAACTGCGTTAGGAAAGGGAAGAGTGTCTCACATTTAGAAAACACTCTTATGCCTGCTTAAGGGGGAAGGAGAGGTGGGGTGATGCATAAAACCAGAGTTTGGTGTAAGCACAGGTACCGTTCCAAAAAGCAACTATGGAATAGACAAGACCTACACCTTCCTCAGTGAAAGGGACTCAAAACCCCATATTTCCCGCAGAGGAATATATCTGACTAGTAAGAATCTTAAAACCTATGTATTGAAATGTCTCCGTAAGGGAATCAAGTGTGTCTAGACTGGCATAAACATGGCAGCGAGAATCAGCTCAAACCCACTATAAAAAGGAATTGCAAAAACAAAACAACTGGGAAATTCTTTACAATTCCTTCAGGGTCTCTGATGAAACCTGGAATGACCCTATCTACAACGACAGCTGGATGTGGCATAAGGCTGGACACTTGGGACTGAGAGGATTGGTGAGATTGTGTGAGCAAATGCAGTCCCTTTAAAGCACAAATGCCTGGCACCCATTCCATGGGTCCCAACTCTCCAGGTTGAAGGGAATATTACTACAGCTATTATATGTACGGGAAACCTAGAGAATGGACCCACTGTGAATACGAAATGTTTCTAAAACTCAACGAATAGTCCCTCTCCTGGTGCTCCGGTTTGACTTTCCATCTGCTTTACTATCAACCTCCCATATTGGAGAGACAGCCCCTTTCACCTCCTGGTTCGCACAGGTTTCCAATTTGGCAGAAGATGAAAGGGAAGAGGGAGAACCAATGAGAGAGTAGTTGTTAGGCATTTGGACGGGCACATATCACTCAAATTTCCCGGCAGGAAGAAGAATTAACCAAAGTCTCAGCCCCCCACTGGGAACCAGCATAGGTCCTGAACCAAAATTTTGGACTTGCGGTCAGCTCACAAAAAACGAGTTGAAAAATGGAGCTCAGGGGCACAGCAATTCACAAACTGGCCGAGTAATAAAGGACAACTATCGTCCAAAAATCTGTTAAGGGAAGGCAACGAGGCAGACTTGAAAGCGAGGCAGAATAGCAGGAAACAGATTTCAAGAGGTACGTTGGAATCTCCTTTAAAGCACAGGAAGAGGGGCAAAACTTCGACAATGATGCACTTGGCCAAAAAGCGTGTATGCGTTTTCTCCTGAATATATTCAGGAGAAAACGCATACGCCCTTTTTGGCCAAGCAAGCAAGCGGGCAATGCAAATCTGCACTACAAAGAAGTATCACTTCCCACCGGTCAAAAGGGACATCCACAAAATGTGTAAAAACCAGAAAGGCAAGACAGGCCCTGGAGAACAGGGAGCCTTGTTATGCTGATGGGCGGGAAGTAAATTGCCAACTGCCTCTCTGGAGGAGTGCATTGTGTTCCCTAAAACAAGTAAACAACAGAGCTACAGAGCCAAGGGCACTTCCAGTCTAGGGAATATACCTTGGGAAAACTGAAAATCAAAAAGACACAGCCACCCCAAAATTTAGGGCTGCACTGCTTACAAGGACCTCAACTTGGGTACACCTTAAATATCCCAGGAAATATAAAAATGGTTCAAAAAATTGTGGTACTTACGTACGATGGAATATCCCTCAGCCATGAAATCAATGTCATAAGACCAGTAGCAGCAAAATGGGTGGATTCAGGTACGATGATTCTAAGTGAAATAAGTCACACAGAAAAAGAAACTTATCATAAGATATCACTTATGAAGATCCTGTAAACATGGCTACACTTGAACTGAGTTAGGAAAGAGAACAGTGTCTCACATTTAGAAAACACTCTTATGCCTGCTTAAGGGGGAAGGAGAGGTGGGGTGATGCATAAAACCAGAGTTTGATATAAGCACAGGTAGCGTTCCAAAAACCAACTATGGAATAGACAAGACCTACACCTTCCTCAGTGAAAGGGACTCAAAACCCCATATTTCCCGCAGAGGAATATATCTGACTAGTAAGAATCTTAAAACTTATGTATTGATATGTCTCCATAAGGGAATCAAGTGTGTCTAGACTGGCATAAACATGGCAGCGAGAATCAGCTCAAACCCACTATAAAAAGGAATTTCAAAAACAAAACAGAAAAAACTGGGAAATTCTTTACAATTCCTTCAGGGTCTCTGATGAAACCTGAAATGACCCTATCTACAATGACAGCTGGATGTGGCATAAGGCTGGACACTTGGGACTGAGAGGATTGGTGAGATTGGGTGAGCAAATGCAGACCCTTTAAAGCAATAATGCATGGCACACATTCCATGGGTCCCAACTCTCCAGGTTGAAGGGAATATTACTACAGATATAACATGTACGGGAATCCTAGAGAACGGACACACTGTGAATACGAAAGGTTTCTAAAACTCAACGAATAGTCCCTCCCCTGGTGCTCCGGTTTGACTTTCCATCTGCTTTATTATCAACCTCCCAACTTGGAGAGACAGCCCCTTTAACCTCCTGGTTCGCACAGGTTGCCAATTTGGCAGAGGATGAAAGGGAAGAGGGAGAACCAATGAGAGAGTAGCTGTTAGGCATTTGGACGGGCACATATCACTGTAATTTCCCGGCAGGAAGAAGAATTAACCAAAGTCTCAGCCACCCACCGGGAATCAGTATAGATCCTGAACCAAGATTTTGGACTTGCGGTCAGCTCACCAAAAACGAGTTGAAAAATGGAGCTCAGGGGCACAGCAATTCACAAACTGGCCGAGTAATAAAGGACAACTATCGTCCAAAAATCTGTTGAGGGAAGGCAATGAGGCGGACTTGAAAGCGTGGCAGAATAGCAGGAAACAGATTTCAAGAGGTACGTTGGAATCGCCTTTAAAGCACAGGAAGAGGGGCACAACTTCGACAATGATGCACTTGGCCAAAAAGGGCGTATGCGTTTTCTCCTGAATATATTCAGGAGAAAACGCATACGCCCTTTTTGGCCAAGCAAGCAAGCGGGCAATGCAAATCTGCACTACAAAGAAGTATCACTTCCCACCAGTCAAAAGGGACATCCACAAAATGTGTAAAAACCAGAAAGGCAAGACAGGCCCTGGAGAACAGGGTGCCTTGTTATGCTGATGGGCGGGATGTAAATTGCCAACTGCCTCTCTGGAGGAGTGCATTGTGTTCCCTAAAACAAGTAAACAACAGAGCTACAGAGCCATGGGCGCTTCCAGTCTATGGAATATACCTTGGGAAAACTGAAAATCAAAAAGACACAGCCACCCCAAAATTTAGGGCTGCACTGCTTACAAGGACCTCAACTTGGGTACACCTTAAATATCCCAGGAAATATAAAAATGGTTCAAAAAATTGTGGTACTTACGTACGATGGAATATCCCTCAGCCATGAAATCAATGTCATAAGACCAGTAGCAGCAAAATGGGTGGATTCAGGTACGATGATTCTAAGTGAAATAAGTCACACAGAAAAAGAAACTTATCATAAGATATCACTTATGAAGATCCTGTAAACATGGCTACACTTGAACTGAGTTAGGAAAGAGAACAGTGTCTCACATTTAGAAAACACTCTTATGCCTGCTTAAGGGGGAAGGAGAGGTGGGGTGATGCATAAAACCAGAGTTTGATATAAGCACAGGTACCGTTCCAAAAACCAACTATGGAATAGACAAGACCTACACCTTCCTCAGTGAAAGGGACTCAAAACCCCATATTTCCCGCAGAGGAATATATCTGACTAGTAAAGTAAGAATCTTAAAACCTATGTATTGATATGTCTCCGTAAGGGAATCAAGTGTGTCTAGACTGGGATAAATATGGCAGCGAGAATCAGCTCAAACCCACTATAAAAAGGAATTTCAAAAATAAAACAAAAAAACTGGGAAATTCTTTACAATTCCTTCAGGGTCTCTGATGAAACCTGAAATGACCCTATCTACAATGACAGCTGGATGTGGCATAAGGCTGGACACTTGGGACTGAGAGGATTGGTGAGATTGGGTGAGCAAATGCAGACCCTTTAAAGCAATAATGCATGGCACACATTCCATGGGTCCCAACTCTCCAGGTTGAAGGGAATATTACTACAGATATAACATGTACGGGAATCCTAGAGAACGGACACACTGTGAATACGAAAGGTTTCTAAAACTCAACGAATAGTCCCTCTCCTGGTGCTCCGGTTTGACTTTCCATCTGCTTTATTATCAACCTCCCAACTTGGAGAGACAGCCCCTTTAACCTCCTGGTTCGCACAGGTTGCCAATTTGGCAGAGGATGAAAGGGAAGAGGGAGAACCAATGAGAGAGTAGCTGTTAGGCATTTGGACGGGCACATATCACTGTAATTTCCCGGCAGGAAGAAGACTTAACCAAAGTCTCAGCCACCCACCGGGAATCAGTATAGATCCTGAACCAAAATTTTGGACTTGCGGTCAGCTCACCAAAAACGAGTTGAAAAATGGAGCTCAGGGGCACAGCAATTCACAAACTGGCCGAGTAATAAAGGACAACTATCGTCCAAAAATCTGTTGAGGGAAGGCAACGAGGCGGACTTGAAAGCGAGGCAGAATAGCAGGAAACAGATTTCCAGAGGTACGTTGGAATCGCCTTTAAAGCACAGGAAGAGGGGCACAACTTCGACAATGATGCACTTGGCCAAAAAGGGCGTATGCGTTTTCTCCTGAATATATTCAGGAGAAAACGCATACGCCCTTTTTGGCCAAGCAAGCAAGCGGGCAATGCAAATCTGCACTACAAAGAAGTATCACTTCCCACCGGTCAAAAGGGACATCCACAAAATGTGTAAAAACCAGAAAGGCAAGACAGGCCCTGGAGAACAGGGAGCCTTGTTCTGCTGATGGGCGGGATGTAAATTGCCAACTGCCTCTCTGGAGGAGTGCATTGTGTTCCCTAAAACAAGTAAACAACAGAGCTACAGAGCCAAGGGCACTTCCAGTCTAGGGAATATACCTTGGGAAAACTGAAAATCAAAAAGACACAGCCACCCCAAAATTTAGGGCTGCACTGCTTACAAGGACCTCAACTTGGGTACACCTTAAATATCCCAGGAAATATAAAAATGGTTCAAAAAATTGTGGTACTTACATACGATGGAATATCCCTCAGCCATGAAATCAATGTCATAAGACCAGTAGCAGCAAAATGGGTGGATTCAGGTACGATGATTCTAAGTGAAATAAGTCACACAGAAAAAGAAACTTATCATAAGATATCACTTATGAAGATCCTGTAAACATGGCTACACTTGAACTGAGTTAGGAAAGAGAACAGTGTCTCACATTTAGAAAACACTCTTATGCCTGCTTAAGGGGGAAGGAGAGGTGGGGTGATGCATAAAACCAGAGTTTGATATAAGCACAGGTACCGTTCCAAAAACCAACTATGGAATAGACAAGACCTACACCTTCCTCAGTGAAAGGGACTCAAAACCCCATATTTCCCGCAGAGGAATATATCTGAATAGTAAGAATCTTAAAACCTATGTATTGATATGTCTCCGTAAGGGAATCAAGTGTGTCTAGACTGGGATAAATATGGCAGCGAGAATCAGCTCAAACCCACTATAAAAAGGAATTTCAAAAATAAAACAAAAAAACTGGGAAATTCTTTACAATTCCTTCAGGGTCTCTGATGAAACCTGAAATGACCCTATCTACAATGACAGCTGGATGTGGCATAAGGCTGGACACTTGGGACTGAGAGGATTGGTGAGATTGGGTGAGCAAATGCAGACCCTTTAAAGCAATAATGCATGGCACACATTCCATGGGTCCCAACTCTCCAGGTTGAAGGGAATATTACTACAGATATAACATGTACGGGAATCCTAGAGAACGGACACACTGTGAATACGAAAGGTTTCTAAAACTCAACGAATAGTCCCTCTCCTGGTGCTCCGGTTTGACTTTCCATCTGCTTTATTATCAACCTCCCAACTTGGAGAGACAGCCCCTTTAACCTCCTGGTTCGCACAGGTTGCCAATTTGGCAGAGGATGAAAGGGAAGAGGGAGAACCAATGAGAGAGTAGCTGTTAGGCATTTGGACGGGCACATATCACTGTAATTTCCCGGCAGGAAGAAGAATTAACCAAAGTCTCAGCCACCCACCGGGAATCAGTATAGATCCTGAACCAAAATTTTGGACTTGCGGTCAGCTCACCAAAAACGAGTTGCAAAATGGAGCTCAGGGGCACAGCAATTCACAAACTGGCCGAGTAATAAAGGACAACTATCGTCCAAAAATCTGTTGAGGGAAGGCAATGAGGCGGACTTGAAAGCGTGGCAGAATAGCAGGAAACAGATTTCAAGAGGTACGTTGGAATCGCCTTTAAAGCACAGGAAGAGGGGCACAACTTCGACAATGATGCACTTGGCCAAAAAGGGCGTATGTGTTTTCTCCTGAATATATTCAGGAGAAAACGCATACGCCCTTTTTGGCCAAGCAAGCAAGCGGGCAATGCAAATCTGCACTACAAAGAAGTATCACTTCCCACCGGTCAAAAGGGACATCCACAAAATGTGTAAAAACCAGAAAGGCAAGACTGGCCCTGGAGAACAGGGAGCCTTGTTATGCTGATGGGCGGGATGTAAATTGCCAACTGCCTCTCTGGAGGAGTGCATTGTGTTCCCTAAAACAAGTAAAGAACAGAGCTACAGAGCCAAGGGCACTTCCAGTCTAGGGAATATACCTTGGGAAAACTGAAAATCAAAAAGACACAGCCACCCCAAAATTTAGGGCTGTACTGCTTACAAGGACCTCAACTTGGGTACACCTTAAATATCCCAGGAAATATAAAAATGGTTCAAAAAATTGTGGTACTTACGTACGATGGAATATCCCTCAGCCATGAAATCAATGTCATAAGACCAGTAGCAGCAAAATGGGTGGATTCAGGTACGATGATTCTAAGTGAAATAAGTCACACAGAAAAAGAAACTTATCATAAGATATCACTTATGAAGATCCTGTAAACATGGCTACACTTGAACTGAGTTAGGAAAGAGAACAGTGTCTCACATTTAGAAAACACTCTTATGCCTGCTTAAGGGGGAAGGAGAGGTGGGGTGATGCATAAAACCAGAGTTTGATATAAGCACAGGTACCGTTCCAAAAACCAACTATGGAATAGACAAGACCTACACCTTCCTCAGTGAAAGGGACTCAAAACCCCATATTTCCTGCAGAGGAATATATCTGACTAGTAAGAATCTTAAAACCTATGTATTGATATGTCTCCGTAAGGGAATCAAGTGTGTCTAGACTGGGATAAATATGGCAGCGAGAATCAGCTCAAACCCACTATAAAAAGGAATTTCAAAAATAAAACAAAAAAACTGGGAAATTCTTTACAATTCCTTCAGGGTCTCTGATGAAACCTGAAATGACCCTATCTACAATGACAGCTGGATGTGGCATAAGGCTGGACACTTGGGACTGAGAGGATTGGTGAGATTGGGTGAGCAAATGCAGACCCTTTAAAGCAATAATGCATGGCACACATTCCATGGGTCCCAACTCTCCAGGTTGAAGGGAATATTACTACAGATATAACATGTACGGGAATCCTAGAGAACGGACACACTGTGAATACGAAAGGTTTCTAAAACTCAACGAATAGTCCCTCTCCTGGTGCTCTGGTTTGACATTCCATCTGCTTTATTATCAACCTCCCTACTTGGAGAGACAGCCCCTTTAACCTCCTGGTTCGCACAGGTTGCCAATTTGGCAGAGGATGAAAGGGAAGAGGGAGAACCAATGAGAGAGTAGCTGTTAGGCATTTGGACGGGCACATATCACTGTAATTTCCCGGCAGGAAGAAGAATTAACCAAAGTCTCAGCCACCCACCTGGAATCAGTATAGATCCTGAACCAAAATTTTGGACTTGCGGTCAGCTCACCAAACACGAGTTGAAAAATGGAGCTCAGGGGCACAGCAATTCACAAACTGGCCGAGTAATAAAGGACAACTATCGTCCAAAAATCTGTTGAGGGAAGGCAATGAGGCGGACTTGAAAGCGTGGCAGAATAGCAGGAAACAGATTTCAAGAGGTACGTTGGAATCGCCTTTAAAGCACAGGAAGAGGGGCACAACTTCGACAATGATGCACTTGGACAAAAAGGGCGTATGTGTTTTCTCCTGAATATATTCAGGAGAAAACGCATACACCCTTTTTGGCCAAGCAAGCAAGCGGGCAATGCAAATCTGCACTACAAAGAAGTATCACTTCCCACCAGTCAAAAGGGACATCCACAAAATGTGTAAAAACCAGAAAGGCAAGACAGGACCTGGAGAACAGGGTGCCTTGTTATGCTGATGGGCGGGATGTAAATTGCCAACTGCCTCTCTGGAGGAGTGCATTGTGTTCCCTAAAACAAGTAAAGAACAGAGCTACAGAGCCAAGGGCACTTCCAGTCTAGGGAATATACCTTGGGAAAACTGAAAATCAAAAAGACACAGCCACCCCAAAATTTAGGGCTGCACTGCTTACAAGGACCTCAACTTGGGTACACCTTAAATATCCCAGGAAATATAAAAATGGTTCAAAAAATTGTGGTACTTACGTACGATGGAATATCCCTCAGCCATGAAATCAATGTCATAAGACCAGTAGCAGCAAAATGGGTGGATTCAGGTACGATGATTCTAAGTGAAATAAGTCACACAGAAAAAGAAACTTATCATAAGATATCACTTATGAAGATCCTGTAAACATGGCTACACTTGAACTGAGTTAGGAAAGAGAACAGTGTCTCACATTTAGAAAACACTCTTATGCCTGCTTAAGGGGGAAGGAGAGGTGGGGTGATGCATAAAACCAGAGTTTGATATAAGCACAGGTACCGTTCCAAAAACCAACTATGGAATAGACAAGACCTACACCTTCCTCAGTGAAAGGGACTCAAAACCCCATATTTCCCGCAGAGGAATATATCTGACTAGTAAGAATCTTAAAACCTATGTATTGATATGTCTCCGTAAGGGAATCAAGTGTGTCTAGACTGGGATAAATATGGCAGCGAGAATCAGCTCAAACCCACTATAAAAAGGAATTTCAAAAATAAAACAAAAAAACTGGGAAATTCTTTACAATTCCTTCAGGGTCTCTGATGAAACCTGAAATGACCCTATCTACAATGACAGCTGGATGTGGCATAAGGCTGGACACTTGGGACTGAGAGGATTGGTGAGATTGGGTGAGCAAATGCAGACCCTTTAAAGCAATAATGCATGGCACACATTCCATGGGTCCCAAATCTCCAGGTTGAAGGGAATATTACTACAGATATAACATGTACGGGAATCCTAGAGAACGGACACACTGTGAATACGAAAGGTTTCTAAAACTCAACGAATAGTCCCTCTCCTGGTGCTCCGGTTTGACTTTCCATCTGCTTTATTATCAACCTCCCAACTTGGAGAGACAGCCCCTTTAACCTCCTGGTTCGCACAGGTTGCCAATTTGGCAGAGGATGAAAGGGAAGAGGGAGAACCAATGAGAGAGTAGCTGTTAGGCATTTGGACGGGCACATATCACTGTAATTTCCCGGCAGGAAGAAGAATTAACCAAAGTCTCAGCCACCCACCGGGAATCAGTATAGATCCTGAACCAAAATTTTGGACTTGCGGTCAGCTCACCAAAAACGAGTTGAAAAATGGAGCTCAGGGGCACAGCAATTCACAAACTGGCCGAGTAATAAAGGACAACTATCGTCCAAAAATCTGTTGAGGGAAGGCAACGAGGCGGACTTGAAAGCGAGGCAGAATAGCAGGAAACAGATTTCAAGAGGTACGTTGGAATCGCCTTTAAAGCACAGGAAGAGGGGCACAACTTCGACAATGATGAACTTGGCCCAAAAGGGCGTATGCGTTTTCTCCTGAATATATTCAGGAGAAAACGCATACGCCCTTTTTGGCCAAGCAAGCAAGTGGGCAATGCAAATCTGCACTACAAAGAAGTATCACTTCCCACCGGTCAAAAGGGACATCCACAAAATGTGTAAAAACCAGAAAGGCAAGACAGGCCCTGGAGAACAGGGAGCCTTGTTATGCTGATGGGTGGGATGTAAATTGCCAACTGCCTCTCTGGAGGAGTGCATTGTGTTCCCTAAAACAAGTAAACAACAGAGCTACAGAGCCAAGGGCACTTCCAGTCTAGGGAATATACCTGGGAAAAACTGAAAATGAATAAGACAGAGCCACCTCAAAATTTAGGGCTGCACTGCTTACAAGGACCTCAACTTGGGTACACCTTAAATATCCCAGGAAATATAAAATTGGTTCAAAAAATTGTGGTACTTACGTACGATGGAATATCCCTCAGCCATGAAATCAATGTCATAAGACCAGTAGCAGCAAAATGGGTGGATTCAGGTACGATGATTCTAAGTGAAATAAGTCACAGAGAAAAAGAAACTTATCATAAGTTATCAGTTATGAAGATCCTGTAAACATGGCTACACTTGAACTGAGTTAGGAAAGAGAACAGTGTCTCACATTTAGAAAACACTCTTATGCCTGCTTAAGGGGGAAGGAGAGGTGGGGTGATGCATAAAACCAGAGTTTGATATAAGCACAGATACCGTTCCAAAAACCAACTATGGAATAGACAAGACCTACACCTTCCTCAGTGAAAGGGACTCAAAACCCCATATTTCCCGCAGAGGAATATATCTGACTAGTAAGAATCTTAAAACCTATGTATTGATATGTCTCCGTAAGGGAATCAAGTGTGTCTAGACTGGCATAAACATGGCAGCGAGAATCAGCTCAAACCCACTATAAAAAGGAATTTCAAAAACAAAACAAAAAAAACAGGGAAATTCTTTACAATTCCTTCAGGGTCTCTGATGAAACCTGAAATGACCCTATCTACAATGACAGCTGGATGTGGCATAAGGCTGGACACTTGGGACTGAGAGGATTGGTGAGATTCGGTGAGCAAATGCAGACCCTTTAAAGCAATAATGCATGGCACACATTCCATGGGTCCCAACTCTCCAGGTTGAAGGGAATATTACTACAGATATAACATGTACGGGAATCCTAGAGAACGGACACACTGTGAATACGAAAGGTTTCTAAAATTCAACGAATAGTCCCTCTCCTGGTGCTCCGGTTTGACTTTCCATCTGCTTTATTATCAAACTCCCAACTTGGAGAGACAGCCCCTGTAACCTCCTGGTTCGCACAGGTTGCCAATTTGGCAGAGGATGAAAGGGAAGAGGGAGAACCAATGAGAGAGTAGCTGTTAGGCATTTGGACGGGCACATATCACTGTAATTTCCCGGCAGGAAGAAGAATTAACCAAAGTCTCAGCCACCCACCGGGAATCAGTATAGATCCTGAACCAAAATTTTGGACTTGCGGTCAGCTCACCAAAAACGAGTTGAAAAATGGAGCTCAGGGGCACAGCAATTCACAAACTGGCCGAGTAATAAAGGACAACTATCGTCCAAAAATCTGTTGAGGGAAGGCAATGAGGCGGACTTGAAAGCGTGGCAGAATAGCAGGAAACAGATTTCAAGAGGTACGTTGGAATCGCCTTTAAAGCACAGGAAGAGGGGCACAACTTCGACAATGATGCACTTGGCCAAAAAGGGCGTATGTGTTTTCTCCTGAATATATTCAAGAGAAAACGCATACGCCCTTTTTGGCCAAGCAAGCAAGCGGGCAATGCAAATCTGCACTACAAAGAAGTATCACTTCCCACCAGTCAAAAGGGACAACCACAAAATGTGTAAAAACCAGAAATGCAAGACAGGCCCTGGAGAACAGGGTGCCTTGTTATGCTGATGGGCGGGATGTAAATTGCCAACTGCCTCTCTGGAGGAGTGCATTGTGTTCCCTAAAACAAGTAAACAACAGAGCTACAGAGCAAAGGGCACTTCCAGTCTAGGGAATATACCTTGGGAAAACTGAAAATCAAAAAGACACAGCCACCCCAAAATTTAGGGCTGCACTGCTTACAAGGACCTCAACTTGGGTACACATTAAATATCCCAGGAAATATAAAAATGGTTCAAAAAATTGTGGTACTTACGTACGATGGAATATCCCTCAGCCATGAAATCAATGTCATAAGACCAGTAGCAGCAAAATGGGTGGATTCAGGTACGATGATTCTAAGTGAAATAAGTCACACAGAAAAAGAAACTTATCATAAGATATCACTTATGAAGATCCTGTAAACATGGCTACACTTGAACTGAGTTAGGAAAGAGAACAGTGTCTCACATTTAGAAAACACTCTTATGCCTGCTTAAGGGGGAAGGAGAGGAGGGGTGATGCATACAACCAGAGTTTGATATAAGCACAGGTACCGTTCCAAAAACCAACTATGGAATAGACAAGACCTACACCTTCCTCAGTGAAAGGGACTCAAAACCCCATATTTCCCGCAGAGGAATATATCTGACTAGTAAGAATCTTAAAACCTATGTATTGATATGTCTCCGTAAGGGAATCAAGTGTGTCTAGACTGGGATAAACATGGCAGCGAGAATCATCTCAAACCCACTATAAAAAGGAATTTCAAAAATAAAACAAAAAAACTGGGAAATTCTTTACAATTCCTTCAGGGTGTCTGATGAAACCTGAAATGACCCTATCTACAATGACAGCTGGATGTGGCATAAGGCTGGACACTTGGGACTGAGAGGATTGGTGAGATTGGGTGAGCAAATGCAGACCCTTTAAAGCAATAATGCATGGCACACATTCCATGGGTCCCAACTCTCCAGGTTGAAGGGAATATTACTACAGATATAACATGTACGGGAATCCTAGAGAACGGACACACTGTGAATACGAAAGGTTTCTAAAACTCAACGAATAGTCCCTCTCCTGGTGCTCCGGTTTGACTTTCCATCTGCTTTATTATCAACCTCCCAACTTGGAGAGACAGCCCCTTTAACCTCCTGGTTCGCACAGGTTGCCAATTTGGCAGAGGATGAAAGGGAAGAGGGAGAACCAATGAGAGAGTAGCTGTTAGGCATTTGGACGGGCACATATCACTGTAATTTCCCGGCAGGAAGAAGAATTAACCAAAGTCTCAGCCACCCACCGGGAATCAGTATAGATCCTGAACCAAAATTTTGGACTTGCGGTCAGCTCACCAAAAACGAGTTGCAAAATGGAGCTCAGGGGCACAGCAATTCACAAACTGGCCGAGTAATAAAGGACAACTATCGTCCAAAAATCTGTTGAGGGAAGGCAACGAGGCGGACTTGAAAGCGAGGCAGAATAGCAGGAAACAGATTTCAAGAGGTACGTTGGAATCGCCTTTAAAGCACAGGAAGAGGGGCACAACTTCGACAATGATGCACTTGGCCAAAAAGGGCGTATGCGTTTTCTCCTGAATATATTCAGGAGAAAACGCATACGCCCTTTTTGGCCAAGCAAGCAAGCGGGCAATGCAAATCTGCACTACAAAGAAGTATCACTTCCCACCGGTCAAAAGGGACATCCACAAAATGTGTAAAAACCAGAAAGGCAAGACTGGTCCTGGAGAACAGGGAGCCTTGTTATGCTGATGGACGGGATGTAAATTGCCAACTGCCTCTCTGGAGGAGTGCATTTTGTTCCCTAAAACAAGTAAACAACAGAGCTACAGAGCCAAGGGCACTTCCAGTCTAGGGAATATACCTGGGAAAAACTGAAAATCAATAAGACAGAGCCACCCCAAAATTTTGGGCTGCACTGCTTACATGGACCTCAACTTGGGTACACCTTAAATATCCCAGGAAATATAAAAATGGTTCAAAAAATTGTGGTACTTACGTACGATGGAATATCCCTCAGCCATGAAATCAATGTCATAAGACCAGTAGCAGCAAAATGGGTGGATTCAGGTATGATGATTCTAAGTGAAATACGTCACACAGAAAAAGAAACTTATCATAAGATATCACTTATGAAGATCCTGTAAACATGGCTACACTTGAACTGAGTTAGGAAAGAGAACAGTGTCTCACATTTAGAAAACACTCTTATGCCTGCTTAAGGGGGAAGGAGAGGTGGGGTGAGGCATAAAACCAGAGTTTGATATAAGCAGAGGTACCGTTCCAAAAATCAACTATGGAATAGGCAAGACCTACACCTTCCTCAGTGAAAGGGACTCAAAACCCCATATTTCCCGCAGAGGAATATATCTGACTAGTAAGAATCTTAAAACCTATGTATTGATATGTCTCCGTAAGGGAACGAAGTGTGTCTAGACTGGCATAAACATGGCAGCGAGAATCAGCTCAAACCCACTATAAAAAGGAATTTCAAAAACAAAACAAAAACTGGGAAATTCTTTACAATTCATTCAGAGTCTCTGATGAAACCTGGACTGACCCTATCTACAACGACAGCTGGATGTGGCATAAGGCGGGACACTTGGACTGAGAGGATGGGTGAGATTGGGTGAACAAATGCAGAACCTTTAAAGCATTAATGCATGGCACCCATTCCATGGGTCTCAACTCTCCAGGTTGAAGGGAATATTACTACAGTTATAACATGTACGGGAAACCTAGAGAACGGACACACTGTGAATACGAAAGGTTTCTAAAACTCAACGAATAGTCCCTCTCCTGGTGCTCCGGTTTGACTTTCCACCTGCTTTACTATCAACCTCCCAACTTGGAGAGACAGACCCTTTAACCTCCTGGTTCGCACAGGTTGCCAATTTGGCAGAGGATGAAAGGGAAGAGGGAGAACCAATGAGAGAGTAGCTGTTACGCATTTGGACGGGCATATATCAATCTAATTTCCCGGCAGAAAGAAGAATTAACCAAAGTCTCAGCCCCCCACCGGGAACCAGCATAGATCCTGAACCAAAATTTTGGACCTGCGGTCAGCTCACCAAAAACGAGTTGAAAAATGGAGCTCAGGGGCACAGCAATTCACAAACTGGCCGAGTAATAAAGGACAACTATCGTCCAAAAATCTGTTGAGGGAAGGCAACGAGGTGGACTTGAAAGCGAAGCAGAATAGCAGGAAACAGATTTCAAGAGGTACGTTGGAATCACCTTTAAAGCACCGGATGAGGGGCACAACTTCGGCAATGATGCACGTGGCCAAAAAGGGCGTATGCGTTTTCTCCTGAATATATTCAGGAGAAAACGCATACGCCCTTTTTGGCCAAGCAAGCAATCGGGCAATGCAAATCTGCATTACAAAGAAGTATCACTTACCACCGGTCAAAAGGGACATCCACAAAATGTGTAAAAACCAGAAAGGCAAGACAGACACTGGAGAACAGGGAGCCTTGTTATGCTGATGGGCGGATGTAAATTGCAAACTGCCTCTCTGGAGGAGTACATTGTGTTCCCTAAAACAAGTAAAGAACAGAGCTACAGAGCCAAGGGCACTTCCAGTCTAAGGAATATACCTTTGGAAAACTGAATATCAAAAAGACACAGCCACCCCATAATTTAGGGCTGCACTGCTTACAAGGACCTCAACTTGGGTACACCTTAAATATCCCAGGAAAAAAAAAATGGTTCAAAAAATTGTGCTACTTACGTACGATGGAATATCCCTCAGCCATGAAATCAATGACATAACACCAGTAGCAGCAAAATGGGTGGATTCAGGTACGATGATTCTAAGTGAAATAAGTCACAGAGAAAAAGAAACTTATCATAAGTTATCACTTATGAAGATCCTGTAAACATGGCTACACTTGAACTGAGTTAGGAAAGAGAACAGTGTCTCACATTTAGAAAACACTCTTATGCCTGCTTAAGGGGGAAGGAGAGGTGGGGTGATGCATAAAACCAGAGTTTGATATAAGCACAGGTACCGTTCCAAAAACCAACTACGGAATAGACAAGACCTACACCTTCCTCAGTGAAAGGGACTCAAAACCCCATATTTCCTGCAGAGGAATATATCTGACTAGTAAGAATCTTAAAACCTATGTATTGATATGTCTCCGTAAGGGAATCAAGTGTGTCTAGACTGGGATAAATATGGCAGCGAGAATCAGCTCAAACCCACTATAAAAAGGAATTTCAAAAATAAAACAAAAAAACTGGGAAATTCTTTACAATTCCTTCAGGGTCTCTGATGAAACCTGAAATGACCCTATCTACAATGACAGCTGGATGTGGCATAAGGCTGGACACTTGGGACTGAGAGGATTGGTGAGATTGGGTGAGCAAATGCAGACCCTTTAAAGCAATAATGCATGGCACACATTCCATGGGTCCCAACTCTCCAGGTTGAAGGGAATATTACTACAGATATAACATGTACGGGAATCCTAGAGAACGGACACACTGTGAATACGAAAGGTTTCTAAAACTCAACGAATAGTCCCTCTCCTGGTGCTCTGGTTTGACATTCCATCTGCTTTATTATCAACCTCCCTACTTGGAGAGACAGCCCCTTTAACCTCCTGGTTCGCACAGGTTGCCAATTTGGCAGAGGATGAAAGGGAAGAGGGAGAACCAATGAGAGAGTAGCTGTTAGGCATTTGGACGGGCACATATCACTGTAATTTCCCGGCAGGAAGAAGAATTAACCAAAGTCTCAGCCACCCACCTGGAATCAGTATAGATCCTGAACCAAAATTTTGGACTTGCGGTCAGCTCACCAAACACGAGTTGAAAAATGGAGCTCAGGGGCACAGCAATTCACAAACTGGCCGAGTAATAAAGGACAACTATCGTCCAAAAATCTGTTGAGGGAAGGCAATGAGGCGGACTTGAAAGCGTGGCAGAATAGCAGGAAACAGATTTCAAGAGGTACGTTGGAATCGCCTTTAAAGCACAGGAAGAGGGGCACAACTTCGACAATGATGCACTTGGACAAAAAGGGCGTATGTGTTTTCTCCTGAATATATTCAGGAGAAAACGCATACACCCTTTTTGGCCAAGCAAGCAAGCGGGCAATGCAAATCTGCACTACAAAGAAGTATCACTTCCCACCAGTCAAAAGGGACATCCACAAAATGTGTAAAAACCAGAAAGGCAAGACAGGACCTGGAGAACAGGGTGCCTTGTTATGCTGATGGGCGGGATGTAAATTGCCAACTGCCTCTCTGGAGGAGTGCATTGTGTTCCCTAAAACAAGTAAAGAACAGAGCTACAGAGCCAAGGGCACTTCCAGTCTAGGGAATATACCTTGGGAAAACTGAAAATCAAAAAGACACAGCCACCCCAAAATTTAGGGCTGCACTGCTTACAAGGACCTCAACTTGGGTACACCTTAAATATCCCAGGAAATATAAAAATGGTTCAAAAAATTGTGGTACTTACGTACGATGGAATATCCCTCAGCCATGAAATCAATGTCATAAGACCAGTAGCAGCAAAATGGGTGGATTCAGGTACGATGATTCTAAGTGAAATAAGTCACACAGAAAAAGAAACTTATCATAAGATATCACTTATGAAGATCCTGTAAACATGGCTACACTTGAACTGAGTTAGGAAAGAGAACAGTGTCTCACATTTAGAAAACACTCTTATGCCTGCTTAAGGGGGAAGGAGAGGTGGGGTGATGCATAAAACCAGAGTTTGATATAAGCACAGGTACCGTTCCAAAAACCAACTATGGAATAGACAAGACCTACACCTTCCTCAGTGAAAGGGACTCAAAACCCCATATTTCCCGCAGAGGAATATATCTGACTAGTAAGAATCTTAAAACCTATGTATTGATATGTCTCCGTAAGGGAATCAAGTGTGTCTAGACTGGGATAAATATGGCAGCGAGAATCAGCTCAAACCCACTATAAAAAGGAATTTCAAAAATAAAACAAAAAAACTGGGAAATTCTTTACAATTCCTTCAGGGTCTCTGATGAAACCTGAAATGACCCTATCTACAATGACAGCTGGATGTGGCATAAGGCTGGACACTTGGGACTGAGAGGATTGGTGAGATTGGGTGAGCAAATGCAGACCCTTTAAAGCAATAATGCATGGCACACATTCCATGGGTCCCAAATCTCCAGGTTGAAGGGAATATTACTACAGATATAACATGTACGGGAATCCTAGAGAACGGACACACTGTGAATACGAAAGGTTTCTAAAACTCAACGAATAGTCCCTCTCCTGGTGCTCCGGTTTGACTTTCCATCTGCTTTATTATCAACCTCCCAACTTGGAGAGACAGCCCCTTTAACCTCCTGGTTCGCACAGGTTGCCAATTTGGCAGAGGATGAAAGGGAAGAGGGAGAACCAATGAGAGAGTAGCTGTTAGGCATTTGGACGGGCACATATCACTGTAATTTCCCGGCAGGAAGAAGAATTAACCAAAGTCTCAGCCACCCACCGGGAATCAGTATAGATCCTGAACCAAAATTTTGGACTTGCGGTCAGCTCACCAAAAACGAGTTGAAAAATGGAGCTCAGGGGCACAGCAATTCACAAACTGGCCGAGTAATAAAGGACAACTATCGTCCAAAAATCTGTTGAGGGAAGGCAACGAGGCGGACTTGAAAGCGAGGCAGAATAGCAGGAAACAGATTTCAAGAGGTACGTTGGAATCGCCTTTAAAGCACAGGAAGAGGGGCACAACTTCGACAATGATGAACTTGGCCCAAAAGGGCGTATGCGTTTTCTCCTGAATATATTCAGGAGAAAACGCATACGCCCTTTTTGGCCAAGCAAGCAAGTGGGCAATGCAAATCTGCACTACAAAGAAGTATCACTTCCCACCGGTCAAAAGGGACATCCACAAAATGTGTAAAAACCAGAAAGGCAAGACAGGCCCTGGAGAACAGGGAGCCTTGTTATGCTGATGGGTGGGATGTAAATTGCCAACTGCCTCTCTGGAGGAGTGCATTGTGTTCCCTAAAACAAGTAAACAACAGAGCTACAGAGCCAAGGGCACTTCCAGTCTAGGGAATATACCTGGGAAAAACTGAAAATGAATAAGACAGAGCCACCTCAAAATTTAGGGCTGCACTGCTTACAAGGACCTCAACTTGGGTACACCTTAAATATCCCAGGAAATATAAAATTGGTTCAAAAAATTGTGGTACTTACGTACGATGGAATATCCCTCAGCCATGAAATCAATGTCATAAGACCAGTAGCAGCAAAATGGGTGGATTCAGGTACGATGATTCTAAGTGAAATAAGTCACAGAGAAAAAGAAACTTATCATAAGTTATCAGTAATGAAGATCCTGTAAACATGGCTACACTTGAACTGAGTTAGGAAAGAGAACAGTGTCTCACATTTAGAAAACACTCTTATGCCTGCTTAAGGGGGAAGGAGAGGTGGGGTGATGCATAAAACCAGAGTTTGATATAAGCACAGATACCGTTCCAAAAACCAACTATGGAATAGACAAGACCTACACCTTCCTCAGTGAAAGGGACTCAAAACCCCATATTTCCCGCAGAGGAATATATCTGACTAGTAAGAATCTTAAAACCTATGTATTGATATGTCTCCGTAAGGGAATCAAGTGTGTCTAGACTGGCATAAACATGGCAGCGAGAATCAGCTCAAACCCACTATAAAAAGGAATTTCAAAAACAAAACAAAAAAAACAGGGAAATTCTTTACAATTCCTTCAGGGTCTCTGATGAAACCTGAAATGACCCTATCTACAATGACAGCTGGATGTGGCATAAGGCTGGACACTTGGGACTGAGAGGATTGGTGAGATTCGGTGAGCAAATGCAGACCCTTTAAAGCAATAATGCATGGCACACAATCCATGGGTCCCAACTCTCCAGGTTGAAGGGAATATTACTACAGATATAACATGTACGGGAATCCTAGAGAACGGACACACTGTGAATACGAAGGTTTCTAAAATTCAACGAATAGTCCCTCTCCTGGGTGCTCCGGTTTGACTTTCCATCTGCTTTATTATCAAACTCCCAACTTGGAGAGACAGCCCCTGTAACCTCCTGGTTCGCACAGGTTGCCAATTTGGCAGAGGATGAAAGGGAAGAGGGAGAACCAATGAGAGAGTAGCTGTTAGGCATTTGGACGGGCACATATCACTGTAATTTCCCGGCAGGAAGAAGAATTAACCAAAGTCTCAGCCACCCACCGGGAATCAGTATAGATCCTGAACCAAAATTTTGGACTTGCGGTCAGCTCACCAAAAACGAGTTGAAAAATGGAGCTCAGGGGCACAGCAATTCACAAACTGGCCGAGTAATAAAGGACAACTATCGTCCAAAAATCTGTTGAGGGAAGGCAATGAGGCGGACTTGAAAGCGTGGCAGAATAGCAGGAAACAGATTTCAAGAGGTACGTTGGAATCGCCTTTAAAGCACAGGAAGAGGGGCACAACTTCGACAATGATGCACTTGGCCAAAAAGGGCGTATGTGTTTTCTCCTGAATATATTCAAGAGAAAACGCATACGCCCTTTTTGGCCAAGCAAGCAAGCGGGCAATGCAAATCTGCACTACAAAGAAGTATCACTTCCCACCAGTCAAAAGGGACAACCACAAAATGTGTAAAAACCAGAAATGCAAGACAGGCCCTGGAGAACAGGGTGCCTTGTTATGCTGATGGGCGGGATGTAAATTGCCAACTGCCTCTCTGGAGGAGTGCATTGTGTTCCCTAAAACAAGTAAACAACAGAGCTACAGAGCAAAGGGCACTTCCAGTCTAGGGAATATACCTTGGGAAAACTGAAAATCAAAAAGACACAGCCACCCCAAAATTTAGGGCTGCACTGCTTACAAGGACCTCAACTTGGGTACACATTAAATATCCCAGGAAATATAAAAATGGTTCAAAAAATTGTGGTACTTACGTACGATGGAATATCCCTCAGCCATGAAATCAATGTCATAAGACCAGTAGCAGCAAAATGGGTGGATTCAGGTACGATGATTCTAAGTGAAATAAGTCACACAGAAAAAGAAACTTATCATAAGATATCACTTATGAAGATCCTGTAAACATGGCTACACTTGAACTGAGTTAGGAAAGAGAACAGTGTCTCACATTTAGAAAACACTCTTATGCCTGCTTAAGGGGGAAGGAGAGGTGGGGTGATGCATACAACCAGAGTTTGATATAAGCACAGGTACCGTTCCAAAAACCAACTATGGAATAGACAAGACCTACACCTTCCTCAGTGAAAGGGACTCAAAACCCCATATTTCCCGCAGAGGAATATATCTGACTAGTAAGAATCTTAAAACCTATGTATTGATATGTCTCCGTAAGGGAATCAAGTGTGTCTAGACTGGGATAAACATGGCAGCGAGAATCAGCTCAAACCCACTATAAAAAGGAATTTCAAAAATAAAACAAAAAAACTGGGAAATTCTTTACAATTCCTTCAGGGTCTCTGATGAAACCTGAAATGACCCTATCTACAATGACAGCTGGATGTGGCATAAGGCTGGACACTTGGGACTGAGAGGATTGGTGAGATTGGGTGAGCAAATGCAGACCCTTTAAAGCAATAATGCATGGCACACATTCCATGGGTCCCAACTCTCCAGGTTGAAGGGAATATTACTACAGATATAACATGTACGGGAATCCTAGAGAACGGACACACTGTGAATACGAAAGGTTTCTAAAACTCAACGAATAGTCCCTCTCCTGGTGCTCCGGTTTGACTTTCCATCTGCTTTATTATCAACCTCCCAACTTGGAGAGACAGCCCCTTTAACCTCCTGGTTCGCACAGGTTGCCAATTTGGCAGAGGATGAAAGGGAAGAGGGAGAACCAATGAGAGAGTAGCTGTTAGGCATTTGGACGGGCACATATCACTGTAATTTCCCGGCAGGAAGAAGAATTAACCAAAGTCTCAGCCACCCACCGGGAATCAGTATAGATCCTGAACCAAAATTTTGGACTTGCGGTCAGCTCACCAAAAACGAGTTGCAAAATGGAGCTCAGGGGCACAGCAATTCACAAACTGGCCGAGTAATAAAGGACAACTATCGTCCAAAAATCTGTTGAGGGAAGGCAACGAGGCGGACTTGAAAGCGAGGCAGAATAGCAGGAAACAGATTTCAAGAGGTACGTTGGAATCGCCTTTAAAGCACAGGAAGAGGGGCACAACTTCGACAATGATGCACTTGGCCAAAAAGGGCGTATGCGTTTTCTCCTGAATATATTCAGGAGAAAACGCATACGCCCTTTTTGGCCAAGCAAGCAAGCGGGCAATGCAAATCTGCACTACAAAGAAGTATCACTTCCCACCGGTCCAAAGGGACATCCACAAAATGTGTAAAAACCAGAAAGGCAAGACAGGCCCTAGAGAACAGGGAGCCTTGTTATGCTGATGGGCGGGATGTAAATTGCCAACTGCCTCTCTGGAGGAGTGCATTGTGTTCCCTAAAACAAGTAAACAACAGAGCTACAGAGCCAAGGGCAGTTCCAGTCTAGGGAATATACCTTGGGAAAACTGAAAATCAAAAAGACACAGCCACCCCAAAATTTAGTGCTGCACTGCTTACAAGGACCTCAACATGGGTACACCTTAAATATCCCAGGAAATATAAAATGGTTCAAAAAATTGTGGTACTTACGTACGATGGAATATCCCTCAGCCATGAAATCAATGTCATAAGACCAGTAGCAGCAAAATGGGTGGATTCAGGTACGATGATTCTAAGTGAAATAAGTCACACAGAAAAAGAAACTTATCATAAGATATCACTTATGAAGATCCTGTAAACATGGCTACACTTGAACTGAGTTAGGAAAGAGAACAGTGTCTCACATTTAGAAAACACTCTTATGCCTGCTTAAGGGGGAAGGAGAGGTGGGGTGATGCATACAACCAGAGTTTGATATAAGCACAGGTACCGTTCCAAAAACCAACTATGGAATAGACAAGACCTACACCTTCCTCAGTGAAAGGGACTCAAAACCCCATATTTCCCGCAGAGGAATATATCTGACTAGTAAGAATCTTAAAACCTATGTATTGATATGTCTCCGTAAGGGAATCAAGTGTGTCTAGACTGGGATAAACATGGCAGCGAGAATCAGCTCAAACCCACTATAAAAAGGAATTTCAAAAATAAAACAAAAAAACTGGGAAATTCTTTACAATTCCTTCAGGGTGTCTGATGAAACCTGAAATGACCCTATCTACAATGACAGCTGGATGTGGCATAAGGCTGGACACTTGGGACTGAGAGGATTGGTGAGATTGGGTGAGCAAATGCAGACCCTTTAAAGCAATAATGCATGGCACACATTCCATGGGTCCCAACTCTCCAGGTTGAAGGGAATATTACTACAGATATAACATGTACGGGAATCCTAGAGAACGGACACACTGTGAATACGAAAGGTTTCTAAAACTCAACGAATAGTCCCTCTCCTGGTGCTCCGGTTTGACTTTCCATCTGCTTTATTATCAACCTCCCAACTTGGAGAGACAGCCCCTTTAACCTCCTGGTTCGCACAGGTTGCCAATTTGGCAGAGGATGAAAGGGAAGAGGGATAACCAATGAGAGAGTAGCTGTTAGGCATTTGGACGGGCACATATCACTGTAATTTCCCGGCAGGAAGAAGAATTAACCAAAGTCTCAGCCACCCACCGGGAATCAGTATAGATCCTGAACCAAAATTTTGGACTTGCGGTCAGCTCACCAAAAACGAGTTGAAAAATGGAGCTCAGGGGCACAGCAATTCACAAACTGGCCGAGTAATAAAGGACAACTATCGTCCAAAAATCTGTTGAGGGAAGGCAACGAGGCGGACTTGAAAGCGAGGCAGAATAGCAGGAAACAGATTTCAAGAGGTACGTTGGAATCGCCTTTAAAGCACAGGAAGAGGGGCACAACTTCGACAATGATGCACTTGGCCAAAAAGGGCGTATGCGTTTTCTCCTGAATATATTCAGGAGAAAACGCATACGCCCTTTTTGGCCAAGCAAGCAAGCGGGCAATGCAAATCTGCACTACAAAGAAGTATCACTTCCCACCGGTCAAAAGGGACATCCACAAAATGTGTAAAAACCAGAAAGGCAAGACTGGTCCTGGAGAACAGGGAGCCTTGTTATGCTGATGGACGGGATGTAAATTGCCAACTGCCTCTCTGGAGGAGTGCATTTTGTTCCCTAAAACAAGTAAACAACAGAGCTACAGAGCCAAGGGCACTTCCAGTCTAGGGAATATACCTGGGAAAAACTGAAAATCAATAAGACAGAGCCACCCCAAAATTTTGGGCTGCACTGCTTACATGGACCTCAACTTGGGTACACCTTAAATATCCCAGGAAATATAAAAATGGTTCAAAAAATTGTGGTACTTACGTACGATGGAATATCCCTCAGCCATGAAATCAATGTCATAAGACCAGTAGCAGCAAAATGGGTGGATTCAGGTATGATGATTCTAAGTGAAATACGTCACACAGAAAAAGAAACTTATCATAAGATATCACTTATGAAGATCCTGTAAACATGGCTACACTTGAACTGAGTTAGGAAAGAGAACAGTGTCTCACATTTAGAAAACACTCTTATGCCTGCTTAAGGGGGAAGGAGAGGTGGGGTGAGGCATAAAACCAGAGTTTGATATAAGCAGAGGTACCGTTCCAAAAATCAACTATGGAATAGGCAAGACCTACACCTTCCTCAGTGAAAGGGACTCAAAACCCCATATTTCCCGCAGAGGAATATATCTGACTAGTAAGAATCTTAAAACCTATGTATTGATATGTCTCCGTAAGGGAACGAAGTGTGTCTAGACTGGCATAAACATGGCAGCGAGAATCAGCTCAAACCCACTATAAAAAGGAATTTCAAAAACAAAACAAAAACTGGGAAATTCTTTACAATTCATTCAGAGTCTCTGATGAAACCTGGACTGAACCTATCTACAACGACAGCTGGATGTGGCATAAGGCGGGACACTTGGACTGAGAGGATGGGTGAGATTGGGTGAACAAATGCAGAACCTTTAAAGCATTAATGCATGGCACCCATTCCATGGGTCCCAACTCTCCAGGTTGAAGGGAATATTACTACAGTTATAACATGTACGGGAAACCTAGAGAACGGACACACTGTGAATACGAAAGGTTTCTAAAACTCAACGAATAGTCCCTCTCCTGGTGCTCCGGTTTGACTTTCCACCTGCTTTACTATCAACCTCCCAACTTGGAGAGACAGACCCTTTAACCTCCTGGTTCGCACAGGTTGCCAATTTGGCAGAGGATGAAAGGGAAGAGGGAGAACCAATGAGAGAGTAGCTGTTACGCATTTGGACGGGCATATATCAATCTAATTTCCCGGCAGAAAGAAGAATTAACCAAAGTCTCAGCCCCCCACCGGGAACCAGCATAGATCCTGAACCAAAATTTTGGACCTGCGGTCAGCTCACCAAAAACGAGTTGAAAAATGGAGCTCAGGGGCACAGCAATTCACAAACTGGCCGAGTAATAAAGGACAACTATCGTCCAAAAATCTGTTGAGGGAAGGCAACGAGGTGGACTTGAAAGCGAAGCAGAATAGCAGGAAACAGATTTCAAGAGGTACGTTGGAATCACCTTTAAAGCACCGGATGAGGGGCACAACTTCGGCAATGATGCACGTGGCCAAAAAGGGCGTATGCGTTTTCTCCTGAATATATTCAGGAGAAAACGCATACGCCCTTTTTGGCCAAGCAAGCAATCGGGCAATGCAAATCTGCATTACAAAGAAGTATCACTTACCACCGGTCAAAAGGGACATCCACAAAATGTGTAAAAACCAGAAAGGCAAGACAGACACTGGAGAACAGGGAGCCTTGTTATGCTGATGGGCGGATGTAAATTGCAAACTGCCTCTCTGGAGGAGTACATTGTGTTCCCTAAAACAAGTAAAGAACAGAGCTACAGAGCCAAGGGCACTTCCAGTCTAAGGAATATACCTTTGGAAAACTGAATATCAAAAAGACACAGCCACCCCATAATTTAGGGCTGCACTGCTTACAAGGACCTCAACTTGGGTACACCTTAAATATCCCAGGAAAAAAAAAATGGTTCAAAAAATTGTGCTACTTACGTACGATGGAATATCCCTCAGCCATGAAATCAATGACATAACACCAGTAGCAGCAAAATGGGTGGATTCAGGTACGATGATTCTAAGTGAAATAAGTCACAGAGAAAAAGAAACTTATCATAAGTTATCACTTATGAAGATCCTGTAAACATGGCTACACTTGAACTGAGTTAGGAAAGAGAACAGTGTCTCACATTTAGAAAACACTCTTATGCCTGCTTAAGGGGGAAGGAGAGGTGGGGTGATGCATAAAACCAGAGTTTGATATAAGCATAGGTACCGTTCCAAAAACCAACTACGGAATAGACAAGACCTACACCTTCCTCAGTGAAAGGGACTCAAAACCCCATATTTCCCGCAGAGGAATATATCTGACTAGTAAAGTAAGAATCTTAAAACCTATGTATTGATATGTCTCCGTAAGGGAATCAAGTGTGTCTAGACTGGGATAAATATGGCAGCGAGAATCAGCTCAAACCCACTATAAAAAGGAATTTCAAAAATAAAACAAAAAAACTGGGAAATTCTTTACAATTCCTTCAGGGTCTCTGATGAAACCTGAAATGACCCTATCTACAATGACAGCTGGATGTGGCATAAGGCTGGACACTTGGGACTGAGAGGATTGGTGAGATTGGGTGAGCAAATGCAGACCCTTTAAAGCAATAATGCATGGCACACATTCCATGGGTCCCAACTCTCCAGGTTGAAGGGAATATTACTACAGATATAACATGTACGGGAATCCTAGAGAACGGACACACTGTGAATACGAAAGGTTTCTAAAACTCAACGAATAGTCCCTCTCCTGGTGCTCCGGTTTGACTTTCCATCTGCTTTATTATCAACCTCCCAACTTGGAGAGACAGCCCCTTTAACCTCCTGGTTCGCACAGGTTGCCAATTTGGCAGAGGATGAAAGGGAAGAGGGAGAACCAATGAGAGAGTAGCTGTTAGGCATTTGGACGGGCACATATCACTGTAATTTCCCGGCAGGAAGAAGAATTAACCAAAGTCTCAGCCACCCACTGGGAATCATTATAGATCCTGAACCAAAATTTTGGACTTGCGGTCAGCTCACCAAAAACGAGTTGAAAAATGGAGCTCAGGGGCACAGCAATTCACAAACTGGCCGAGTAATAAAGGACAACTATCGTCCAAAAATCTGTTGAGGGAAGGCAACGAGGTGGACTTGAAAGCGAGGCAGAATAGCAGGAAACAGATTTCAAGAGGTACGTTGGAATCGCCTTTAAAGCACAGGAAGAGGGGCACAACTTTGACAATGATGCACTTGGCCAAAAAGGGCGTATGCGTTTTCTCCTGAATATATTCAGGAGAAAACGCATACGCCCTTTTTGGCCAAGCAAGCAAGCGGGCAATGCAATTCTGCACTACAAAGAAGTATCACTTCCCACCGGTCCAAAGGGACATCCACAAAATGTGTAAAAACCAGAAAGGCAAGACAGGCCCTAGAGAACAGGGAGCCTTGTTATGCTGATGGGCGGGATGTAAATTGCCAACTGCCTCTCTGGAGGAGTGCATTGTGTTCCCTAAAACAAGTAAACAACAGAGCTACAGAGCCAAGGGCAGTTCCAGTCTAGGGAATATACCTTGGGAAAACTGAAAATCAAAAAGACACAGCCACCCCAAAATTTAGGGCTGCACTGCTTACAAGGACCTCAACTTGGGTACACCTTAAATATCCCAGGAAATATAAAAATGGTTCAAAAAATTGTGGTACTTACGTACGATGGAATATCCCTCAGCCATGAAATCAATGTCATAAGACCAGTAGCAGCAAAATGGGTGGATTCAGGTACGGTGATTCTAAGTGAAATAAGTCACACAGAAAAAGAAACTTATCATAAGATATCACTTATGAAGATCCTGTAAACATGGCTACACTTGAACTGAGTTAGGAAAGAGAACAGTGTCTCACATTTAGAAAACACTCTTATGCCTGCTTAAGGGGGAAGGAGAGGTGGGGTGATGCATAAAACCAGAGTTTGATATAAGCACAGGTACCGTTCCAAAAACCAACTATGGAATAGACAAGACCTACACCTTCCTCAGTGAAAGGGACTCAAAACCCCATATTTCCCGCAGAGGAATATATCTGACTAGTAAGAATCTTAAAACCTATGTATTGATATGTCTCCGTAAGGGAATCAAGTGTGTCTAGACTGGCATAAACATGGCAGCGAGAATCAGCTCAAACCCACTGTAAAAAGGAATTTCAAAAACAAAACAAAAAAAAACTGGGATATTCTTTACAATTCCTTCAGGGTCTCTGATGAAACCTGGAATGACCCTATCTACAACGACAGCTGGATGTGGCATAAGGCTGGACAATTTGGACTGAGAGGATTGGTGAGATTGGGTGAACAAATGCAGACCATTTAAAGCAATAATGCATGGCACACATTCCATGGGTCCCAACTCTCCAGGTTGAAGGGAATATTACTACAGATATAACATGTACGGGAATCCTAGAGAACGGACACACTGTGAATACGAAAGGTTTCTAAAACTCAACGAATAGTCCCTCTCCTGGTGCTCCGGTTTGACTTTCCATCTGCTTTATTATCAACCTCCCAACTTGGAGAGACAGCCCCTTTAACCTCCTGGTTCGCACAGGTTGACAATTTGGCAGAGGATGAAAGGGAAGAGGGAGAACCAATGAGAGAGTAGCTGTTAGGCATTTGGACGGGCACATATCACTGTAATTTCCCGGCAGGAAGAAGAATTAACCAAAGTCTCAGCCACCCACTGGGAATCAGTATAGATCCTGAACCAAAATTTTGGACTTGCGGTCAGCTCACCAAAAACGAGTTGAAAAATGGAGCTCAGGGGCACAGCAATTCACAAACTGGCCGAGTAATAAAGGACAACTATCGTCCAAAAATCTGTTGAGGGAAGGCAACGAGGCGGACTTGAAAGCGTGGCAGAATAGCAGGAAACAGATTTCAAGAGGTACGTTGGAATCGCCTTTAAAGCACAGGAAGAGGGGCACAACTTCGACAATGATGCACTTGGCCAAAAAGGGCGTATGCGTTTTCTCCTGAATATATTCAGGAGAAAACGCATACGCCCTTTTTGGCCAAGCAAGCAAGCGGGCAATGCAAATCTGCACTACAAAGAAGTATCACTTCCCACCGGTCAAAAGGGACATCCACAAAATGTGTAAAAACCAGAAAGGCAAGACAGGCCCTGGAGAACAGGGTGCCTTGTTATGCTGATGGGCGGGATGTAAATTGCCAACTGCCTCTCTGGAGGAGTGCATTGTGTTCCCTAAAACAAGTAAACAACAGAGCTACAGAGCCAAGGGCACTTCCAGTCTAGGGAATATACCTTGGGAAAACTGAAAATCAAAAAGACACAGCCACCCCAAAATTTAGGGCTGCACTGCTTACAAGGACCTCAACTTGGGTACACCTTAAATATCCCAGGAAATATAAAAATGGTTCAAAAAATTGTGGTACTTACGTACGATGGAATATCCCTCAGCCATGAAATCAATGTCATAAGACCAGTAGCAGCAAAATGGGTGGATTCAGGTACGATGATTCTAAGTGAAATAAGTCACACAGAAAAAGAAACTTATCATAAGATATCACTTATGAAGATCCTGTAAACATGGCTACACTTGAACTGAGTTAGGAAAGAGAACAGTGTCTCACATTTAGACAACACTCTTATGCCTGCTTAAGGGGGAAGGAGAGGTGGGGTGATGCATAAAACCAGAGTTTGATATAAGCACAGGTACCGTTCCAAAAACCAAGTATGGAATAGACAAGACCTACACCTTCCTCAGTGAAAGGGACTCAAAACCCCATATTTCCCGCAGAGGAATATATCTGACTAGTAAGAATCTTAAAACCTATGTATTGATATGTCTCCATAAGGGAATCAAGTGTGTCTAGACTGGCATAAACATGGCAGCGAGAATCAGCTCAAACTCACTATGAAAAGGAATTTCAAAAACAAAACAAAAAAACTGGGAAATTCTTTACAATTCCTTCAGGGTCTCTGAAGAAACCTGGAATGACCCTATCTACAATGACAGCTGGATGTGTCATAAGGAGGGACACTTGGGACTGAGACGATTGGTGAGATTGGGTGAGCAAATGCAGACCCTTTAAAGCACAAATGCCTGGCACCCATTGCATGGGTCCCAACTCTCCAGGTTGAAGGGAATATTACTATAGCTATAACATGTACGGGAAATATAGAGAACGGACACACTGTGAATACGAAAGGTTTCTAAAACTCAACGAATAGTCCCTCTCCTGGTGCTCCGGTTTGACTATCCATCTGCTTTACTATCAACCTCCCAACTTGGAGAGACAGCCCCTTTAACCTCCTGGTTCGCACAGGTTGCCAATTTGGCAGAGGATGAAAGGGAAGAGGGAGGACCAATGAGAGAGTAGCTGTTAGGCATTTGAACGGGCACATATCACTGTAATTTCCCGGCAGGAAGAAGAATAACCAAAGTCTCAGCCTCCCACAGGGAACCAGCGTAGGTCCTGAACGAAAATTTTGGACTTGCGGTCAGCTCACCAAAAACGAGTTGAAAAATGGAGCTCAGGGGCACAGCAATTCACAAACTGGCCGAGTAATAAAGGACAACTATCGTCCAAAAATCTGTTGAGGGAAGGCAATGAGGCGGACTTGAAAGCGAGGCAGAATAGCAGGAAACAGATTTCAAGAGGTACGTTGGAATCGCCTTTAAAGCACAGGAAGAGGGGCACAACTTCAACAATGATGCACTTGGCCAAAAAGGGCGTATGCGTTTTCTCCTGAATATATTCAGGAGAAAACGCATACGCCCTTTTTGGCCAAGCAAGATAGCGGGCAATGCAAATCTGCACTACAAAGAAGTATCACTTTCTACCGGTTGAAAGGGACATCCACAAAATGTGTAAAAACCAGAAAGGCAAGACGGGCCCTGGAGAACAGGGAGCCTTGTTATGCTGATGGGCGGGATGTAAATTGCCAACTGCCTCTCTGGAGGAGTACATTGTGTTCCCTAAAACAAGGAAACAACAGAGCTACAGAGCCAAGGGCACTTCCAGTCTAGGGAATATACCTTGGGAAAACTGAAAATCAATAAGACACAGCCACCCCAATATTTAGGGCTGCACTGCTTACAAGGACCTCAACTTGGGTACACCTTAAATATCCCAGGAAATATAAAAATGGTTCAAAAAATTGTGGTACTTACGTACGATGGAATATCCCTCAGCCATGAAATCAATGTCATAAGACCAGTAGCAGCAAAATGGGTGGATTCATGTATGATGATTCTAAGTGAAATAAGTCACACAGAAAAAGAAACTTATCATAAGATATCACTTATGATGATCCTGTAAACATGGCTACACTTGAACTGAGCTAGGAAAGAGAACAGTGTCTCATATTTAGAAAACACTCTTATGCCTGCTTAAGGGGGAAGGAGAGGTGGGGTGATGCATAAAACCAGAGTTTGATATAAGCACAGGTACCGTTCCAAAAACCAACTATGGAATAGACAAGACCTACACCTTCCTCAGTGAAAGGGACTCAAAACCCCATATTTCCCGCAGATGAATATATCTGACTAGTAAGAATCTTAAAACCTATGTATTGATATGTCTCCATAAGGGAATCAAGTGTGTCTAGACTGGCATAAACATGGCAGCGAGAATCAGCTCAAACCCACTATAAAAAGGAATTTCAAAATGAAAACAAAAAAACAGGGAAATTCTTTACAATTCCTTCAGCGTCTCTGATGAAACCTGGAATGACCCTATCTACAATGACACCTGGATGTGGCATAAGGCTGGACACTTGGGACTGAGAGGATTGGTGAGATAGGGTGAGCAAATGGAGACCCTTTAAAGCAATAATGCATGGCACCCATTCCATGGGTCCCAACTCTCCAGGTTGAAGGAAATATTACTACAGTTATAATATGTACGGGAAACCTAGAGAACAGACACACTGTGAATATGAAAGGTTTCTAAAACTCATCGAATAGTCCCTCTCCTGGTGCTCCGGTTTGACGTTCCATCTGCTTTACTATCAATCTCCCAACTTGGAGAGACAAGCCCTTTAACCTCCTTGTTTGCACAGGTTTCCAATTTGGCAGAGGATGAAAGGGAAGAGGGAGAACCAATGAGAGAGTAGCTGTTAGGCATTTGGACGGGCATATATCACTCTAACTTCCCGGCAGGTAGAAGAATTAACCAAAGTCTCAGCCACCCACCGGGAACCAGCATAGGTCCTGAACCAAAATGTTGGACTTGTGGTCAGCTCACCAAAAACGAGTTGAAAAATGGAGCTCAGGGGCACAGCAATTCACAAACTGGCCGAGTAATAAAGGACAACTATCGTCCAAAAATCTGTTGAGGGAAGGCAACGAGGCGGACTTGAAAGCGAGGCAGAATAGCAGGAAACAGATTTCAAGAGGTACGTTGGAATCGCCTTTAAAGCACAGGAAGAGGGGCACAACTTCGACAGTGATGCACTTGGCCAAAAAGGGCGTATGCGTTTTCTCCTGAATATATTCAGGAGAAAACGCATACGCCCTTTTTGGCCAAGCAAGCAAGCGGGCAATGCAATTCTGCACTACAAAGAAGTATCACTTCCCACCGGTCCAAAGGGACATCCACAAAATGTGTAAAAACCAGAAAGGCAAGACAGGCCCTAGAGAACAGGGAGCCTTGTTATGCTGATGGGCGGGATGTAAATTGCCAACTGCCTCTCTGGAGGAGTGCATTGTGTTCCCTAAAACAAGTAAACAACAGAGCTACAGAGCCAAGGGCACTTCCAGTCTAGGGAATATACCTTGGGAAAACTGAAAATCAAAAAGACACAGCCACCCCAAAATTTAGGGCTGCACTGCTTACAAGGACCTCAACTTGGGTACACCTTAAATATCCCAGGAAATATAAAAATGGTTCAAAAAATTGTGGTACTTACGTACGATGGAATATCCCTCAGCCATGAAATCAATGTCATAAGACCAGTAGCAGCAAAATGGGTGGATTCAGGTACGATGATTCTAAGTGAAATAAGTCACACAGAAAAAGAAACTTATCATAAGATATCACTTATGAAGATCCTGTAAACATGGCTACACTTGAACTGAGTTAGGAAAGAGAACAGTGTCTCACATTTAGAAAACACTCTTATGCCTGCTTAAGGGGGAAGGAGAGGTGGGGTGATGCATACAACCAGAGTTTGATATAAGCACAGGTACCGTTCCAAAAACCAACTATGGAATAGACAAGACCTACACCTTCCTCAGTGAAAGGGACTCAAAACCCCATATTTCCCGCAGAGGAATATATCTGACTAGTAAGAATCTTAAAACCTATGTATAGATATGTCTCCGTAAGGGAATCAAGTGTGTCTAGACTGGGATAAACATGGCAGCGAGAATCAGCTCAAACCCACTATAAAAAGGAATTTCAAAAATAAAACAAAAAAACTGGGAAATTCTTTACAATTCCTTCAGGGTCTCTGATGAAACCTGAAATGACCCTATCTACAATGACAGCTGGATGTGGCATAAGGCTGGACACTTGGGACTGAGAGGATTGGTGAGATTGGGTGAGCAAATGCAGACCCTTTAAAGCAATAATGCATGGCACACATTCCATGGGTCCCAACTCTCCAGGTTGAAGGGAATATTACTACAGATATAACATGTACGGGAATCCTAGAGAACGGACACACTGTGAATACGAAAGGTTTCTAAAACTCAACGAATAGTCCCTCTCCTGGTGCTCCGGTTTGACTTTCCATCTGCTTTATTATCAACCTCCCAACTTGGAGAGACAGCCCCTTTAACCTCCTGGTTCGCACAGGTTGCCAATTTGGCAGAGGATGAAAGGGAAGAGGGAGAACCAATGAGAGAGTAGCTGTTAGGCATTTGGACGCGCACATATCACTGTAATTTCCCGGCAGGAAGAAGAATTAACCAAAGTCTCAGCCACCCACCGGGAATCAGTATAGATCCTGAACCAAAATTTTGGACTTGCGGTCAGCTCACCAAAAACGAGTTGAAAAATGGAGCTCAGGGGCACAGCAATTCACAAACTGGCCGAGTAATAAAGGACAACTATCGTCCAAAAATCTGTTGAGGGAAGGCAACGAGGCGGACTTGAAAGCGAGGCAGAATAGCAGGAAACAGATTTCAAGAGGTACGTTGGAATCGCCTTTAAAGCACAGGAAGAGGGGCACAACTTCGACAATGATGCACTTGGCCAAAAAGGGCGTATGCGTTTTCTCCTGAATATATTCAGGAGAAAACGCATACGCACTTTTTGTCCAAGCAAGCAAGCGGGCAATGCAAATCTCCACTACAAAGAAGTATCACTTCCCACCGGTCAAAAGGGACATCCACAAAATGTGTAAAAACCAGAGAGGCAAGACTGGTCCTGGAGAACAGGGAGCCTTGTTATGCTGATGGACGGGATGTAAATTGCCAACTGCCTCTCTGGAGGAGTGCATTTTGTTCCCTAAAACAAGTAAACAACAGAGCTACAGAGCCAAGGGCAGTTCCAGTCTAGGGAATATACCTGGGAAAAACTGAAAATCAATAAGACAGAGCCACCCCAAAATTTTGGGCTGCACTGCTTACAAGGACCTCAACTTGGGTACACCTTAAATATCCCAGGAAATATAAAAATGGTTCAAAAAATTGTGGTACTTACGTACGATGGAATATCCCTCAGCCATGAAATCAATGACATAACACCAGTAGCAGCAAAATGGGTGGATTCAGGTACGATGATTCTAAGTGAAATAAGTCACAGAGAAAAAGAAACTTATCATAAGTTATCACTTATGAAGATCCTGTAAACATGGCTACACTTGAACTGAGTTAGGAAAGAGAACAGTGTCTCACATTTAGAAAACACTCTTATGCCTGCTTAAGGGGGAAGGAGAGGTGGGGTGATGCATAAAACCAGAGTTTGATATAAGCACAGGTACCGTTCCAAAAACCAACTATGGAATAGACAAGACCTACACCTTCCTCAGTGAAAGGGACTCAAAACCCCATATTTCCCGCAGAGGAATATATCTGACTAGTAAGAATCTTAAAACCTATGTATTGATATGTCTCCGTAAGGGAATCAAGTGTGTCTAGAATGGCATAAACATGGCAGCGAGAATCAGCTCAAACCCACTATAAAAAGGAATTTCAAAAACAAAACAAAAAGACTGGGAAATTCTTTACAATTCCTTCAGGGTCTCTGATGAAACCTGGAATGACCCTATCTACAACGACAGCTGGATGTGGCATAAGGCTGGACACTTTGGACTGAGAGGATTGGTGAGATTGGGTGAACAAATGCAGACCATTTAAAGCAATAATGCATGGCACACATTCCATGGGTCCCAACTCTCCAGGTTGAAGGGAATATTACTACAGTTATAACATGTACGGGAAACCTAGAGAACGGACACACTGTGAATACGAAAGGTTTCTAAAACTCAACGAATAGTCCCTCTCCTGGTGCTCCGGTTTGACTTTCCATCTGCTTTAATATCAACCTCCCAACTTGGAGAGAGCCCCTTTAACCTCCTGGTTCGCACAGGTTGCCAATTTGGCAGAGGATGAAAGGGAAGAGGGAGAACCAATGAGAGAGTAGCTGTTAGGCATTTGGACGGGCACATATCACTGTAATTTCCCGGCAGGAAGAAGAATTAACCAAAGTCTCAGCCCCCCACCGGGAACCAGTATAGGTCCTGAACCAAAATTTTGGACTTGCGGTCAGCTCACCTACAACGAGTTGAAAAATGGAGCTCAGGGGCACAGCAATTCACAAACTGGCCGAGTAATAAAGGACAACTATCGTCCAAATATCTGTTGAAGGAAGGCCACGAGGCGGACTTGAAAGCGAGGCAGAATAGCAGGAAACAGATTTCAAGAGGAACGTTGCAATCGCCTTTAAAGCACAGGAAGAGGGGCACAACTTCGACAATGATGCACTTGGCCAAAAAGGGCGTATGCGTTTTCTCCTGAATATATTCAGGAGAAAACGCATACGCCCTATTTGGCCAAGCAAGCAAGCAGGCAATGCAAATCTGCACTACAAAGAAGTATCACTTCCCACCGGTCAAAAGGGACATCCACAAAATGTGTAAAAACCAGAAAGGCAAGACAGGCCCTGGAGAACAGGGAGCCTTGTTATGCTGATGGGCGGGATGTAAATTGCCAACTGCCTCTCTGGAGGAGTGCATTGTGTTCCCTAAAACAAGTAAACAACAGAGCTACAGAGCCAAGGGCACTTCCAGTCTAGGGAATATACCTTGGGAAAACTGAAAATCAAAAAGACACAGCCACCCCAAAATTTAGGGCTGCACTGCTTACAAGGACCTCAACTTGGGTACACCTTAAATATCCCAGGAAATATAAAAATGGTTCAAAAAATTTTGGTACTTACATACGATGGAATATCCCTCAGCCATGAAATCAATGTCATAAGACCAGTAGCAGCAAAATGGGTGGATTCAGGTATGATGATTCTAAGTGAAATACGTCACACAGAAAAAGAAACTTATCATAAGATATCACTTATGAAGATCCTGTAAACATGGCTACACTTGAACTGAGTTAGGAAAGAGAACAGTGTCTCACATTTAGAAAACACTCTTATGCCTGCTTAAGGGGGAAGGAGAGGTGGGGTGATGCATAAAACCAGAGTTTGATATAAGCAGAGGTACCGTTCCAAAACCCAACTATGGAATAGGCAAGACCTACACCTTCCTCAGTGAAAGGGACTCAAAACCCCATATTTCCCGCAGAGGAATATATCTGACTAGTAAGAATCTTAAAACCTATGTATTGATATGTCTCCGTAAGGGAACCAAGTGTGTCTAGACTGGCATAAACATGGCAGCGAGAATCAGCTCAAACCCACTATAAAAAGGAATTTCAAAAACAAAACAAAAAACTGGGAAATACTTTACAATTCATTCAGAGTCTCTGATGAAACCTGGACTGACCCTATCTACAACGACAGCTGGATGTGGCATAAGGCGGGACACTTGGACTGAGAGGACGGGTGAGATTGGGTGAACAAATGCAGAACCTTTAAAGCATTAATGCATGGCACCCATTCCATGGGTCCCAACTCTCCAGGTTGAAGGGAATATTACTACAGTTATAACATGTACGGGAAACCTAGAGAACGGACACACTGTGAATACGAAAGGTTTCTAAAACTCAACGAATAGTCCCTCTCCTGGTGCTCCGGTTTGACTTTCCACCTGCTTTACTATCAACCTCCCAACTTGGAGAGACAGCCCCTTTAACCTCCTGGTTCGCACAGGTTGCCAATTTGGCAGAGGATGAAAGGGAAGAGGGAGAACCAATGAGAGAGTAGCTGTTACGCATTTGGACGGGCACATATCACTCTAATTTCCCGGCAGAAAGAAGAATTAACCAAAGTCTCAGCCCCCCACCGGGAACCAGCATAGATCCTGAACCAAAATTTTGGACCTGCGGTCAGCTCACCAAAAACGAGTTGAAAAATGGAGCTCAGGGGCACAGCAATTCACAAACTGGCCGAGTAATAAAGGACAACTATCGTCCAAAAATCTGTTGAGGGAAGGCAACGAGGTGGACTTGAAAGCGAAGCAGAATAGCAGGAAACAGATTTCAAGAGGTACGTTGGAATCACCTTTAAAGCTCCGGATGAGGGGCACAACTTCGGCAATGATGCACGTGGCCAAAAAGGGCGTATGCGTTTTCTCCTGAATATATTCAGGAGAAAACGCATACGCCCTTTTTGGCCAAGCAAGCAATCGGGCAATGCAAATCTGCATTACAAAGAAGTATCACTTACCACCGGTCAAAAGGGACATCCACAAAATGTGTAAAAACCAGAAAGGCAAGACAGACACTGGAGAACAGGGAGCCTTGTTATGCTGATGGGCGGATGTAAATTGCCAACTGCCTCTCTGGAGGAGTACATTGTGTTCCCTAAAACAAATAAAGAACAGAGCTACAGAGCCAAGGGCACTTCCAGTCTAAGGAATATACCTTTGGAAAACTGAATATCAAAAAGACACAGCCACCCCATAATTTAGGGCTGCACTGCTTACAAGGACCTCAACTTGGGTACACCTTAAATATCCCAGGAAATATAAAAATGGTTCAAAAAATTGTGGTACTTACGTACGATGGAATATCCCTCAGCCATGAAATCAATGACATAACACCAGTAGCAGCAAAATGGGTGGATTCAGGTACGATGATTCTAAGTGAAATAAGTCACAGAGAAAAAGAAACTTATCATAAGTTATCACTTATGAAGATCCTGTAAACATGGCTACACTTGAACTGAGTTAGGAAAGAGAACAGTGTCTCACATTTAGAAAACACTCTTATGCCTGCTTAAGGGGGAAGGAGAGGTGGGGTGATGCATAAAACCAGAGTTTGATATAAGCACAGGTACCGTTCCAAAAACCAACTACGGAATAGACAAGACCTACACCTTCCTCAGTGAAAGGGACTCAAAACCCCATATTTCCCGCAGAGGAATATATCTGACTAGTAAAGTAAGAATCTTAAAACCTATGTATTGATATGTCTCCGTAAGGGAATCAAGTGTGTCTAGACTGGGATAAATATGGCAGCGAGAATCAGCTCAAACCCACTATAAAAAGGAATTTCAAAAATAAAACAAAAAAACTGGGAAATTCTTTACAATTCCTTCAGGGTCTCTGATGAAACCTGAAATGACCCTATCTACAATGACAGCTGGATGTGGCATAAGGCTGGACACTTGGGACTGAGAGGATTGGTGAGATTGGGTGAGCAAATGCAGACCCTTTAAAGCAATAATGCATGGCACACATTCCATGGGTCCCAACTCTCCAGGTTGAAGGGAATATTACTACAGATATAACATGTACGGGAATCCTAGAGAATGGACACACTGTGAATACGAAAGGTTTCTAAAACTCAACGAATAGTCCCTCTCCTGGTGCTCCGGTTTGACTTTCCATCTGCTTTATTATCAACCTCCCAACTTGGAGAGACAGCCCCTTTAACCTCCTGGTTCGCACAGGTTGCCAATTTGGCAGAGGATGAAAGGGAAGAGGGAGAACCAATGAGAGAGTAGCTGTTAGGCATTTGGACGGGCACATATCACTGTAATTTCCCGGCAGGAAGAAGAATTAACCAAAGTCTCAGCCACCCACTGGGAATCAGTATAGATCCTGAACCAAAATTTTGGACTTGCGGTCAGCTCACCAAAAACGAGTAGAAAAATGGAGCTCAGGGGCACAGCAATTCACAAACTGGCCGAGTAATAAAGGACAACTATCGTCCAAAAATCTGTCGAGGGAAGGCAACAAGGTGGACTTGAAAGCGAGGCAGAATAGCAGGAAACAGATTTCAAGAGGTACGTTGGAATCGCCTTTAAAGCACAGGAAGAGGGGCACAACTTCGACAATGATGCACTTGGCCAAAAAGGGCGTATGCGTTTTCTCCTGAATATATTCAGGAGAAAACGCATACGCCCTTTTTGGCCAAGCAAGCAAGCGGGCAATGCAATTCTGCACTACAAAGAAGTATCACTTCCCACCGGTCCAAAGGGACATCCACAAAATGTGTAAAAACCAGAAAGGCAAGACAGGCCCTAGAGAACAGGGAGCCTTGTTATGCTGATGGGCGGGATGTAAATTGCCAACTGCCTCTCTGGAGGAGTGCATTGTGTTCCCTAAAACAAGTAAACAACAGAGCTACAGAGCCAAGGGCAGTTCCAGTCTAGGGAATATACCTTGGGAAAACGGAAAATCAAAAAGACACAGCCACCCCAAAATTTAGGGCTGCACTGCTTACAAGGACCTCAACTTGGGTACACCTTAAATATCCCAGGAAATATAAAAATGGTTCAAAAAATTGTGGTACTTACGTACGATGGAATATCCCTCAGCCATGAAATCAATGTCATAAGACCAGTAGCAGCAAAATGGGTGGATTCAGGTACGATGATTCTAAGTGAAATAAGTCACACAGAAAAAGAAACTTATCATAAGATATCACTTATGAAGATCCTGTAAACATGGCTACACTTGAACTGAGTTAGGAAAGAGAACAGTGTCTCACATTTAGAAAACACTCTTATGCCTGCTTAAGGGGGAAGGAGAGGTGGGGTGATGCATAAAACCAGAGTTTGATATAAGCACAGGTACCGTTCCAAAAACCAACTATGGAATAGACAAGACCTACACCTTCCTCAGTGAAAGGGACTCAAAACCCATATTTCCCGCAGACGAATATATCTGACTAGTAAGAATCTTAAAACCTATGTATTGATATGTCTCCGTAAGGGAATCAAGTGTGTCTAGACTGGCATAAACATGGCAGCGAGAATCAGCTGAAACCCACTATAAAAAGGAATTTCAAAAACAAAACAAAAAAACTGGGAAATTCTTTACAATTCCTTCAGGGTCTCTGATGAAACCTGGAATGACCCTATCTACAACGACAGCTGGATGTGTCATAAGGCTGGACAATTTGGACTGAGAGGATTGGTGAGATTGGGTGAACAAATGCAGACCATTTAAAGCAATAATGCATGGCACACATTCCATGGGTCCCAACTCTCCAGGTTGAAGGGAATATTACTACAGATATAACATGTACGGGAATCCTAGAGAACGGACACACTGTGAATACGAAAGGTTTCTAAAACTCAACGAATAGTCCCTCTCCTGGTGCTCCGGTTTGACTTTCCATCTGCTTTATTATCAACCTCCCAACTTGGAGAGACAGCCCCTTTAACCTCCTGGTTCGCACAGGTTGCCAATTTGGCAGAGGATGAAAGGGAAGAGGGAGAACCAATGAGAGAGTAGCTGTTAGGCATTTGGACGGGCACATATCACTGTAATTTCCCGGCAGGAAGAAGAATTAACCAAAGTCTCAGCCACCCACCAGGAATCAGTATAGATCCTGAACCAAAATTTTGGACTTGCGGTCAGCTCACCAAAAACGAGTTGAAAAATGGAGCTCAGGGGCACAGCAATTCACAAACTGGCCGAGTAATAAAGGACAACTATCGTCCAAAAATCTGTTGAGGGAAGGCAACGAGGCGGACTTGAAAGCGTGGCGGAATAGCAGGAAACAGATTTCAAGAGGAACGTTGGAATCGCCTTTAAAGCACAGGAAGAGGGGCACAACTTCGACAATGATGCACTTGGCCAAAAAGGGCGTATGAGTTTTCTCCTGAATATATTCAG